>NW_022146459.1:51436-58759 GCF_002938485.1 Sitophilus oryzae
AAAAAGAGAAGAGGATAATGTACGCGTTTATTTGCTCAATTGTGTGACGAAAATGATGAAGACTTCCACCGACTGCTCTTACATACTAAAGTACGCCTTGGTTTGTCCGCGAAAAGGTGCAACTTAACGATGATCTCTTACTGTGCGCGGGGCTGTGTTTGTTATTACTAGCCGATTCCGCCATATTAATGTCTCTAGAAGTTTAGTAGAAGAATCCAGATTTAAAGAAAAAAAACTTGATCCGCAAATTCAAAGCGGGAGACATTGCGTGATTTGACAAGAAGGTGTTTTGGGTTGTTGTAGAGAGGAGAGGAGTGATGGATTAAGTCGATATTGTTATATACTCGGTTGGTCGAGGTGAGAAGGTGGTGGAGCGATGGCCTGAATTTGGTGGAGATAACAAGAATGCGAGCACGTAGGGGATAATTTTGGTCGGTTTTGTCTAAGCGTGTATAGATGGTCGTGATGTGCTCACTATTGGGTGATGAAGCGGAACGAGATCGCATTGAGTCGGTCGGGGCGAATTCTCAGGCGGGTTGTTTCTGCGGCGTCAGATTTTCCGTAAACTGGTGTTCGCAGTAGAGATTGGTATTGGGAGTTTGGTGGAGGATATCGCGATTACCGGTTTTCTTACAGTCAACAGTTTAAAAGTGCTTTATGCAGTGGTGTATGACTTCAAAAGCAACCAGGCGTTTGAAGATAATATGCGGTTGACGATGGATGGTAAATATTTTCCTACGCAGTTGGGATGCATAAATTCCAGTGTTGGATGAAAGGCGGAAGTGGCCAAGGTGTTGGTTGGTAGTTATCGACAGAGGAAGCTGCTCGGACGCCTGAGGAGCACTAATGAGCGAGCTGAAGGGTGAATTTAGAAAAGGCTACGCAACATTTTGGCTGCAAGCAGAAATACCAGAAAAATATCCTGGACTGTGGGAAATCGCAAGGAAATTTTTAATAGCCTTTCCCTCGTCATACCTTGTCGAAAGGATTTTTAGTGCCGTTACAAAACTCTTAACCAAGAAAAAAGCGAGGCAAATTAAACCATCACAGAGCGGGGGATTTGCGGTTATTGCTCACAAAAATAGAGCCAAACATTGAACGTTTGCTGACACTCCATCAGATACATCCTTCCGCATTAATTTAACAGTTAATTAAAAAAAAAAAAAAAAAAAAAAAAATAATATTTTTTCTTTGTAATTCTAATTCTTTTAATACATAAAGTGATACATAAAATGTACCATTTTTCGTTCTTATTCTTAACATAATCCGAATATAGGCGTACCAGACACTCAGAAGTGACACAAATTTTTTATTTTTGGCCGACTTTAAGAATGTGATAGAAATGTAGCAGCAGGGGGTCCACCGAAACCAGTAAAGTTTTGAAAGTGGTCCACGATAAAAATAAGTTTGGGAACTACTGTTCTAGGAGTAGTTTATGGATCTGTGGATTTTGTGTGCAGATTGTTTAAACCCCTATAAGAGCGTCTCAAGAATGCGTATTTTCGTGATCGCCTGATTAGCCGTCTGGTATCGATCCGGCCGTCTTGTGAGTAACTTTCATAAAAAATCAGTTTCCGCAGCTGGTGGGTAGTCACTTGTGATGTTGCTCTGACGCTTGGAGGCAGATGCAGGTTCCTGCGAAACGGACGCAAGTAACAGGCCTGTATGTATGGAAGTGAGAAAAATTTGAAAGATTCTTTGAGTAGGAAGATGTGGGAGAACTAGACTTTGCGCCTGGCGGCAGTTTGGTAGTAATAATATTAGAGTGTTGCCTCGTAAAGTGTTCACTTTGGGTCTTAAGAAGCGAGGGGTAGCGGAGGAGCGGTATTTCAAACATAAGTTGTAAATGAAGTAGGATAAGGTTATTGGAGTGAAGTTAATATATTCTATGAGGGATGGTTTGAGGAGTGAGACGTTGGTTGTAAATATTTGAGCAAGACGATTTGTTGTCTATCTTAGAGTAATTTGCTTCATTACTCACGGTTTTGAATTACGTTGGGGTTTTAGACGTGTGTAGAGTATTTATTTTTGTCGTCTCTACCTAGCGATGCAGAGAAAAAAATATAAGGGTAAGTGTTGGTCTCTTATGTAATCATTTATTGGCCGGCCTTGAGAGGTGGCGTGCGGCGAAGAATAGGCTGGTCATGCCGTTTTAATGATAAAGAGAGGTCGAGAGATTGGAGGGAGGAGAATAATTATATGTTTGGGTTTATGTTTGTAGAGAGGACACGTTGTTTGGCAAAGACGTTGGTGATTGGTGAGATTTTTTTTGCGTGGTAATGCCGGTATGCCTGGGTTATTAAGCTTTCTTCTATATCTGCAGTTGATTCTATCTTTACACTTACTTCTCGGTTGGTTGGGCCGTAATTCGAGTCGCGATAATCCTATTACCTAATACTCATTGACACCTTAAAGTGGCTTTGCGTGAGCATTATAGTCGGAGGCATGGGGTATTAAAGTGGGACTTCGCCATCCTATTGTTTGTGGTGTAATGTGGCTCAGAAACTTGGAAACAAGTCTTCCCTTCTTTTTTCGTGGTGTACCGCTCGGGTCTGTTGTAGGTTGTTTCGGTCTTCGCGCCTATTAGGTGTGCGGGTATGACTGGCCGTCACTAATTATGTGCGGTGAGGATCTAGGGATGCGTGGGTTTCGTTCCCGGTCTGGCTCTGCGTGTTCGGCGTGGTTCCTTTCCCTGCTGTCGTGGCTTCCTCGGGAGGGTGGTGCGTGGTTTCCATCGCTTGGCAGCCTAACTGGCGCCGTCGTGTTGGCTTGCGTGGGGGTGTGGTTCTTTGCGTGCAAGATTATCTCGGTTTTTGTAGGTTATGAGGATTGTTTGTGGGTTGAGGAAGTTGATGAGACTGGTTTTGTTCCATGTTCTGTAAAAGCTTAACTGGGCGCGGTCGAAAATGTTATTAAGCGGCTGGATGGTGTGCTTGTGTTTTGGGGGAACATGAAAGCTGAAGTGTGGAGGCGACCCTGTGTAACCTTGATGCTCTTGTTGGGTAGTAGCGTATGATATGGGAGAAACTTGGTAGTTGATTTATGCGTCCTGGGGGTTGCAAGGTAGGGCCGGGAAGAAGGTGGAGAGTGGGGTTCATTGAGCTGGGTTTGGGGGAGTATGTGTTTGGTGGTGGTTGGTTGGCCCTTGTGTTGCTCATGCGCAACGAATAGGATAAAGAGGTATGGGTGGAAGATGGAATTTTGTTGGAGTAGTACAGGTGGTGAGGATAGTTCAGAGATTGGAAGTTATTGATTGAAAATTGGTTTCTGTAGCAGTTATGATATGAGGAAGGGATATGATGGGTTCATGTCAGATGAATAGGAGTAGTTTTTTCTGTCTTGTTGTGTTAGGTTGTCTTTGAAAGGCTTTGTCTAGAGAGTCTATAGTTTCGAAAATGTTTCCAATTGGCGCTTGTGTTTTTGGTATAGCTTAGTTGTCCTTCAATCGAGCATTAACGTGCCTCTGGCGCGTAAGGTCGCGGACGAAGACGCGCGAGGTGAGCGCGTGGTTCTAAACCGTTACACTTAATGCTCCTAATTATATCAAAGTATAAAACCTCGCATCCAGTTTATTCAGAACTAAACAACCTTTTTCTTTACCCCTGTGTTGTATTTTCCTCTGCCTAATTGCGGAAACTGACTCACAGAAGCGAATAGGATGCGTGTACTGTTCCCCTGTCTCGTTTCGGTTGTTCCCTTCCTCTCGTCCTCAGGTTGGTTTCCATCTTACCACCCGCACGTCTCGAAGATTATCTCTCGGGATAGAGGAGAAACTTTTCCATCTAAAACTATCCGCCAAAATTAGCCTAGTCTGGTTTGACGTGAAACTATTAGGCGACTGTAACTTGATGTCTGGGATACGATGATGGAGAAACTTGTATGTTAGCGTCTGGGTTGCAAGATTGGCGGGAAAAAGTTAAATACTTTTAAGTTGGGTCCTTTTTGACTCTGTACAATAATAGAGATGTTCCGCAGCGCTGTATGTGCCAGAATTCAATGTATTTCACGCCGTCATGGTTACAGATCATGTTGATCGCATTAAAATAATATTGAAATCGTGGCTTTGTCATAATATTTAAGAATTTTAGTTTTTCGCTAGTGCAGTTATTGTTATTGAAACTATAAAACACTCAAGTACGAGGTTTGTGTGATGTAACGCTGTTTCGGGTAGTAAAAATAAGTGAAAAAGAACCCGAACTAGGCGTTGTGTTGTGTTTTGACAATTTCAAATTGACGAAAAAATGTTAACGCGAAAAGGAGAGCATAATTATGGCATTGTTGGGTGCAATAACATTCAATAACTCAACTTTCCCGGATATTCAACTCTTCCGAAACATTTTATAGTTTCATAGTTTCTCACACCGATTTGGTCAAAATCAAAAATGGATTCAAGCAGTTCTACGAGACAAGTGAGTAAATAAAGTGCTCCTTACATAATCAAAAAATTAAATAGACATACTACGAGAGGAAAAAATATAATTTGCAATATAAATGGTATACTTTTTTTAATCAACTAGTGATTAAATGTTTTATGAACATCTTCTAAAATTATAATTATGTACCTTTAAAAAAATTATATTATCGGCCGTTATAGCCGAAATAGCCCCAATTATGCCCCACTAGGAAAACCGGTGATTAAAACTATGCTCGTTAGCAGAGTTGAATTCATCTAAAAATTTTTTTTTTGCTAGAATAATAAAGTAGAATACAAGTTAGACCTTCTGAAAATATCAAAATATTTAGTTTTTTATTTTTATTTTTAGGATTTTCAAAAATTATACTTCTTAACGCTTCTAGAACAATTATATAATAAATTTTTCGTATACTCGCTATTTAAACCGGTGTATTTGTATATACCAGTTGTCTTCGATATTCTCCGATGGTGGCAGCACCGGCGGCGAGTGCACCAAGCCTATACAAAATTAAAAATGATACAGCCAGAATAATCATTTTTTTTTCGTATATGATAACGTGAAAAATAGTGTGTCCAACGAGAAAATTCTTGACAGTTTTAGATGTGTCTGTCATATTAAGTTATAAAAATTGATAGCCCAAAAACTGTAATTTTTGGGTGTATTAAGCAACGGGCACTGTTCTAACTATTATTTATCGATCTATAAAATACCTGACGACAGCCAGAAATTTAACAAAGAAAAGAAATTGTTTTTCTACCCTTGTAATCGAAAACACGTGTCGCATAACGTTATGAACAAATATGTATGTAAATTATTCAAAAGCCGAATTGCGCTGCACCTATGCTAAAAGCAAAAGGTCCTCGCCGGTGTGTCAGCATAAATACGTTATTCCTGAATAACACACACAGGATTTAGCGCCGCCAACCGGTGCGCTGCCCTCGTTTGCATAATCCTTGGCGCATTTATTTTTCGAATCATATTTACGTAACGCCCTGTGTCTTCTGAGTTGGTAATAATTTCGCTAAATGTGTTTTCTTTTCTGTTTCAGGTAAGCCACAATTAGAATAGCTAGGAGAGCTCTTGGTAAGATATATTTCATAACTGACGATCTTGTACTGCAATAGTAAGCTTTTCCGACCTCTTTCTGGTCGATCCTTTAACATCATGAGTTTCGCGAAACTTTTTTGAAAATTTAAAACTAAATACACAATTTTTTTATTATACTTGCATACGTTGATAGGATCTAAAGGCAAGTAACATAAAGAAAACACAGAAAATATCATCTACTTTTGAATTAAAATTATACTCAACTATCATTGTTACCTATTTTTTTATACACACAGATGCAAAAAAACGCAACGAAGAAATTTTTGACCAAATTTAAAGTGTTATAATTTGGTTATTTTTAGCCCTGTTTTCATGAATTTTTTAGCAACTCAGTTTTTATAAACATACAGTATTTGGCATATTATACAGGATTAATCAAGGGGTTGATTTTTTATCCTAACTTTAAGACACCTTTTGCAATAATTTTGTGTGTAAAATTTCCTAAAATATAATTTTATGGTCAGAACCATGTCTCCTGGGAATTTTGTTTTTGGATCATGTCGTGCCTTGATTCATTTGTAAGAGTGAAATGGACTTGCCACCAACAATTTGCAATTTTTTCAATTATCATTTCTTTTTGAAGTTATTTTTCAATATGGCAAGGCGGATTTCGTGATTATTGTGAACTATATACTACTATGAACTACCCATCATGTTCGACGTTTGGGAAATGCTTGGCAGGAGAGTTAGAGGTCGCGAAGCGGTACCAGCTTCATTAAATGAACTTCGCTTGGTTCCTAAAGAAGAATAGGAAAGCATAACGCAATATGGTATATGCAGCCTCAATGACAGTATGAACGGACGTATACAGGCAGTCACAGCAGTCAAGAGAGACAATTCAAAGTATTAGGGTATTTTTACAATTTTTTTCTGTTTGTATGCTTGAGTATTAAGATGTTTTCTTTAATATCGTTATTAATGATTATTAAAACCAGGTATTTAATGTTTTTTTTTTAGTTTAATATATAATATCCAATGCAGCGTAATATGACGTTACGATAATAGTCACCAAAACCATCTCGTCATTAAAAAAATACATCAAAAAGTAATGATAATAATTGAAAAGATTGCAAATGGATCGTGATCAGTTCATTTCGCTCTTAAAAATTAACCAAAACATGTATTGACATGAATCAAAAAACAAAATGCTAGTAGTCATGGTTCTGACGGTGAAATTATATTTTAGGATAATTTAAAAAATAATTTAATTTAAAGTTTGGGTAAAAAAAAACAACCCTTCGATTAACCCTGTATAATATGCTAAATACTAAAGTTTATAAAAAACTTAGTTTACGAATTAAATTTGATATAATTATATACAGTTTCCTAAAAAAATCATGAAAATAGGGCTAAAAATAACAAAAATATAACACTTAATAAATATTACTAATAATAACTTTTCCTTAATAATTTTTTTAGAGAATTTAACCCTCAACCTTATCCCATTTCACTTTCCCACCCTTCAAAAAAATACAAACAAACTACTCATTCCCTCACGCCTCCATCTTTCCCCTTTTGTCTCACGTCAGTTTCGTCGTTTCCCCCCACTAAAATGGAACAATCTCCCTCACACTCCTGTCTCTTCTCCAAAACTCCTAATTACTTCGGCTGGGAAAGGTTGCCTAGACTGCCTCTCGGCCCGCTCCATGTTTGGAATGAACTTCACCATTGACAGTTCTGATTTCATTAAAATAATTGGCCTTTCGTTGAGAGGCCTCAAGAGCTGGGTGTCGTTCGCCCGCGAAACGCTTACGCAAATACAGAAATAATGGGGATCGTTATACTCGGGTTGATAAAGTAA
>NW_022146460.1:0-5297 GCF_002938485.1 Sitophilus oryzae
AGCAACGTGTTGCTCCTGAGGAACGTTTTCCTCCAGGGAAACGTTTTCCCTACGAGCAACGTATTGCTCCTGAGGAACGTCTTCCTCCAGGGAAACGTTTTCCCTACGAGCAACGTATTGCTCCTGAGGAACGTCTTCCTCCAGGGAAACGTTTTCCCTACGAGCAACGTATTGCTCCTGAGGAACGTCTTCCTCCAGGGAAACGTTTTCCCTACGAGCAACGTATTGCTCCTGAGGAACGTCTTCCTCCAGGGAAACGTTTTCCCTACGAGCAACGTGTTGCTCCTGAGGAACGTTTTCCTCCAGGGAAACGTTTTCCCTACGAGCAACGTATTGCTCCTGAGGAACGTCTTCTTCCAGGGAAACGTTTTCCCTACGACCAACGTGTTGCTCCTGAAGAACGTTTTCCTCTTGGGACTCATCAGAATCACTGTCACATCTAATATTAAACGGCTTAAGTTTATCTATAGCACATATGCCTTCGTACTTCTTTTGACTTCTCTCTGACCCAGGCAAATCTTTGACTACATATCGGTCATTGTCTAATACAGCAGTAATAATGTATGGTCCAGCATATTTAGGCAGAAGCTTTTTACTTTTTCCGTCATTTATGCCCACATTTCTTTTAATCAGAACTTGGTCTCCAACTTTGTAGTTTACATTTGCTAGTCGTCTTAAGTCATATCTTTCTTTTTGTAAAGCTTGAGTCTTTTCAATATGACACTTAGCTTGGTCTCTACGTTCTGACAAAGTGTTCTTATATATTGAAGTTCCCACAAGGGAAGACAAAAAGGAGTCGTTTGGTCCTCTTGGACGATATCCGAACATAAGTTCATGTGGAGTTTTTCCTGTACCCTTGCATACAGAGGAATTGATTCCAAATTTAATTCGTGATAAATTTTGGTCCCATTTTGCTTCGTCATCGGTCGTAGTGCTTAATCCAGTTAGTAAAGTTCTATTGTACCTCTCCACTTGTCCGTTACTACGAGGTGTTGCGGTGGCATTCTGTATGTGTTTGATATTTAATTTAGCCGTGTAATCTTTGAAAATTTTACTCGTATAACATGTACCCTGGTCACTTATTATTCTTCGTGGTGTTCCGAAGACTTCTGTAATTTCGTCAATAAATTTGATCAAAGGTCCCACTTTGGTACTAGTAACAGCTTTGGCAAATAGGTATTTGGTAAAACTGTCAACAGCTACTATGAGATACATATTTCCTTTTGTGCTCTTTACAAATGGCCCAAGATGATCAATATGTACTGTGTCCATAGGTGTAGCAACTTTCTCTATAGGGTGTAACAAACCAGGTCGTTTACCTGCAGGTTCTTTATTGTATGCGCACATAAGACAAGTGTGTATGTATTGCTTAATGTATTTCCTCATCAGAGGAAACCAGTAGTATTGTGATACTAGTGACAACGTTTTGTCCAAAGCAAAGTGTCCAGCCATGTCATGATGATAAGCAGTAACGGCATGTCGTGCATTTTTCGGGACCATCCATTTTAGTCCATCATCCGTGATTTTATATATACGGTTATTCTTTAACACATAATCTTTATGAATGGCTTCTTCTTCCTTGTCTTTTGGATGTTCAGACAAGACTTGATGTAAATATTTACAACGAGTATCCATCAATTGTGCTGACAATACCCAATCGTCTTCAGTGATGCTTATTGTAAAAACATCGATGTCCATTTCTTCATTAGTTGGCTCTTCCACAGGGTTTCTGCTCAGTGCATCAACGTGTGACATTCGAGGACCTGGCCTATATTCAACCTTAAAATTAAATTCTAAGGTAACTAACCACCAACGTGCTATTCTAGGAATCAAATCCTTCTTTGAAAAAGTACTTCGCACGGAACTGCAGTCAGTAATTACTTTGAACTCAAGGCCTAACAAGTAAATTCGGAATCTCTGTAGACAACTCACGACAGCCAATGTTTCTAGCTCATAAGAGTGGTATCGTTGCTCTTCTTTGCTGGTTTGTCGACTGAAATATTGAACAGGAGTTAACTTTCCATTCTTTTGTTTCTGAAGAAGAATTCCTCCTATTCCCAATTTTGATGCATCTGTATGCAGCTCTGTTTCTAATTCTGGGTCATAAATAGTCAATACTGGTCTCGTACATAAAATATGTTTAAGTTGTTGAAATGATTTCTGTTGTTCATCTCCCCATTTAAACTCTTGATTTTTTCTTGTCAGCATTGTTAAAGGTCTTGCAACTTGGGCAAAATTTTTGACAAACTTTCGGAAGTAACTAGCTAACCCTATAAACTGTCGTACTTCGTGAGGATTTTTCGGTGTTCTGAATTTCTCTACTGCTATAATCTTTGCTTTTCCAGGCCTTATGCCCTCTGAAGAAATCTCATGGCCTAAATATTCTAAGTTTCGTCTGAAATAATAGCATTTATTTGGTCTTAGCGTAATTCCTGCATCTTGAAAAACTTTTAGTATTGTTTCTAAGGCTTCATATCCCTTTTCAAAGGTTGATGATGGCAACAAAATATCATCCATATAAGCCAAAGCAGTTGTGAAACGTAATGAGCCTAAAATTTGGTTAATACTGCGTTGAAATACTGCAGGAGCATTGGCTAACCCAAAAGGCATTCTTAGGTATTCGTAATGTCCATCAGGAGTGACGAATGCTGTCTTGGCGATAGATTCTTTGGACATGGGTATTTGATGGTACCCCGAAGCCATATCTAGTGTTGTAAAATACTTGCTACCCTTTAAACGTTCCAGACAGTCCTCGATTCTTGGTAAGGGGTAACAGTCCTTGATTGTTTTCGCATTTAATGCCCTATAGTCTACGCACATTCTTGTTTCACCTGTTTTCTTCTTTACTAAAATAATGGGACTAGCATATGGGGAAAATGATTCTTGGATTATATGGTTATCTAATAAATCTCGTATTATTTCGCGCACTTTTTCCCTTTCTAAGAATGACAAACGATATGGCCTATACGTTACAGGTTTTGAATCTGATAAAGTGATTTCCATTTTGTTATTATGTATACAACCCAATTCACTTATGTCTTGGGCAAAACAATCGCGATATTTATTAAGAAGGTCGAGAAGACGTTTCTTCTCTGTTTCGTTCAAGGTAAGATCACAATTGATGTCAGACATTAATAGTGGCTTAGATAATTTTACATTAACTTTTAGAACACTTACCCCTTTGGGTGAGGTCTCAGGAACACATGGAAGTCCTCTTGCTATCGTATCCATCACCTTAAACTGCAAAGGGTTGTTGGATATATTTAATATGGGCAAAATACCAGCTGTAGTCGAGGCGACACATCGCGGCACTACGTATTCATTACGTGGCTTTTGTCGTGCGTGGAAGTCTATAAATAAATCACCATTATAGTCACTTGCGGTACTAAACTTTACATGTCCAATATTGTTAGGCGGAATAACCACATCTTCACTAACACTCATCTTTATTTTTGATGGTGGTAACTGATCAACTTCAGGTAGGTCCAACATTTGTGAGCTGAACAGTCTAATCTGATCTCCTTTCACAACCAAAACAACGTTTGTTTTGTTAATGAACGGTTGACCAATCATCACAGCTACCTCTTGAAGCTCATCTGGCACAATCAATGCAGACACTATGGCATCAGCTAAATCAACTTCTAATTTGATTGAACATTGGCCAATTGCTTTGGATTGTCCTCCAGCATAGCCGTTAATGAGCACATTGCACGGCTCCCATTGGACTCCACATTGTTTTGCCTCAGTGTATCTTAGTGTTACAGCAGCACATCCGGTATCTATAAGGCCACTGCAAATAAGTCCATTAACCTTGCACGATACTACGTATTTATTTATTGATGTTTTTTCTGGTAAGGCCATTGCCATTACTTGTTTTGAAGTACCTGGTTGTTCCGCAGGTTTATTTTTGAAACAATTTCTTTCCATATGTCCCAAACGATGGCATTTTCTGCACTCTATACGTGGTTTGGAACAAGTAGTGGAAATGTGCCCTAAAGTTCCGCAATTGAAACATTTTGGACGGTGTTGATTTTCTTTAGGGGTGCCGTAGCTTTGTTTTGAAAATTTGTAAACAGGTTTACGATGCCTATTATCAACAAACGTTTTGTTGTATTTTTCCCGCACTGGGACCTGCGGACGTTCCACTGGACCCAACGCGGCTAAATATTCTTTGTATAAAACTTCTGGAGTTTCGTATCGCCCAGCTTTGGCACCATTTTGTATTACAGGGTCACTAATTCCATCGATAATCATGGAAACAGCATTTTTCTCAACTATACTGCACGATCTAAGAAGTTCATTTTTAGCAAAATAATATTCGGTCCAAGATTCCTCATTCAATTTTTTCCTCGAAATCATTTTCTTTAAAGTTGTTGGAAAGTCGCGGTGTTCAGGGAAAGCGTCCAAAATCATCTGCTTCCACTGTTTCCAAGAATTGTCGTAATTGTTCAAACTATTGTACCAGGATTTAGCTAATCCAGAGAGCCTTGCTTGCATGTGATATATAATCGTTGGCTCATCCCATCCATTAATCTTTGCCAGTTGGTCGATTTTGTCAATCCACATAGCCGATGTCAAATGGGGCATATCTGGGCTGAACTCAGGAATACAATCCGATTTTATAGTGATACGAGGGCTTTTAGCTACCCGTGTATCCATTAAGTCTTTGACCAGTTGTTCTAGTTGATTAATTTTTTGATTGGCTTCCTCCAAACCTGAAAACTGTACACTTGATGGTGTGGCTAGGCCATCTGTATCAACAGCAACCGGCATAGACGAACGTGGAGGAGTATGTGATTCAGGTGTTGGTGAAACGCGCCTTTTTCGTTGACGGCGAGATCTTCGATTCCTTTCATAACGGCCATAATCAGAACTGTCGCTCGAACTTGAACTTGACGAACTATGACGTTTGCGAGACGTTCTTGGCATTTTAAAATAGCTTAAAGTCTACTCCTACCTTTAAACAATGTCAAATATAATCCAAAATAAACTTTCTCACACCACAAAATCACAATCCAGCCAACTTATTTCTGGGACACCCTGTAGTTTTAATCAAATCACAAAAAGTATATAAACGTTCACAGTATAGCACGTGTACTATCCCACCGCTGCACTAATAGAAAAACACTCCAATAAAACTTCAAACGACCACTTTTAAAACCAATTATATTTTTAACACGATCCGATGACGATACAGATCTTGCTAAGACTCAACTAAGACTATCCTTATTTTTCTTTTTCATTTCAATATTTCTTTTAACTCTCTATCTACATATAATAAAGAGCTCTTTCTAATC
>NW_022146461.1:0-4722 GCF_002938485.1 Sitophilus oryzae
ACCGAATACCACGCAAGCTTAAATTATTCCTGGAAATTTTCTTTCGGGCACGAATATTTTAGGAAAATTATCCCTCGTCTTCGACTCGGGATAATTTTCAAAATATTCGTGCCCTCAAAAAAATTTCCGAAAATAATTTAAGCTCTTGTGATATTATAAGTGAAAATTTTTTCCTTGTGGCCACCCAACAGCGAATTATGCTGGAAATTTTTTGACGTTTATAATGACAGAATATCTTTTTGAGAGTCTGGTTTCTATTTGTTTACATGATAATTTTGATACATTTCAATTACAAAGCTGAGATAAAAGTTTGTAAACTGCTTCCATACGCTTGACTTCGATTCCCTAGTATTCGCGGGTGTCAACAGCTTAATCTCCTGGCGAATATTTTCTTTGCTTTCATAACCGAAGCGAAACATTTTTTTGCGTGCCGATTGACAGCTTCAAAACTGAAATAGTTTTTAGGTTTAGGTGTCACATAGTTGTCATTTGTCAAATAATCAATTCTACCAAAAATCGAAAAATACATTTTAATTATTTGATTTTCAAAAACAATTTGGTGGGGAATTTTCTTACCGAATACCACACGAGGTCAAATTAAATCCGGACATTTTTTCTCGCTCATGAATAATTTGACCTCTAGTGGTATTACTAGTGAAAATTTCCAAAAAAAAAATATTTTTTGCTAAAATTTTGAGAACCACTGGATATTTTCTGGATTTTCTTTCTTGTAAATTTAATCTACTACCTATGTTGTTATATTATCAAGAAATTATGTTCTGTAACTAAAAAATAAAAAAAAACCTTTTTCAATTTTTTTTTCGCGAAAAAAATCTTCATAGGCGTGTTTCTGGGGTTCTGGGGTTGGTCTATACTACCAGTTAAAATACTTGCACTTATTTCTGGGACACCCTGTATTACTTTACATCTGTTTAGTTTAATAATAATAATTTTAAATCCTCACTTTTTGATGTATACTGTATGACATAGAAATTGCAATATCCAGTAAATGTAAATAATATATTTTATTAATAGCACTGGATCTGGCTGCAGGATTATTACGCTCATTGTATTTTTAATCAAAATCTAATTTGTACGTATACAAGGTACTTCAAAAAACGTGTGCTATCTCTTGTGGGGAGATTCTTCACGTAAAAATATGATTTATTATATTCGCGTCCAGTCCGAATGTATTATCTTGATTTTTCATACGTAGTAACGTCCCTGCGTGCACAATTTTAAAGCTATAAGCTAAATTCCCCTCCCGTTGCTAGTCTAGGTGGCGGCGGCGCCGGCCCTGGCGCGGCGGTCGTTAGTCTACTTTATATCAATGTCCACAATCTCCATACCAATGCATGGATAAAAATCTAATCTATATGATGACTTTGATTTAATTTATCGACGTAATTAAAGCATTTTGGAAATTAAATTATTGAGACTCTTAATTTCTTACTACCAAAGTCTAACATTCAAATGTTGTCTAATATTAATGGCTTAAAAAGTAAGGCCTTTTAAATATTAAGCAATGGGTTAGAAACCCCTTAAAAAATATATATCGGTTAAACCTCACTATAGTCGAGTGAGTTATCCACGCAGTTCTACATTGAGACAGGGATTTCTATCGACACGATGAGTTAACTAGTTTATAAAGTATAATTGAACAATTTTGGCAGAATCCTTTATGGAAGTGTCATCTTATGGGACTCTGCTTAGTATGCATATATGTATATGTTAAATTGTCACAATCTGACATATCCATGTATTGATGGCCGTTAAATTGGTTTCATTTTGGTTGCATTCAATAAACATATTTATAATTTCAGCTATTTATGTCTCAGAAAAAAAATGCTTTCTACACCGCATTCATTAATTTGCAACCATCAGTTCTTTAAACATCTACGTATGAAAAATCAAGATAATACATTCGGACTGGACGCGAATATAATTATACGATCAAACGAACTTACCTGAAGTGAAGTTCGATCGTAATTATATGAGGCGTCCAGTCCGAATGTATTATCTTCCCACCCCTTCCCGTCTTGCCCCATGCCAGGGCCGGCGCCGCCGCCTAGACTAGCAACGGGAGGGGAATTTAGTTAAAGCTTTAAAATTTTGCACGCAGGGACGTTACTACGTATGAAAAATCAAGATAATACATTCGGACTGGACGCCTCATATAATTACGATCGAACTTCACTTCAGGTAAGTTCGTCTGATCGTATAATTTTTTATATCAACACAAGTCCGATTCTTCTTTGTTTCGTAGCTACAGGGTAGTAAAATTTTACTAATCTTTCGATTTATTATAATTTCCTTCCAAGGACTTTTAGTGGATCCAAATGAAATTTTGAGAATAAAAGATAATTACAAAAAAAACTAATTTTAAAAAGTTTCAACATCCTGTAACTCTAAAATTATGCATTTCCATACCCATGTTTATAGGAACTTTTTTTCAAATTTTTGATGAGGGATCAATGAGTAATTATTTAAAACTTTTGCAAGTTAATGATATTAAATTTTTTAAAAGTTGCTATTAGACGTGGATCAAGGCAAATTAATAAAATGCGTTGATCTTATCAAGGAAGCCGAAATCGACAATTTTGTTAATTTTGTATGATTAAAAGTTGTCTCTTGGTATTTACCAAGAGACACCTTTTAATCGGCATTAAACTGCTTACTCTCTTTTGCTAACAAGAGAAAAAGGACTCAGTGGCGTACATGCTTTTTTTAGAAATATATTCCATTGAAAACCCATATGCACGTCCTTGGTGAATATGTCGAGACTTTTTTATCTTTAAAATATGTCGAATTTATAGTAACTTTTTTCCTCAAAATTTTACTCGAAACGCTAAAAGTACTTGTAAATTATAATAAATCGAAAACATATTAAGACTTAACACCCTGTAGCTACGAAACAAAGCAGAATCGGACCTATGTTGATATGAAAAATAAATCTTATTTTTACGTGAGGAATCTGCCCACGAGAGATGGCACATGTTTTTTGAAACACCTCGTATGTAATAAAAACGCGTATATTTGCGACACCGTGAAAAATTTTGAAATACTTTAAATTCGAAAAATATTCATTTTTTAGTTTAAGCTAAGCATATACTGAGTGTTGCAATTTTTATGTCACGCAGTATATTTATTTAAAATAGTTTTTTTACAAGTACAAACCTTCCACAAGCAGAAAAAGGCTATTCTATTTTTTTTAAATACTGTTGTTGTAATTCTGTATTCTACCATATTGTGTGTTAATAATATGTCAGTGTTAGAGATCTAATAACATTTTTAATTGTTGAAACTGTTGTTTTTATAGTGACATATAAATTTAGATCACAGTTTTAACAAAGAGAAATATTATTAATTATATAAAAAATATAAAAATTACATCAGTATTAGAAGATATATACATATGAACCAATATAATAAACACTCTCAAAACAATGTTATATGTATGATAAATAAATTATATCATTCAAGTCAGTATTGATTGGATAAAATAATTAAGTTAAAGCCAATTATATAAGTTCGGAAAAATTAGATTAAGTTATTTTTATAGAACAATTATACTAATATTTATATTTATGTTTATTTTTACGTTTTTTTTTAAGTTTTATTTAATATTAGATGAATATAAGTGACTGACTGACTAAAAAATGTCGAATAAGTGTCATAAAATGAATAAAATGAATTAAAAAAAGATTTTTTTTTATTTTCTTTATATCTTTATATCTATTATACAGAATCGCTGATATGTATGGGAACGGTCGATTATTAGAATAAATCTATGAGGTACAGGAAAAAGTTAAATAAAAAACTTTTAGGGTTTTTATATGTCTATTAGCAAGCAATAAATTTAACTATGCAGGGTCGGTCATAAAGACGTAGCACATCAAAGTTTATTTTTTTTAAACGGAACCTCCTGTATATTATTGCATATTTCAATTCTTTCTTCAATTCTAAGCAAAAATCGAAATACACACAATGTACTTCAAACCAACCGTTTCCGAGTTATTGGCTTTTGAAAATATCACTTAAACAATTCGATTTAATTAATTTCGATGTGTTCGATTTCATTTAACGATGCCATTCTGTAGATACTTTTTCCGCAAAATGGCATAAATGTTTTCAAATTAGGATTTATAGATGTATAAAATGAGAATGGAAATTTCAAAATTTTCATTTAACATGTCAAAATCAAAACTTAACCATAATTCGGAAATTGTTGAATTTAGGTACAATATGTGTATTAGCATTATATCGCTTAAAATTGAAGGAAGAATTGAAATATGCAATAATATACGGGGGGTTGCGTTTAAAAACAAATAAATTTTGATGTGCCACAACTTTATGACTGACCCTGTATAAATAAATTTACTACTCTCTAATAGACAATTAGCTGGTCTTCATCATCTCAACTGTTCTTAGGGAACCATTGAAGAAAACACAGGACTTGGTCCTAACGTACGAAGAAGAAGAATAGACATTTAAAAACCGTATAACTTTGGTATTTAACTTTTTGCGGTACCTTGTATATTTTACCCTTGTTTATATATTCTTAAAGTTGTTCAACCGACTAGACAAATTGTGCTGCCAACTGGAGGACAAATCGTGAACCTTTCGGGGCGGAGTCAAAAATATCGATTATTTTCGTTATTTTCCTCAGAGTAATGTAATAATATAGCCCCGGGTTTCTGCGAACTTTAATAGTGATCAGCT
>NW_022146462.1:0-12694 GCF_002938485.1 Sitophilus oryzae
TGTTGCTAAGCACGTTGCTCAACATTCTCCATAGTGAGTGGTCAGCTTAACTTAAAGGTTGATTCTCACTATACCTTCCGTTTTGCCTTCCATATCCATTCCATATCCGTTCCGAATTTTTTATTGCATTGACGCTATACGATACGTAAGCTTCCGTTCCGTATCAGTTCCATACTCTTTATTGAACAATTTATATCATTACAAAAGTTTTATTTTAAAAATTTGTATCTTTTAAAAAAAGTAATTGATTTAATTAAGAGGTGAAAGAATAACTAAATATCAGCAAAATTTTAACAGATCTGGTACAAATGTAAGAACTTGACAACTCTGTTTCCAATACGCTTCAATTCGTCCGCCAAAAAAAATGTATGGAAGGAAAGGATATGGAATGAAAAGGAAACGCAACAGATAGTGTGCATTGTCCTATTCATTTACATGATATAATATTTTATGTAAACGGAAGGGAGCTGACATGGAAGGTATAGCGAGGATCAACCTTAAAGGTGTTGGGATTGTTATGCAGGTAGGTCATCACCTTGCATTTCCTTCTAAACTAGTCCTGTTGCCTATTACCTAATTATTTTACCTTCCAAACACTCTCTTTTGTGTTGATTGCTTCATACATGTTCTGTGATACAGGATTTCGTAGTGTCGCTGAGAAAGGTATGTTTCATACCTTTCTCAGATTCTGTTCCCCACAGCTCTCCAGGTTTCTCTGATGTGATTTCCTTTACTCATTTTGGGTATCAGCGTTATAAGATGTCACTCAAACAGAATTTTGTAAATGCAGTTGCCCTGGTCTGTGTTTTTCCAGATTTTGTTTTTGCTTAAAACACTCCATAACATTGCCGTAGCTGTGTGTTTTATTTTTCAATTTTTTCCGACATTCTTTATTTTGTCACTGATTCTTTAACAGTAAGGGATCGGTAGCAATGCAGTTTCTTCAAGTTCCTATTGCTTGGTTGAAGTTCTTTGACAGTCAATTCTGTTAATAGTTTCTTCAATTAAAAATACGTTTAACTATTTTATTGTAGAAGATTATTTTTTATATTCATAATTTTCTGTAATCTAGATTCTTGATGCTCTCCTTTACTGATGTATAGGCATTAATTTTTTTTTCTTTATTAAAAAGTTAATGTAAAAAGAATGTTTGGTCTAAACGTACCTACACACTACACATAACATAATTACTTAACAAACATTACTCAACTGACGGTTTGTTGAGAGTAAAATCATGTTTTAGTTGTACAAGTGCCTTGGAATCGTTCGTTTGTTTAATATACCATATGATTGAAAAAAACGACGGACTATTAAAAATATCAATTTTCTTTTTGATTTTGCTTTTTGTCCATTAAAAATTTAAATCTCATTTCGTTTCAGAAACCAAAAAAATACCATTGTGTTTATTTTGGGAACTGATTAATTTTTTTCTATTGCTATAATATGGATTATTTTTCATAAAAAGTCTTCAGTAAGGATTGAGTTTTATTCTTCACAAAATGTTCATACATCTCAAAAATTATGAAAAAAAAAAGATGATTCCATATAAGTTTGGTTGTGTCGTTGTGTGTACACTTTGTTGGAGAGACTTGCATTTTGGGTAAAGCTAAACATTTACTTACTAGATATTATAAACAGGAAATTATTCGAGATCAAATCACACAATATTTTATATAACTCTATATCTCTTGTAAATTAAAACACATTTTACACTGGTATTGTTACTTCCCGATCAAATGAATATTATATAGCAAATTTATAAAGTTATACAATATCTGTTACACGATCGATATATGTATCTACCTATATGCTCTATTAATTGAATAAACTAGATATCAGCGAACTGTACCACATGACCTAATAATATAGTACCAAAATTAATTTAGACACTCCTACCGAAAAAAAACTGTAGAATATACAAAAGAATATTTTGTTGCTATATAGGAAGTATTTAAAGTTAAAAAAATGTATTTTTTATGTTATTTTTTATTACTATCTGAATAAATATGATCAAACTAATACAAAGAAAGCAGGAAAACATGTGCTAGGTATTATTATAATATCACAAGTAAAGTGAATGTATTTGGTCCAAATCAGCGAGTATCGGAAGTCTATATAAGCTTTATGTAATTAATATAGTAATGATTATGCTGTATCATTCGATGTAAATATAGAATGTTATTTTGGTAAAAAGTTAGGAAAAACTCTTCATATAAAAAATGATACTATCCTAAATATATAGGGTGGTCCGAACTGTATTCCGGAAACTTCGGCAGCATATTCTGCAGATAAAAATAAGTAAAAAAGTTCCTATAATATGTAATGAGATACAGAGTGTAGAAGTTTCATTTTTATTTCGATTTTTTCCAAATAATTTATGAAATGACGGCAATATTTTGATGAAAATTGGTGTCTGGGAGTTTTTTGATATGAGGAATTTGATTTTGATGTCAATATAACTCCTACTTGTAGACGGCACCACCTACATATTTGTTAACTGGTTTGAACAGTAATAACTTTTCGTCCGTACCTGTATAAAACTACTGAGTGAAAAAATATAAAAATATACATTTCCGTGATTTTCTACGTAAAAAATGTCTCTTGGTAAAAATCACTACGGGCAACCGTTCTCAAGATATTTAGAATGGAAATAGTCAGTACATGTCATTATTGACAAAAAATAAACATGTTTAGATTAATAGTAATTTGACTGAAATGATAAATTTGGGAACTCCTTATTTTTTAAATTAATTATAATTTTTTCTTCAAAAAAATGATGATAAAACAGTTTCTGTTGAACTTTTGGCACAAAAACATTTCGAATTTATGATTTCAGTCTAATAACTATTTAGTCAACTTATTTAATTTATGTCAATGATGACAGGTATTGATAATTTCGATTCCAAATATCTCGAAAACCATTACTCATAGTGATTGTCACTGGAACCTTTTTTACCTAAAAACGTTGTAAATGTATATTTTTTAATCAGTAGTTTTATACAAGTATGGACGAAAAGTTATACAAGTATGGACGAAAACCAACTTGAAAGGAATGCTATCACGGTATTGAATGGGATACTGTGGGACAGAAGCATAAACAACAAGAACAAAACTCTAATATACAATACTATCATAAAGAGTATAACCATGTACAGCTGTGAAGTCTGGCCAATTAAGGAAACAACAAAACAAATGCTGGAAGCTACAGAGATGGATTTTTGGAGAAGATCAGCAGGCAAATCAAGACTCGAGCGAATAACTAATGAACGCATAAGAGAGATTATGGAAGTTAAACATACGATAGTGGACGGCATAAAGAACAGTCAACTCATATGGTACGGTTTGGTTTGGTTGCTGTCCAAAGAATGGCAGAAATAAGAATCCCAAAGCAAATTATAAACTGGAAACCTGCAGGGAAGAAGAAAACCGGGTAGACTGAGGAAGTTACAGGAAGGGATTGACATTTATGGAGGAAAGATCTCGGAGACGCAGGCTGGAGACAGACAGGCATGGAGAGATGGCATCGGAAGACGTGAACGTTTTGAACCGATTAATACACATGGGCAAAAGCATACTCTTCAAACCATTAAAAATATGTAGGTGGCGCCTCACGTAGGGAGTCATATGGACATCAAAATCAAATTCTGCAACCCCAGACACCAATTTTCATCAAAATATTGCCGTCACTTCATAAATTATTTGGACTTCTACTAAATTATCTAAACTTCTACACCCTGTATCTCCGAAACTAAGCATTTTAGGATATACATTTATATGAACTTTTTTACTTATTTTTATCTGCAGAATATGCTGCCCAAGTATCCGGAATGCAATTCGACACCCTATTTTATTTTTGCTGGCGTCAATTTGTGGTAAATGACGTCTAAAGACTGAACTTCGTCAAAATTATCGTCGATTATCACTCCCCAAATGTTTTTAACATCGTTTTTTCGATCATACGATATTTAATTTGAAAAAGTAATCATATCCCGAAATGTTTTGACACATATTCTTTACCTGTATAATGGGCGATAATGTCGCGATTGAAAAGTGTATTTTCCTGCATACGTTTCAGGTCAATTATCAATGCGGAGCTAAGATGTTTGTCCAACAACAAAATTGTCGGTAAAGGTTCGCCTCAAGAAAGTTATGTCTGACAATTCCAAAACAAATATATACGCTTTCGTTTGTCTGCTGGTTTTTAACAATCACATACATAGCTAAAACTTTCCAAATCTCGGCAAATAAGATTGATGAAATTATGGTAAAATATCAGAAGATGTAACAAGATTTGACCAAATAAAGCTGATGAAATTAGAATTATAAATTTATAAATTTTGGTTGCAGAATTTTAATTAAATAAAATAATTTAAAAAAAATATTGATGTTAAATTTTTTTCATAATCTAATCGTCCTTTTAATGAACTCCACATGTTTGTTTTGTTACGCTCAATTACTTTTTCGTTTTTGGACTTGGACTATAAAAAATCCATACACCACAATAAATAGATCGTCAAGAGAAACAGTATGATGAAAACTGTGTTCGTATTGGCTTGGTGCATTTCAGTTGATTTGAACAAATTCCGACCGCAGCGCACTCTATGGCAGAAATCAGAAATTATAGAAGTGTCTAGCCCAAATACGTTTTAATAAAATATACGGAGAGTACCGCTTAAATTCCTGTCCCGATGTTGAAGGATGGCTATAGAATGTCAATGCATTTCCTACATAAGTCTATCCTTGTTCGGGAGGAGGTTTTCTGCGCTTGCTCGATCTGTAAGCACTTTGATTGGACAGTTCCAAATCATATGATATATGATATGTTTTGTTTTGGTTTTATTTATTTTAAGTTGAGGTTAAAGACGTTCTCTAAAATCTTTCGAAAAATTGGAAGCTTTTTGTTAAATATTCTGAAATCAAATAAGTTTGATAATGTAACATTATGCGCATATTTATCAAACGAGATATTTTAATCGTATCCAACATGTTATGGCAAAACACTTTTTCGACCAAAAGTTTTCAGATATCTTCGATTTAGTTATTTTCGAATGTTTATTTTGTTTATATCTATTACAAACTCAAGGAGCAACAGTTTTTTACAAGTAGTATTAATTTTGATGCTGGTGCAATACTTCTACTCGTAAAATAAGTTTATTATAAATATTACAGACATTTAAAAGAATAGGCTATGGAATAGGTATATAAAAATTATTTTATATCTGTCTCACAATGGGGGGCTCCTAGTAGCGTAGAACAGAAGTGCGATTCTGTAAACATTTCCCTGTCTAGTGACTCATCAATCGTATACAAATAGCATAGGCTCGATAGGAAATTTCTTGCTACAGAGCTTACAGAATCCCATTGCTGATTTCTAAAATTCTTTTTCTAGATAGGCTTCCCGCATCGTAAAAACTCCTATTTTATGGTATGTAATTAGTATTCTGAAGGTATTAAAATATTTTAATATCAATATAGTTTTTTCACTGAAACTCGAGTTAAATCTTAATATACATTATTCATATTGTCGTTTTAGAGATTGTGCTTTTATACTTACTATTATGAAAATTTACTGAATAAAATATATAGTTGCAATCCTTTTACTGAACTCCTTAATTTCTTGTTTTATGAGGGGATAATTTTTGCTTATTTAGGTACTAATTTTAATCAGACCATTTTTTAATGAACTCATTTATATTTATATCATATCGTTCTAAGTAGACTTTGTTGTGTTAGACAATTATTATTAAATAAAACGAATGAAAAAAAGTGACAGGTACGATATTTTTTTTTTAAATTCAAAAAATAATTTAGTAAAACCACAATTATTAAGAAATTGTCTTAAAAACTTCGTAGTACAAATTGCATATCTATTTCACTTTTTTTAAAATTCAAAAAATAATTTAGTAAAACCTCAATTAAGGAACTGTCTTAAGAACTTAGTATTACAAATTGCATATCTATTTCACTCGACTTAAAAATTGCAGCAAAACAAAGTATAACAGTACATTTTTTACTGTCTATTGTTTCTTTTACTGCCCATGTATTTATGATCAATATCAACATCAGTCCTGGTTTAAAATGAAACAAAAGTAATTCTTTATTATTAACATATTTTTTATTAAACAAATATAACTAAAAGTATGTACATATTAAGTTTATACATAAATCAAGCTAGATACAAAAAATATAATTATTTACATTGTTGCATTGTAAATACTCTTTTATATTATGAAAAAAAAACAATAATAATTTACAATAAGACAGTTTGTGTGAACTGTGTAAGCATTATAATTAGCCTTATGTAGTCTCTATTTTTAGTCTTTACATTATAATGTCATTTTTATTTTAAAATAGTAAGACTAAATATAATGCTTTTAACAATTATTGATTTTTGAATAAAATTAGTTTCGTATATTTTTGTCTTATATTAACATCCCTTTCATTTCTGATTTTGCTTTCATGAAACAAACGAACATCGAGAAAAATTTCTATTATTAATTTGGTTAGTTGGCTTCTACCACACAAAAAGCAGTAGCCCATTCGCATTGTTCTATTAATTAAACTACAGCAAAAGTCTTTAAAACTAAATCACAAAATTGTCAATAAACGCACAAAGATTAAAATACAAACGAAAACACAGTACACGTGGAAAACACAGAAAGTTAGAGAAAACACTAA
This sequence comes from Sitophilus oryzae, assembly GCF_002938485.1. Taxonomy (NCBI): domain Eukaryota; kingdom Metazoa; phylum Arthropoda; class Insecta; order Coleoptera; family Curculionidae; genus Sitophilus; species Sitophilus oryzae. The sequence goes on from NW_022146462.1 coordinate 6,679, forward strand.
TGGCGACTGCCCAAGTCCAAACTGAAAACAAAACGCCGACGACGCGTCCAAAAATAAATCGATAACCCATCTCGACACCATTCAGCCAATAGAAAAGTAGCATTTCGGCGCATGTGCATTACATCCATCTACTGAACAAGGATGGACTTATGTCAAACTCGATCTTCTGTCCTTCAATACTGGGACATAAATTCTCTCATTGCTCTTATGGGGAGGCCGCAGTATATTTTAATTAAAACGTATTTGGTCTAGCCCTAGCCGTCAACTTTTAAGCTTGACCAATCAGGTTGGTTAGCTTGGTTATTTGAAGGGTGTTAATTCGTTTGTGTTTGTCAATAACTCTAACGTGATTGGTCGGGCTTAATAGTTGCCTGCTAGGGCTAGACACAAGTGAAATTATCAATACATAAGTAGTTCACGCCGCCGTCATGCGTCGATCGCATTAAAATTATATTGAAGTTGGTGTTTTGTCATAATATTGAAGTATTTTAGATTTTGCTAGTGCAGTTATTGAGACTATAAAACACTCAGGTACGAGGTTTGTGTGATGTAACGCTGTTTCGGGTAGTAAAAAATAAGTGAAAAAGAATTCGAACTAGGCGTCTTGTTGTATTGTGACAATTTCAAATGTTAATAAAATTGCCTGGTGGCGTAGAGGTACAGGCTCTCGTCTACCAATCTCAAGGTGTGGGTTCGATTCCCACACCCGGCATTTCATCAGCCGACTATTTTTATCAAAATAAAAATAATTTGGCTACCTAGGTCGACTCAGCCTTAAATGAGTACTTGGGATTCACAATCCTGAGGTAATAATAGGAGGTTGAAGCGTAGTGCTAGTCACATTACCTTCCTTGTATACCGAACGGCTCTAGTATGGCAAGCTGTACCTTGCTACTCCCAAGGCGTTAAACGCTATATACGGGAGCTATTATTATAATAAAATTGCCTAAAAAAATGTCAACACGTAAAGGAGAGCGTAATTAGGGTGTTGTTGGGTGCAATAACATTCAATAACTCAACTTTCCCGGATATTCAACTCTCCCGAAACAACATTTTATAGCTTCATAATTTCTTACACCTATTTGATCAATAGCAAAAATGGATTCAAGCAGTTCCACGAAACAAGTGAGTAACATCGTTTTCAGACGGAGCGGAGCGTCCGCGACTTCGAGCAAGTACCATGAGCTTAATATGAACAATTTCACATGGGTCGCGTATGCTCCGTCCGGATGAGCTATCTTGAAAAAAACATCCGCACGGACGGTCCGCTCCATTTGAAAGCGCTGTAAACAAAGTGCTCGTTACGCATAATCAAAAAATTAAATAGACATATACCTGGAGAGGATGAAATATAATTTGCAATATTAATGGTAGGTATACTTTTTTAGTCAACTAGTGATAAAATGTTTTATGAACATCTCTAAATGGTAATTATGTACCTTTTAAAAAATTTCGTTGTAGCCGAAATAGTCTAATTATGCCCCACTAGCAAAACCAGATAAAAATTATGCTCACAATGTAGTTGAACTCATCTAATTTTTTTTTTAACTGGAATAATAAATTATAATGCAAGTTAGACCTTCTGAAGATATCAATATATTTACCTTTATTTTTTTATTTAGCATTTCCACAAATTATACTTTCTAACACTTTTATAGAATAATATATACTGGCCTGTTTACTCACATTAAAACCCGTGTATTTGTATGTATTCAAAGAGATATTTTCCCGGCGAGGCACTGGCTACAGGAAACACTCTACAGCAAACTCATGACGCGGTTTCAATCCTTTTCGTGGAATTCGATTTACGAGTTTCTTTTCGAACCTAAAAACAAGGTTCTGTTTCTGTTTTTGTAAACAAAACTAGTTATCATCTGTTCTTCTGTTGGTGAACGTCACAAGAGCAACACATACAAAAGAAAAAATGAAGCAACCAATTAAGTGAGAAAAAGTCACTTTAATCAAAATAATAAAAAATAAATTACCCCATGTGATTGCCTTGGGTATGTAAGTATTTTTAAATCAAAATTTAGAACAACCTTTATTGGTACTATGTCGATTGGTACGATCACATCGGCATGGGAAATTAAATTGCACCACCTTCAAGGACCTTTGAGCAAACAGTATGTAATTCATCCTTTAACAGATAATGTTAAATTCTTGCAATAAATTCACCTTGAACTTTTTTATTTTTCAATAAGACAGACGTGCAAAATGCATATAATAACCAATACACTTGTAGAATTTAATAATATCAATGATGCATGTGATATATACATACATACCATGTGTTAATTACTAGACTTTGTTTATACTATATCTTCTATGGGGGTAATGTCTGTCAATGGATAGTTAAATATTATGAATAATATGATACAATTTTCTAGATTTTTGATACATACTTTTATTTTTGTTGCTCGATATTTTGCTCCAATATTTTCAATGTGATGAAGATTAAAAAAGAAATATGACAGTACAAGGCTTAATACAAGTTAAAAATAAAAAAATGGACAATTCAAAATAACATTTCCGCCCAAATGCAGAATTTTATGCTGAATCTAAATCTGTACAGAAAAATCGGAGTTTGGCAATTTAAAAAAAATTAAAACTTTATCATAACTTTTTTTTAGATCACCCTATATACAATAAAACATTGTTAGGATATGCGTCCTTTTACACTATGTAACACAGTAACATCTCTATATAACTTTTTTTCATATCTTTGTCAACAACGACGATATAGTTGTATCCTATGTTATAGGGCTTGCTTCTCTCTACAATTTCCTGTCTCGCGATGTACCGTTTGTGTCCGGGAAGGGATCATAGTTTCATAGTTGTCTATTTTCGAAAGAAATCAGTACATGTATATTATTTCTTATATTTTTCATTTTATTGATTTTATGGAAAGCACTGTTCAATAAAATGTTGTTTCATATGTTTTAGGACTTGTTTCTCTCTACAGTTTTCTGTCTCACAATGTACCGTTTGTGTCCGAGAAGGGTTCATAGTTTCATAGCTTTCCAAAGGGGTGCCTAGGGGCAGCAAATCTTTTTATATTTCTTTTAAGGAACCTTTGACCTCAATAACAGATATAAAAAAAGGTTATGCATATTTAAGCATTTTTTTAAACTCAACATTAAAGTTATTATATTAGTTTTGTATTATTACACTATACCGGGTGCGTCTCAAACGTGGCTCACCCCTATAACTTTTTTATTTTTTCAGATAAAACAACCGATATTGTTTTCGGTCACTTCGGGTTTCACCGGAAATGACTACAACTTTTGATTTTTAAATGGCACCCTCGGTATTTTTTTACTTTCTTCGATAGAAAATGACACTCTGAATAGAATGATGTATTCATGTCAACTTTTGACATTTTTGCATATGAAATTGTAACATGCAGTTCATAACAACAATTTGACTCGAAGTACCAAGTGTGTGGTATCAAATTATTCGTAAAAAAATTCTTTTGCGAAATATACTAATGAGCCGCCCTCGTTCCATTTGAAAAAAATTGAGATATGATCAAAAATACGATTTGGGCATCTTTTAATCGGCCAGGACATGACACTAAAAACAGATGATCAAACTATTTTTCCATGGCTCCTTGATTAAAAATTAGTGTTTTTAACACAGCCAAGTAGTACACAGCCACACTGTAGAATGAAATTTAAAATGTAATTCGTTTTTGAACGAATATGTCACAAGTTGACATATGATATGTCATTCTATTCAGAGTGTCATTTTCTATCGAATAGAGTAAAAAAATACCGAGGGTGTCATTTAAAAAACAAAAATTGTAGTCATTTCCGGTGAAACAGAAAGGGACCGAAAACAGTTGAATACGTCAATCAATCCTAATTTATATCATATACTAACATACAAAATCTCGTTTTTTTATCTAAAAAAATAAAAAAGTTAAAGGGGTGAGCCACTTTTGAGACACGCCCGGTATAATAATAAGATTTTCAAAGTATTGTTATTAAATACATGCTGGTATTAAAAAACTGGACAAACAGGTAAGCTCATAATTCATATAGAACAAAAATATGATAAAAAGATCATTAAGTTTTAGGATAAGTAAGAAATTATGCAGTTTAATTTGTAATAAAGAGTAATAGTCAATTTAATATGTAAATTCGAATAAAATAATATTCTGGTAAAATACCCCTGCACTATTCAGTTCCTCTCAAAATATGTCCCAAATACTTATGACATTTTCCAGGTCTTTACTTTATTAAGCAGTCTTTCGACCAGTCTTCCGCAGACTTCTTCGTTTGAAATGTGATCGATGTAAAGAATGGTTTGGCCATTCCGATTTGAATTTTAATTTCCTGGTCGCAGTCCCATTTGTTATTGACAATAGAGCGAGATACTTAAACCAAACTTAAACCTACCCACCTGATCAATGACCTCGCCGCTTACAGTGAAGTTAATATTTTGGATATGTTCCGCTTTCAATTCGCCAAAGGTCTTTGTTTTTGTGGTATTAATACGCAGCTCAAAAAATTGTTGTCTCTATTTAACTTTATTTAGCAGTTCTCCTTGAAGATCTTCCATAGTGGAGGTCAATAAACAGTATCGTCCGCATATCTGATATTATTAATGGGCTTTCCATTCCTTAATACCCCTGACTCATTTTCGAAATCAAGTTGTAATATTTTTTCGATGCATAGATGTTAAAAGCACGATGACAAAATGCATCCTTGTCGTACTCCAATATAGTTGTTTTTAAAGGTATCCTTTGAGTTGACAAGCTCTAGATATAATTCCAGTTACAGTTTCTAGACATTGTCATGACTTTTGACAACTGTAATAAGTATTTTAATCGTTTTCCTGACCAGAAGCCCAAAATGCAATACTGAATGTATGTGCCTGCGGCTTTTATTTTGCAACCGAAATGACTCGGCAGATAAAAAACAACGTTTTGTAACCGAATACCGTTTTTAATTGACCGATTTTATAATTGTTTGCGTTTTTTCATGTTGCAAGTCAGCCGAAACGAACTAAACGGATAAAAAGTAAAAGAAATATACAGAGTGTTCCCCATGATGTCCGAGCTTACACTAGGGTTGCCAACCGTCCTCTATTCCAGAGGACACTCCTCTTTTTGATCTCAGTGTCCTCTTTTCTCTCACGCACGTATTGAAAAAGTCTTATTTTTTATATAGCCAATAGCAAACTCAAAAAATATTCGTCTATCACCAGAATGCTTTAAAAAATTGTTAATCTGTGTCTTTCGCTACTACCACTCGTTTGTACAGATGAACAAGATGTTGTTGAACAAGAACTATTTGCGGAAGCGATAAACATGTTTAACTATTTTATGTTTACTTAGTGTTAGTTTATGTTTTGAAAAAAAAAGTTTTGTCGAAAATGGCTAGTTTTATTTTAACAAGTTTTGAGTAAAAATATTTTTAAGAAACACTCACAATCGCATACCTACATAACTCTTTGGTAAACTCTAGACATTTGGGCGAGGTTTTAAAAAAGGTATCGCCTGTGCTTCTTTTTTACCCCCTCGTCCTCTATTTTTTATTTTGAAAGTTGGCAACCCTAGCTTACACTAGTACACTGTGCTAGTATATAACTAGTATTCAAACAAAACCATTGCAAATTTTTTAAAAATACGTAGTTCTTAGCTCCACATTTTATTCATAATTTTAGCTACTTCGGCTTGGGGAAATAGGCAGAATATGATGTTTCCGTGATTCTTGAATTATTTACTTCAAAATATAAAAATAACCACGCTCGAGAATGCCAAGAGACGATTTTTTACTATTTTGTGACTCTCCTGTTATCTTATATCACGCTTAAATCGTCAGATTATTTAAATATATATACTTTTCTGCATATAATAAACTTACCTTGCCTCAAGCTGACGCTCTGGAGATTTTCTCACCATCATTTTTTTTACTACTATGATCGGCTGTCCTACACGCAAGACCCTTTATAAAAGGTTCACGGGGGTATGGTATAGGGTTGAAAGAGTGCAACGTTTCTCCCCACAAAT
>NW_022146463.1:0-17560 GCF_002938485.1 Sitophilus oryzae
AATTTCCTTGAATAGGCGAAGCATAAACCTAGCCTTCCAAGAATTTGTTCAATACTTTATACACAAAATTGGTTGGTTAAAATGTTCCTTGTCCACTAATAAAATTAATAACAAGCGCTAACTTTATTTTCGCTCAATTTGATACTGAACTGGAGCAAAATATGTTCTATTAATGAATATCGAAATACATTTTCTACTTTTAAAACTCATAATACTACTCGAACTTCTTTTATAACTTATTTTTCGAATGTGTGCTGTGTAAATACATTTCGCGCTAGTTTCGTGTAAAGGAAAAACCACAAAAGTTTACAAAAAAAAATCTCGATAAAAGCATGTATACGTATATTTTTCCGAAAAGTGAATGAATGATATTGATATCGAAAATTTCTGTTATTACTGTTAAAGAAAGAAGATAAATAAAGTTTTCGTTATTATTTACTATAATATTTTAATATTATACATAAAATATAAACGGCGTATCATACATCAGAAAATTATAAATCTACCATATTGCGAAATGTAAGTTCAATTAATTAGAGCAGACAACAATACATTTACTTTAAAACAGTAAAGCTTCATTTAGAACCTTTTTTAAGAAAATTTTAAGTTTCGGATTTTTAAATCAATTACAAAATAAATATGTAAATAAGAAATATATTTAGAGATTAGAATTGCTAAAGCTTCGTTCAGAACCTCGCAATTAGTGGAATAAATTAGTGGTTCTAATTACACTCGATACTTTTTAATTTACGATCATTCACAATATTTAAAGAACGAAATAATTAAAATTAATAGAATATCCTAGCAACAGCTTGGGTTAGTCAATTGTATCCAGAGAAAGCCTAATATTTAGCTTATAAAACAATAAACTTTTGATTTCTAACCACAATTTCTCTTGACGGAAGATAATCAAAGGTCAAAATGACATTTCTTACAAATTTTGAAATATAATTAGTGGAAAAGTTAAAAGTTTGATAACTTTTTCTACTAATAAAATACTAACTAAAAATGTCCACCAATAATTTTGACGTTCGGAATGTTTACATTGAAATTAAAGGAACAAACTTCTACGCTAATTGAAACCACTAATTGCGAGGTTTTGCATGAAGCTTTAGCAATTCTCTAATCTCTAAATAAAATATATTTCTTATTTACATATTTGTATTTGATTTAAAAATCCGAAACTAAAATTTTTCTTAAAAAAAACAATAAATAAATTACTGGGTTAAAACCGTTATGAAACAGAGAACGTTTATAGACTTTTGCAATCTATGTATCTTTTATATACCGTATGATCGAAAAAACGGCGTCCAGTTGGCCAAATAATTAAATTCAATTTCAATAATTTAATGTGTGTATTGGTCGAGCTTTATATATAAAGCTAAGACCTACGCTAAACGCCCAAAGTAAAAATATCTCAAGAGCCAGATGATGCGACTGTCCTCGTTACATCTTGAATGCCGCCGAACGCGAGCCGGGGTCAGCAAACTTTCCGGCCGCGATTACGTCTCCCGTTCGCTGTTTTGGGGGGTTGGTGATGCGTTTTTTTTAAATACATCTCATTCGCGGTATAAAATAAAAAATATCATCGCCATGACCGATTCTGAGTGCGGCTGTGATATAGATATATTTTTGCAATCATCCTTTAGTTCTATGGTGTATTCAGAAAAATTAAAACTATTGAAGAAGGGCCTCCAAAGCATATTCTGAATATTAATACTAAATTAAAATGGTGTATTTAATATCGCCAATTTAGTAAAAATGTTTATAAAAGTGAACGCTGCATGGTTATGTGGCATGATACAAAGAATACAAGGTATGATATTGCGCAGGTTGGTCACTACGTCACAGGTGATAAACGGCACCATTGGTCGGCAAGTTCCGCGCGCCAATTTCAAATTGTCAAACAGATGACACAATAAATGTCAGAATAATTTTTCAAATGTCAAGCACGATGATTTGACATAACTTTTAGGGTTATGTCCTAATTCTTCCCTATTTTAGTTCTTTTTTTATTAGTGGCAATTGCACAAGATGGATATTTTTTTGTATGGCGTATGACGTCACAGGTGGTATGCGCAAACTTAACGAAATTGGGGCCGCTATCGATCATACCTTGTTTTCTTTGTACCATGGTTATGTGGTTGTAAGGCACTCAATAATTTTTTTTTGACCTTGTCTACTATTTTATCTAACAGATACGTTCACAGCTTTGTTTTTTTGTCTTCTTTGATTTTAAAGAACATATCATAAATTAACATAACATATGTACGTAAAAATTAAAAATAATCATACAGAATGTGAATCATTTTCATGTTTTACCTTATTAAATAATTGTTATCAAGTAGTAATTATTAATTTTGAAGTTTAACTTGATATAATGTCATTTTAACAGAATGTCAACGGTTTTTGTAGACGTATGTGTTTTTAAAAAACTAAAGTGTTCTCGAATAGTTGAATTTAAATATTTTAAATAGTTTTTTTCTTTATTCTTTGTATTTTTTTGCTTTCGACGACGGAAAGAGATAAACTTTCCGAAACGTTAAGCATTTTTTTGTTCGTTAGGTAAATTTGTATAACTGTAAACCTAACTTCTGACAAGTTGTTTCCGTTTGGGATTAACGCAAAAGTGTTTAGAAAAAATAACTATTTTATTTTGTAAATTTTCTTGCAGTGGCGAAATACCCATAGAGGATTTTTTTGGAGATCCCGTAATATAATTCTATTTTTAAATTGGTTTGATTATTTTTTTAACCGGTTAAATTTTTTCTATATTTTATTTTTGTAACTTCAAAATTAAAAATAGAGAAAAATAAAAAATTAAAGACTTTATTAAAACGAAAAAAAACCTTTATTGTGTTGATTAAACGTTAATTGCAGTAACTTATTACATCCCCATGTATAGACGCCACTCTATGCCGCTGCCCACAGTATTACTAAAGAATATTAATAAGAGATAAAAAAGAAGAGTAAGGAATTTTTGTAAAACATTTTGTAATTCTATCTAGCCTTTTTGTCTATTGTTCGGTATAACCACCGGTATAACAATTCTAACCTAGTAGTCTGTTCAAAGTAAAAGAAAACGAAGAGTATTATTAAAAGCCATTATTTCGTTCCTGTTTGTTGTATAATTGAAAAGTCAGATTATTATTTTATATACAATGTACAGTAAAACACTGACAGTGTATATACGTGTCTCAACAAAGATTTTCCATCAATTTTGAATTTTATATCCCTGTTAAATAAACAAAAAGTTGACATATTGATATATTCGTCTGCGACACGTACCTACACCGCACTTTGTTTCATTTCTATACAGGGTTGTTCACCACATACGACGCGGACTATTGTAGCTAAACTATTAGATTTTTGCATATTGTATGTTTTGGGTTCGTTGAAGGACTATTAGAGCTACAATTTAAAAATATTTTTACAAGATACAGAGTGTCCCAAATAAAAAAAAAATATCAAAGTTGTATTTTTTGAAATGGAACACCCTGTATATTATTACATTTTTTGATTCTACAATTAAAATAAAGATAAATTTGATTACCGCATTTTTAATCTTACCGTTTTTGAAATATTTAAAGTTTTTGTCAAAATACAGTAATAATTATAATGCTTTATTTCTCTAGGCGTATTTAAGTTTTAAAACCAAATATTGTACTGAAGTATTTCAATTTACTAAATTTTGTGTTGGCAATAATAAAAATTATACTACCTTATACAGAGTGTCTAAAAAATTTATTTTAAATAATAACTAGTTTTAAAACGGCAATAACTTCTTTAATTCAAATGGAACACCCTGTATATTTTATGAGAATCAGATGCACAATTTAATTGTCTATCAAATTATATTATATCATTTTTTACCTATGTCTTCAGGTTTTCGTAGAAAATACATTTTCTTATAATGTAGACCTCAATTATCAATATACCCTTGGAATATTGACATTTTAGATTATTTTTAAAGATGTAACAAATTTTTAAAGGGTACAATACTAATATTGTCTATATAGTTCGTTTATGTCATTAAAAAATAAAAAAAAAATGTTTAAATATTTGTAAAAAGGACCAATTATTATGATTCCAGTATTCAAACTACATTAATGGACTGCTTGCATTGATTAATAATAATTGATTGCTCCAAATACTAAAAACTGAATTATGTATGTGTATTAGACAGTGTGGTAAAAAAACTAACACATTAAAAATGATATTTTATTTTTTGACAAATGCTTATTTATAACAACAGAGACGTTCATTTTCATAACTTATTATTATATTGATTTCTGATTCAAATCCACATTTATTTAGAATAATTTATTAACGAACACAATTAATATGTAATTAATTAGTACCGTATGATCGAGAAAAAACGGCGCCAGCGATGGCTATGGAATGAAGATCGCTGTCATTTTAAATGTAAATTTATATGGGAAATGTCATTGATGTTCATTTCCCAGCCAACTGGACGTCGTTTTTTTTCGATCATACGGTATTTGGGCGGAAATACTGGTGGTATATTTTATATTTATAAAGATTTAAAAAGTTTTCTTTTTGCATAAAAATGGGCTAGTAATATTATCGTTTTACTAAAAAGGATAATATTACTATTACTAGTCTATACATTTTGTACATTTGTTGTTTTAAAAACAATCTAAAATGTCAATATTCCATGGGTACGTTGATAAATGAGGTCTAAATTATAAGAAAATGCATTTTCTACGAAAACTTGAAGGGATAGGTAAAAAGTGGTATAATACAATTTGATACACAATTAAATTGTGCATCTGATTCTCATAAAATATACAGGGTGTTCCATTTAAATTAAACAAGTTATTGCCGTTTAAAGCTAGTAATTATTTAAAATATTTTTTTAGACACTCTGTATAAGGTAGTATAATTTTTACTATTGCAACACAATAACTGATCAATAAATAAACTTCAGTAAATATTTAGTATTAAAAACTTTGATAACCTCGGAGAAACGAAGCCTTAAAATTTCAATATGCAATTTCACAAAATTGAAAATATTTCAAAAACGGTAAGGTTTAAGTATAATAAACCTTAATCAAATTTACCTTTATTTTAATCGTAGAAACTAAAAATGTAATAATATACAGGGTGTTCCATTTAAAAAATACAACTTTGATATTTTTTACTTATTTGGGACACTCTGTATCTTGTATAAATATTTTTAAATTGTACCTCTAATAGTCCTTCATCGAACCCAAAACTTACAATTTGTAAAAATCTCATCGTTTAGCTACAATACTCCGTGTCGTATGTGGTGAACAACCCTGTATACAATGTACAGTAAAACACTGACAGTGTATATACGTGTCTCAACAAAGATTTTCCATCAATTTTGAATTTTATATCCCTGTTAAATACAAAAAGTTGACATATTGATATATTCGTCTGCGACACGTACCTACACCGCACTTTGTTTCATTTCTATATATAAAATTTATGACAACGCTACCACACAACATAAACATATAACATATCGCAGACAAGATAAGTGGGGCATATGTATGCTACATTATGTCAGCGTGTTCTGGTTATATCAGCCAACAAGGCGCGCCCAATAAAGGAAATGCAAATAAATATTATAGCTTTATGAAAACGAATGTCACCTTAGCCTACATCTTTGGAGAAAGGCAAATTCAATCAAATAGAAATTCAAACTTCAGATACTCAGTTAATACGAAATAAACTCACCGGCAAAAAAACCGGCCACTAAAAATTAGTCCCAAATTCAAAGTTGGATTTCTCGCGAACCACTAATTAGATTTTGATGATTTTTTTTTAAATTATAAATTAATTCCTTCTTAAATGACGCTAGCGTCAGAAATTTTTATTCCGAATTTATTTTGAGTATACAGGGCACAACAATAAGACGAAGTTTTTTGCTCGAACTTTGTAACACCCTGCTTAAGGGTGCAGCAGCTGTAGTAGCTATTGCTAAGTCAAATCACATTGTATCCTCATCTTTTGTGAGCATTTTGTTTTTTTAATCATGGCATTATCTCTGTTTGTATTGGAGATACGCTGCTTTAAACGAACGTGTCGGAAAAATGCTTCGCAGGGACAAAGTTTTATGTGTAAATAATCAAGGCGACATAGGCGATGACAACAACGGTTGTCAAATTAAAAAATGCCATTATCTGTGACGGATGTTGCTCGTATTGTGGCTTTAAATGAGGGTGGCCAAAGTCAACGTTATGTGTCCGATACCCTGGGTATACCTCGAACAACAGTCCAGGATGCCTGTATATGGAAACGGGACATTTCACAAGGCGAATGGGTTCCGGAAGAAAACGGAACATAGATGCAATTGACGACCGCTTTATTGTCCTGAATACTTTACAAAATCGTAGAATTACAGCGTTTCAGAATCAACATCTGCTACAAGCCGTGCGTAGAACTCAAGTCAGTGAGAGAACAATCCGACGAAGACTAAAAGAAAACAGCTTGTCTGCAAGGAGGCCTGCCACAGGACCCCAGCTACTTCGAAGACATCGTCTAGCACGTCTTCAGTTTGATTTACATGTGATTTGGGATATTGAGCAATGGACTAAAGTCCTTGTCACGGATGAATCGCGGTTTTGCCTGCGAAGCATTTTTCCGACACGTTCGTTTTAAAGCAGCGTATCTCCAGTAGAAACAGAGATAATGTCGTGATTAAAAAAACAAAATGCTCACAAAAGATGAGGCTACAATGTGATTTGTTTTAGCAATAGCTACTACAGCTGCTGCACCCTACAGGGTGTTACAAAGTTCGGGCAAAAAACTTCGTCTTATTGTTGTACCCTGTATATGCTCAAAATAAATTCGGAATAAAAATTTCTGACGTAGTATCCGTTAAGAAGGAATTAAAAAAAAATTATCAAAATCTAATGAGTGGTTCGCGAGAAATCCAACTTTGAAATTGGGACTAATTTTTAGTGGCCGGTTTTTTTTGCCGGTGAGTGTAGAAGAGTTACTACGATTAGCGAATAAATACAATATGCAGATTGTATTATATTTTGTAAAAAGGTTATGGTTATTTTTGTAATAATATAATAATGCATATTATATTTATAGTTACACTCACAGGTACGAAAAACGGGCACCTTAAAATTTTTATATAAATTATAATTAAATATGTTTTGTTCGAGTGGCCCAATTTTGATGATTTTTTAAGCAATTTATCGCTAAGTTATTTGACTTTTAGTATCTGGTTCTAAATTATTATAAATGAAAGTGTCCATCTGTCAGTTATACGAGGGAAAACAAAATATTGATATTTTGGTGAAATATGTTAACAAAGCAATGAATTTAAAAAGAATTTTATTGGCATTAAACTATATTTAGTCTATATACACAATTTTGATAACAAGAGAAAAAAATCAGAGTTGACACTATTTAGCATTGAAATATATCGACCTTATAGTAACTTTTACCCTCAATATTTCATTTGAATCGCCAGAAGCAGTTGGAAGAAAATTATAATAATTCGAAAAAAAAATTAAGACTTTAAACCTCTGTAGCTTCGAAACAAAACAGACTCAAATCTATATTTATATGAAAAATAAGTCTTATTTCACATGAGGAATCTCATCACGAGGGATGGCACTTTTTTTTTGTTTTTCAGTATATTGTCATAGTAATATCAGGATATTTATAGCAACACTTTGTGGTACTTTTTCATCGTCTGCTCTTTATCGCGTATTTCTTGAAAACTGACTTCTACAGGCAAGTATTTTATATACAAAATTAAAGCCGACAAAACCCTCTACAAAAAAGTTCTATACATAGCGGATTGATAGTCTCCGTATAGCGTGCTTCATAAAGCGTATATTTGAAAGAACTTTCTGTAGCTTATTCATCGACATTTTTTAGGCGGCGATGATAACATTCTTCTTCTTTCTCAGCTTGGTTCCATTCAGTGTTAGATATAGGCCTCTTCTAGGTTTTTTCATGCATCGCGATCTCTAGCCAATCTCATTCATTGTCTTCCTAGCTGCCACTGTTCTGATGTCATCGACCGATCTCTTTTTTGGTCGGCCCACACTTTTTGTTGTTCCTCTAGGTTTCCATAGAATGACATTTTGGGGCCATCGGACTTGATCCTGTTTTGCCACATGTCTGATTCATTGCCATTTCAGACAAATAGAACAACATAGTTTCATTTCGTTCAATTTTTTCATATTGATGATAACATAACCTCAATCTTTTTTCCAACATAGTATGAAGTTGAAAAAGATTTAACTTTTGTCCGATATCGTATTATACAGGGTCGTCCGAACTGTATTCCGGAAACTTCGGTAGAATATTCTGCAGATAAAAATAAGTAAAAAAGCTCGTATAAATGTCTGCTCTACAACGTTTAGTTTCGGAGGTACAGGGTGTAGAAGTTTCATTTTGATTTCGGATGAAAATTGGTATCCGGAAGTTTTTTGACATGAGAAATTTGATTTTGATGTCAATTTGACTACTTGACTAGTACAAGACTACTTGTAGAGGGCGCCACCTAAATATTTTTTAACTGGTTTGAAAAAATATACATTTTCGACGTTTTTTACGTAAAAAAGGTCTTTTGGTAAAAATCAATACGAGTAATGTTCTCGAGATATTAGGAATCGAAATTATCAATACCTGTCACCATTGACATAAATTTAAACTAGTTTACTTAGTTATTAGACTAAATTCATAAATTTGAAATGTTTTCGTACTAAAAGTTCAATCTTCTTCTTTACGTGCCGTCTCTTTCGTGGAGCTTTGCGATCACATTGGTAAAATCTTCACGATTCTCGGCTTTCCTTTTTTTTAGTTTGGTTGTTTTTGTGTTTTTTTAGTTTCTGATGTTTCTCAACCAAGATAGTTTCTTTCCGCCGAGACCTCTCTTTTCTTCAATCTTACCCTTAACTATCAATTGTAAGACGTGGTATTTTTCATTTCCCAATATATGCCCTAAGTATGATGTTTTTCTTATTTTTATTATATTGAGCAATTCTCTTTCTCTGCCTATTCTGTTGTAGACTTCGGTATTTGTGATATGGGCACAAAAGTTCAATAGAGACTGTTTTATCATCATTTTTTCGAAGAAAAATTTTTGATTAATTAAAAAAAAATAAAAAGTTTCCAAATTTATCATTTCAGTCAAATAATTATCTACTCGACATGTTTATTTTCTGTCAATAATGACATGTATTGACTATTTCCATTTTAAGTATCTTGAAAACGGTTGCTCGTAGCGATTTTTACCAAGAGACATTTTTTACGTAAGAAATCATTGAAATGTATATTTTTCACTCAGAACTTTTATACAGGTATGGACGAAAAGTTATTACTTTTCAAAACACAGGTAAGTGGCGCTCTCGGCAAATAGGAGTCACTTTGACATCAACATCAAATTTCTCATGTCAAAAAACTCCCAAACACCAATTTTCATTCAAATATAAGGTTCGTTCCAACCGGACCGAGAACCGATCCTGGGACGGTAATTTCTAGTCGCGCACTTTTGTTTGAAAAGTTTGATCGTTTATCAAGATTAACAAATGAATTGACTGATAGGAAATTACCGTTCTAGGACGGTGCTCTCGTCCGGTTGGAACAAACATATTGACGTTACTTCAGAAATTATTTGGAAAACATCGAAATAAAAATGAAACTTCTACACCCTGTATCTCCGAAACTAAACGTTTTCGGACATACTTTTATATGAATTTTTTTACTTATTTTTCTCTGCAGAATATGCTGCCGAAGTTTCCAGACTACAGTTCGGACCATATAATGTATAAGTATACAAATTCTGATGTGAAGTCATTTTTAACGACATTTTAATCATCAAGGGTACTTAAGGATGATGATTAATTCAAAGATATTTCACCAGTGGGAATTTGAACAATTTCATAATGTAACATTTAGTGACTACTTCCGTGACCACTATGAACCTCCAATACTAATTGCGGTTTCCATGGAAAGCGTCCAGTATAATTAAACTTGTTTAATTAGTTGGAAATAACTGATGCAAACCGTGTAATACTCTTTAATTTTATTAAATACATGATAAATATACACTGATAATATTTAATAGTTAATAATCGTTCAATTTCTATCGTTCTAGCAACAATATTCAATTCGAGGCTTTCACTTAAAAGCAGGATGAACAGCTCTTGAAATGCTGTTGTTTGTTTCCTAATTAACAGACCAGCATTTACAAATTTCCGTGACCAAATTTTGGTTCGGATATTGTCTGCGCCTGACAGAAAGTTGATTAAAAACAGGCTTCTGAATTATTCATTTTTGTAGCCTCTCTTCCATTTTGTAAAATTTACTTTGCAAATTATTTTTACAGCTGAGTTTATAAAACATACCCTGGTAAAAAAACAGGTTTAGAATAAATTATTTTTAACATATAAATAATCTCAATATGGTACTTGCGAATATTAGAATATTCTTAATATTATATAGATTGTTTCAATAATTTATAAATGTATTGGAAATAAGTATATTTTAAATGGGTTTTCAGGTAAAAAAATGAAATTTACTGTAATGTACGTTCAAGCATATTTCTTTTCGTAAACACAATTTGTTGGTT
The DNA here is from genome assembly GCF_002938485.1 of Sitophilus oryzae. Classification (NCBI taxonomy): domain Eukaryota; kingdom Metazoa; phylum Arthropoda; class Insecta; order Coleoptera; family Curculionidae; genus Sitophilus; species Sitophilus oryzae. The sequence continues at coordinate 10,592 of NW_022146463.1, forward strand.
GCGTGTTTCTACGTACGTTTTTGTGTTATTTTAAAAATGATGTCAACTGTTCATATGTTCCTAAAAGTACTTTTTGTAAGTAGCATTTTTATATATTTGGAAAATAATTGGAAAATGAAGTGACACTACTCTTGAATATTGAATCGATTTCATTTCGAAATTTAGCAAGTCTGGACGCGTTGTTACAATAGCAGTGCTGCGCAACATCTTTTGATCTTTACCGACTACAAATGGATAACATCTAGCAAGTTATATAGCAGCGAAATTTGCTAAATATGACTAAAAAATATGTAACATGTTATATAACTTTGCTGTATAGCAGTGTTATATAGCAAGTGTGGACCGTCCTTTAGAGACTAAAATTTCGAAAAAATTGTTTACCCCTTAAACGTATCCAAATTCCTTGAAAATATTATCATATCATTATTTAAAATTGATCGATTACTCAAAAAACTTCCAAGAAGCTAATATTGTGTATTTTAATATCTGACAATCATGGCATCACAAGTTATGATAAAAATTCGTTCTTTTTAGATACTTTAATACATAGATATTTTATTACAAACTGAAAACATAATTTAACTTTCACTCATCTCCAACTCCAAAAAACAATATTTTGCATATTCTAGTGCAAAATTTTAGATATGTACTATGAAAATTATAATTTTCGTCGTTGTTTGTTTTAATAAACCTATACTATTATAAATTTTTAAAAATTTTATATAAATACCAATCAATTTACTTACAAACATACAGGGTGCCCATTTAAAAAAAATACATTAGTCAATATCTTAAGAATAAAAATATTAATAAAAAAAGTATCTACGTCAATGGATTCCGCGTAAAAAGTTCTATAAGAATTTGTTTTTAGCTTTTTGATAAGTTGTCATATCACTTAAAATTACATTATTTTTTCAAAATCACCCTGTATCGTGTAAACTAAAGCCATTCTATTTTTGTTGACAGGGTTTTTAGTTGGACAAAAAAGTAGCAGAGGTTAGAAAAAATCGCAAAGTTCTAACTTTACTAATAAGCGAGATAACCCTCGTTTGCAAAAAATCTAATCGTCTTATTCTCGGTTAAAAAGACTTCTAGTTATTAATAATAATAAAAATAAATGTGTGTGCACTATGTGAGCATATTTGAAGTGAAAGTTACTAAGTTAGTAGTTACTAACAGCTATTAAATTAAAGGATATATATTTTTTTTATGAATGCTTAATGCTTTTCTTAAACTTCAAAAAAATTAGAGTTAATATAAAACCGTATACTATTCTAGCTTTATAATTTTATGTTTTTTTTAATTTTTTTATTAAAAAACGATAATTCTATTACCCGACCGGATAGCTGTGGTCATTAAACCAAAATACTACTACATCTATATCTCTGACTAACTGCTACTAACCAACAATTTGTTTTGTGTGGTCTGTTTTTGTTTAAATGTTTTGTTCATTATTATTCATGTTGGGGATTTATTTTTATATTAATGTTAATCGTTAAACAACCAGTATTTTTTATATAACCAAATTGTCACCTAAATCGCTGTCTTCTTTAGATAGATGTCACTTCTATTGTCATTATTCAATTCACTATACGAATTAACAGAAGTTTCATATTGAAATAAAATTTTCAATCAATCACAATTGTTTATCTCCATCATTTACCGGATTAATAATACAGAAATTACAGTTCAATTACAAACATTGCATTTTTTATAGTGATTTACAGTAATTTTATTAAATTATACGAATATTCTGGTTGATTATTGGTTTGAAATAAATACGACAGTGTCCTCCACTGAAAATGCGAGTTACTAACTCTATATAAGTTCTAATTCTCAGCAGGCAGCTAAGTTCTAATTCTCTAGATGCTTTACCTAGACCGTTATTCAGAACAAACCTATCGATGAAAATACGCATGACATCAAGGTTGGTACAGTTCTTCAAGTTTATTATAGCGATTTCTTTAGCCGCGTATTATGGCAGATCGTTATCCAGTGTTGCCACAAGCTTATTTTTCAGTGGGGTAGATTATCTCGTGATAACGGGGTTAATCTTTGTTTTACATTTATAAATTGTGTAGATTCATCCCGGATGGGGTAGCTGTGGCAACACTGCAGCTTTCACTTTTCCTTTCGCTAGAACGCGCGTCACTGATGTCCTTTCGCATAAGTCTCACGGCCGTCATTCAAGGCAAATTTTTACTCCCAACGCGCGTAAAAGTGTTTCATTTCAATAATAATCTTTATTTCAAAATAATATCTACCAAATGTATTGGCCTTTGGCCTATACCTTACAGAAACATACAGATACGAAATGAACTTAATTATATTAATGAAAGGAGCTCCGAAAAGAAAAAAAACTCCAATTATAGCTAACGAGATACACTATGTTAAATAAAATTACTCAATGACCCGCTAATACTAAGCGCTGGCAAAGGTTAGTCTTGGGTCGAAATTTCCGTATGTAAGAAAAGGACAATGCGTTTATAATGTACTGAACAAAGAGGGAACAGTAAACACTTTGGTTAAACGGCGCAGGAAATAAACCGAGAAACTGTGCACATTGCTAAGAGACTTGAAGGGGATATTATAGCAGATTTGTCGCAGTCGACCGGTTTGACCCAATCAGTACTCTGTTAGTACTTAAAGTTCTAGGGGAAAGGTGTACATCATGTGTTCAGCTTCACGATTTAATTACGTCTCGTGATACTTATTTGTTTATTTATTAACGAGTCGTTGTAATTCTTCCTATAGCTTGAAGATTTTTAAGTGTTAGAAACATTTGCATTTTTAGTAAACATGAATGGAATTGAGTTGGCTCTCTTGACAGTGGTCGCGCTATTGGAACTCTGAATTCAAAAATCGATATCTCGAAGTCTATTAGAAATAATTGATTGTAGTTTTTCAAAAACTTTCTTAGCAGACAGTATGCAAAATTCTTTTATAAATAAAAGTTACACGATTGCTGAAAACTGCTACTAAAAGTAACAATGTAAAAACATAGTTGAAAATGATCCGATCTTCAAAATAAAAAAAGCTCAATATCTAAAAGTGGTTCTGTTATGGCGTGTTATGTATAAAAAGTTGAGTTTTTAAATTATAGCGATTACTGACGTTTTCGTTATAAAAAAATGGAGACCTTAACGATATTCTGATAATTCCATTTCAGATGCTCAGAAACATATCTAATGATTTTATCTAGTTACCTTTTCGAAAAAAAGTCTTAAAAATTAGCGGGTTTGCGATCGTGATTTTACTTCACTTGACAGGGAAAGGCGTACCGGCAACATCGCAATGTTACGGTCGCATTTCTCTCACTTCGATTTAATAAGATCCCTATGATTTACTTCTACACAAATACCGACCTAAAAGTAACAGTTGCCAGCACGGTATAAAACTGTTATTTGAAACATAGCAAAAACTATTAAGCGAACTAAGTAGTCGGCCTTAAGCTGTCTGGAATTTAGTGCCAGAAAAATCTTTTAGCTGAATAGGATTTTGTTTCTGGCTAAAGTGCCCTTGAAATAAAGAAATCGAATAAAAAGCTTCCCGGATCACAGTTGATTGATTTACTAGCGCCATCAAATTTGCCACTCAAAGGGCCTTTAGGTCTTTAATATGCCCTTTTGAAGCGTTTCGATAAAACAGAGCTCGCATACTAGCTGTTAATTGCGTTTTAATATAATTAGTGCCTAGTTTTTTTCTCCATAATTAAACTGAGCATTTTTATTGGATAGAAAGTAACGATCAACAATCATTGAAATGGTTGGCAACACTGTGTTAGAGGATTTTACGATTAGTAATTAGTCCTGATGCTAAAACAAATTATCTATTGAAAATATTAGTAAATTACGCGAATTCGGTTCATTATTTTTGGCTTTTCTTTATCTTCTCGAAAATTGACAAAGCTTTGATTTTGTTATTGTTAAATCGGTATATTTTTCAATGTAAAAATAACTCTTTATATATTAATAAATAAAAAAAAAAGTTTTATTTCTTATAACTTTCTTATTTTTTCAGATAAAATCGAGATTTCTGTATGTTAGTATATTAGATAAATTAAAATTGGATTGATTTGTATTCAACTGCTTTTGGTCACTTCCTGTTTCACAGGGAAATGACTACAACTTTTGATTTTTAAATGGCACCCTCGGTATTTGTTACTTTATTCGATAGAAAATTAATAATTTGAATAGAATGACATAATATGTCAACTGTTGACATTTTGAAATATGGTTTATTTGGAATTTGTAATACAGTGATTTACAATAACAATTTGAATTCTCGAAATACCAAGTGTGTGGTACCAAATTATTGTAGTGCAATCTTTTTCCAAATATAATGAGCCACCCTCGTTCCATTTGAAAAATTGAGATATGATTAAAATAATGATTTTGGGCATTTTTTTAACCGGCCAGGACAAGACACAAAATACGTTAGACGAACAAAACTATTTTCCAAGGCTCATTGACTAAAATTAGTGTTTTTAACACAGCCATGGCAATCTCTTAGAATAAAATTCCTCCTAAAAATACAATTTTGTTTTAAGCGAAAATGTCAAAAGTTGACATATGATAGGTCATTGGATTCAGAATGTCATTTTCTATCGAAAAAGTAGAAAAATAAAAATACCGAGGGTGCCATTTAAAATCAAAGTTGTAGTCATTTCCGGTGAAACAGGAAGTGGCCGAAAATAATTAAATACGTCAATCAATCCTAATTTATGTCATATACTAACATACCAAATCTCGGTTTTTATATTTTTAAAAATAACAAGTTATATGGGTGAGCTACTTTGAGACGCACCCGGTATAGCTCAACATAAAAAAGAGTATACTTACAAAATCACAGCGTATTTTCGAAATAGGGTTCAAGGTTTGAAATTGAACGAAATTGGCGAAGTAACGTTTAATCAATACAGAGTCACAATTTTAAAAACTGTTTACTTGATTATTATATACAGTGTGAGTCTTAAATAAGTGCAAATATAGTATATTTCGAGCCCAGGAACACGATTATGAGTTTTTATGAAAAATTTTGAAAATTTTGATTTTTTAAAAAATTTGGAATTTTTAGTTAAAAAATATAATTTATTGATAATATGACAACATAGGTAGTAGATTAAATTTACAAGAAAGAAAACCCAGAAAGTTCTCAAAATTTTATAAAAAATCACTTTTTTTTGGTGATTTTCAAAGCAAAATAACTGGGTTATTTTGGATTTATTTGAAAACGGCAGAGATGTTTGTTTTATCGAAATCTACCAGCCTTGAAATATTTGTAATTTCATTTTAAGACAAACTCTGTATATCATAAACTTTTAGTGGAATACTTACATCACTGCATAGCTGCTCTCATAGCTAGTTAGAACCGATACGTTAGAGACAGAAAAGCATTTGATTCTTATCAGTCTAATATCTCTGTTGCAATTTGTTAATGCGTTTACGGCACCCAGGTTTCGCTTCGATATAACAGGGTGAGGTTTGCTCCGGTACACTGCATTTTTTGTGCCTGGGTCATTTTAATAAAACCAATTTGCCTTGCTATCCCACTTCTGAACTCACAAACTAATAAAACCAATTTGCCTAATGAACAAAAAATGCTTAACGTTTTAGGAGGCATATCTTCTCCCGTCGCGTCGCGTTGAAGCAAAAAACTAAAAAGAACAAAGAAAACTATTTAAAAATATTTTTTTTCTTCTTTTATTAGAACACTTTTTAGTTTTTTAGCAAATGTGTCTATTATAAACCGTTGACGTTCTATTAAATGACATTATATGAAGTCAAACTTCAAAACTGATACAATTACTACCTTGATAAAAAAAGTATTTAATGAGGTAAACCAAAAGCCTCTAAACTTTCTGTATATTATATGATTATTTTTTGTTTGTTTTGAATCTTTACTTATATGTTGGTGTTTATAATCAAAAAAAGATAACCATAGATTACTAACCACTACAGATGCCTGAGCAATATACATAAAAAAAATAAAATAAAATAAAAATAGTAGTACGAGAAATAAAAAAGTTTACGAGCCGCCGCTGGTTTAATGATGTAATCGGACTACGCAAAAACCGATACTTTGTGCCGGTTTGTACTTTGATACTCGAATATAAAATAGGATAAATTTGTCATTAACAGGCAATATTGAAGTTTCGGTGTGGGAAGTCAAGGGGGGGCGCACCCCCCGTAGCATTGCTACCCAAACGATAAACACCGAAATAATGAAAAATGCCCTTTTCAGCTGGGGACTAATATGTTTTGGAACGAATATCGAGGCCTGTGAGCGACTAAAAGGGTCATTAATTTCCACAAAAAATATTAACAACGCGTGTGTTCCATACATACATAGGCGCTGCCATGACGAATATTCGAAACGGACCGAATTATCATTTTAAAATCTACCGGCTGTGCGAAATATCGCTTTGACAAATGGCTCTGTTCCTCTGCTTTTAGCTTTTTTTTCGGTATTTGTACGTTTTATGCATAATTCAAAAAAATTGAAAATCTTGAATTCCCTGTTATTAAAAAAAGACTAAAAGGTATATATTCCAAAATTTTCTCATATGAAATCAACAAATTTAGAGGTTCAACAGTGCCGTTCTAATTTTATTTAAAATGAAAATGTAATGCATGGCATGTCTCTAATAATTTACTGATTTTGTTTTACGTTACCTATAAATGTTATTAGACATTAAACATTGTTAAAAATATATATTTTCAATAAAAACAGATAAGTTATAATAACTATTTAATAACAAAGATACATTGGCGTAACCATTAGAGCTCAATGGGCACCCCCCCCAGAAAAATCCTGAATTATGACTCTTGGCTACGTATTAATCTTTTTATTTGCTTGTGATGCAGTAAAAAAATGACGTTTTCTAGTTTTGTTTAGTTGATATTTTGTTGTGTTCAAAATGTGCTAATTTTTCTTTTTTAAGCAATACGTAACTAAACGAAGTATGAG
>NW_022146463.1:20509-23073 GCF_002938485.1 Sitophilus oryzae
TGTATGTTCTAAAATGCTTAGTTTCGGAGACACAGGGTGTAGAAATTTCATTTTTATTCCGATTTTTTCCAAATAATTTCTGAAGTAACGTCAATATTTGAATAAAAATTGGTATCTGGGAGTTTTTTGACATGCGAAATTTGATTTTGACGTCAATATGACTCCTACTTGTAGAGGGCGCCACCTACATTTTTTTAACTGGTTTGAAGAGTAATAACTTTTCGTCCGTATCTGTATAAAACTACTGAGTAAAAAATATACATTTACGACGGTTTTTACGTAAAGTTTCTTGGAAAAAATAGCTACGAGCAACCGTTTGCAAGATATTTAGTTGACAGAAAATAAACATTTTGAGTAGATCGTTATTTGACTGAAATGATAAATTTGGGAACTTTATTTTTTTAAATTAATCATAAATTTTTCCTTGAAAAATTAATGATAAAACGTCAATGATGACAGGTATTGATAATTTAGATTCCAAATACCTCGAGAACCATTATTCGTAGCGATTTTTACCGACCTTTGGCTTTTCCGAGACCTTTTTGGCGTAAGAAAAACATCGTAAATGTATACTTTTTACTCAGTAGTTTCATACAGGTACGGACGAAAAGTTAATAGTCTTCAAACAAATAAAAATATGTAGGTGGCGCCCTCTACAAGCACGAGTCATATTGACATCACAATCAAATTTCCCATGTCAAAAAACTCCCAGACACCAATTTTCATCTAAATATTGATGTCACTTCATAAATTATTACGGAAAATCGGAAATAAAAATTAAACTTCTACACCCTATATCTCCGAAACTAAGCATTTTAGGACATACATTTATATAAACTTTTTTACTTATTTTTATCTGCAGAATATGCTGCCGAAGTTTCCAAAATACTGTTCAGACCACCCTGTATTATCGCCGTTGAAAATACGTAAAGGCGTAACTCGTTTTTAACGATTTTTCAGGAGAGCGATTTTAAGAAAAATTACTCTACTATTTTAAACATAAGTCTAGGAGTATTAAAATTGGGAGATTCATTTTTGGAGGTTATTTAACTCAAGGCAAGATTAATAAGATAAACTATAAAAATTATTGACAAATGTACTATAAAGGGGTTTGTTAACACATTATTTCAGATGCGCTTTACGTTATGCGATTAACAAAACGCCCTTAACTTTTCATTTTCCATAAGCGAACAGTGCGTTTTGGAAATACGCCTTAACGTCACAACTTGAAGAACATTTAAATTTATGTGCATTGGCGGATCTATCTAAATTTCGTCAAAATTCGAGATACGCTTTTACGTATTTTCATCGGCGTTATATCGCTTATTAGTATATTAAATAAAAATAAAATTGTATTTGGCTAGCTATGAGCTAAATAAACAAAGTGATTAGTATTATTATTTCACCTTTAATGTTATATTTAAGAATGCTGGATCTTTGCCAGCTCGTTATTCAACTCGTCAAAATTAAAACCACTTGGCTTTGTCGGTTTTCCGTCTGTCAAGCTCCGTTTTAAGGGTAAACCTTTGCATAATAAAAATTTCCAGTTCAGGAGAGGGCAAACTGCAGCCCGCTGGGGAAGGGCTAACGAAGTTTTGTCTCCAAAGCACTATTTTGCGTCCCGACAGGCTCATGTGTGCTTTCGTTCAAGGTACGCTTGACTTTGTCTCTTTAAGAGGCCTCTAGGGAAGGATTTTCCCATGAATATAGTTGTAGACACTTCAGGAAGTAATTTTTTGCAAGTAAAAAAATGAAACTGTTTATTCCAAAAAAAAAATACTCAAAAAACTTCACACTTACATAGAAAGGACATAATACTGAAGTACTGGCGAAACAATTTCCGCACGTGATCAATTTTTTTTAGTGACAAGCGATGGCGACAGCGCTGCCAGATTGTGATGGATTTATGAGATAAATTTTAATGTATAATTGGGAAACAATATATTTATTGCATCATTTTTTAAAGACTTTTACGTTTTATTTTTAATTTAATAATTCATATATTTTAGTTATATTATAATTAATTTATTATTAACAGTAATTAAACACTCACAGTAGAATTATTTAAATTTAAGGCAGCAGCTACGCACTACAAATCGAAATAAGGATAAATAACTTTGAGAGTGGTTACCAATCAAACTTACTTCTCTGACTGCAGTTAAGGGTAATAAAGGACCTTTATTGTCACGTTCTCGTTCAAAATAATTTATCAGAAAAGTTATAAGCTCTTTGCTTCGACTGTTTAAATCCTTTGGTATATTTTTAATACACAATTTCAAGAAATGCAATACAAAAACTCGAAAATTTACTGCTTGTACTTAAAAGTACAATTTTAAAAGAAGACTATATAAATCGGCAAAAAACGAGAATTACTCCCAAATATTCAATAACAACACGATATTATACAAAATAATGACTGACATTATGATAATTATCAAACGACAACGTTAATAATAAACGACAACGTTGATGCTCGCGGCGCAATGTAACCAACATGGCGATAATAAAAATTGCTTTAAACTAATTTTTGCAGCTTTAATCTAAATAAAATATCTGTTACAATC
>NW_022146464.1:0-5308 GCF_002938485.1 Sitophilus oryzae
CTAATTACATCGATCTGCTATCTATCGGGGTCCTATTTTCTAATGTTACTTAAGTTTTTTTACTTTTGATCTGAATGTTTCAAGTCGTTTTTAAATCTCTCTATACGATGTGTCAACACTGTGCGTCGAACAAGCCGAGATCCAGGTAATTGCTTGGTATTTGCGGCTAATTATCGATTGATGCCAGCGGCTCTCAAAATGTTGCCATTATTTTTTAAAATTTTCGAAGTTAAATAACTCGGTTATTAACAATTTATTTTAAAAATAAAATAAAAATGTTTCTTTTGGCCGGATCTACCACCCCTTAAAATACTTGCACTTATTTCCGGGACACCCAGCATGTGTACAGGAAGCTAGCAAAGTCGACTGGCTGTCGAACGAATAGGTTGTGGCATAGGTTAAATTTAATTATGCCATATTTAATCTATTTCAAAACAAAACTAACGTCAAAGTCAAATTTTATCTAAATCGATTAATAAAAATACACTAAGTGACACTGTATGAAAATAAAAATACACTAAGTGACACTGTATGAAAATATCGCAATTGTTCTGATGACATGGTATCCTGCGGTGATCCGGCAACATTGTTTAGAGCTTTATTAATAAGAAATGTTATTAACGGTTCCTGAACGATGCGCTGAGCCGTTCGGCCGCAAGAGCGAGCCACGCCCGCTGTGAACCTTTCCTCGACCGTTTCCGTCTCGAGTCTCGTGCGAGAATGAGAGAGACGGAACGATGAGAGCGAGTTGCGCCAAGTCGCATGCACAGATTTGCAACTATATCGGCACACGCCTACGCTATTTCACGAAGAATATAATAGGGATGGTATATCGATATTTTTTTTATAATTATTATAAGCCTTATAAGAATTGCGGAGAGGTTTCTTCGTTTAGATATTTGACTCGATATGGGGTATTACCATATCGAGTCAGTTGTTTATATACTATACACAAGGTGTCCCAAATTCGTGGGTGACCATTTGGATCTCGGAAACTATAAGAGATACGAAGAGGGTCAAATTATCAAAAAACAAAATATTGGATTGATCGGTTCATGCTTGAAATATTAGTCCTAACCTTACCCTTAACATTAACCGTAAGAACTTAAGGAAATACTGTTCATACTTCTCCTACTTGTCTTAAGAATATTTTGGTATGCGCTTATGCTCATATGAAACATGTTTTGAGTTAACCTAACTTTACAAATGTCTTAAGGGTCTTAATAATTTAGAAAACTATTTATTAAAATTTGATACTGTATCAAAGTAGTTGCCTGAAACATGGTGCTGGTTTATTTCCTATTAATAATAAATGAGCGGTAGTATCGATATCGACTAAAAAATATCGATATATTTGCACATCTCTACGTAGCGTTATGCAAAAGTTGAAAGGCGGCCGTGTTCGAGAGCGAATTGTTTTTGTTGTCGGATCTGAAGAACGTATTTTCTGCATTCGTGGCGCAATCTTTTAATGTAGATTTCTCGAAACAATTCCAATACAATAAATGTATCTTAACATTATTTCTATATCAAATTTTGGTTTATAATGGTTTCTTAGTTACGTAAAATGATTTTAACTATGAAAATGATCTACATATACAGGAAATAAATTAATGGATAATAATAGGTACACAATAGTCGCTCATTTTAAGCAGCATACACGGTTTTTAAAATATCTTAAAAAATGTGTTATTTTTTTTATAGTTTGATGCCCCTAACGGCCAAACAAAGTAGTTTTGTATAGAGGTAAATTGTGTCCAATGAAATGAACTTATTTTCATTCAAAAATACGTAGCAGTTCTATGTCCGCGCAATATTGGGACACCCTGTATAGCTATATAATGTATGTAATAAAATGTATAATGAATAAAAAGTTATTTTGATATACGCGGTGTTTTCAAAGAACTAACCCCTGCATAAAAACGAGATACCACAAAAGGATAGCAAAAGCGAGTTTGAAATAAAACCACATATTTAAATTTCTAAGAATGCTAGACCAAAAATCAGGGTTTCTAATAAATCTGTAAGTTGTGTGTTATTATGCGATTTATTTAACTACAGACAGAATAGTGTCATTAGAAATCGGTGTAATATATTATATGGTGGTTAAAACAAGCCGAGGCTGCGTAGCTAAATGTGATTTATATACAGATTAATTCTACTTTAACATAACAACTGGAACTGTCGTTATATATTTTATTTATTCTTTACTTTCACCGATATTTATGGGAAAAGAAAGCCAGATATATATATTTTATTGAGTTTTTGTAATGAACAGAAAGACAGGGATTGGGTTAAAAATAACCGAGTTTCAAAATGTATGCTTTTTTAAATTTGCAACGTTAAATAAAAACATACATTTTGAGAATCACCGGTTCAGCTTGTTGATCAGCTTATTCGACGGCCCATGTTAGCACATAAATAAGAAATTATTGTCTTACCTTGATAGAAAAAATTATTAGTAATGACACTGGTATAATTATAATAATTAATCGTACTTCATTCTGTAGAAATGTAAAATTACTATAAACCTTATAAACCCACCAATATAAAGATCGTACCAAATAAACTTTTAGTCACGTGATGAAGCTTGACCGGCACAGCGTTGCCCACATTTGCATATTTTCTTTCAATCAAAATATTTTAGGAGACAAAAATAAATTAATGATAAAATATATAAACAGTTATTATTTGCATCAACAAAACTCACTTCCTTAACAGCGCTTAAAGAACATAAAGGGCCATTACTACTGCTTTTCCGTGTAAAATAATCTAATAAGGTTGGGATGAGTTTTTTGCAACGATCTTGTACACTTCGCACTAAAAGAGGTTCTAAAAAGAACAATGTTCGGCTCCAAGGTCTGCTAGTAAAAAATTTTAAGCTTAAAGTATCACAACACAATTCAGTTAAACCAAAAACTCATAATACAAAACTATAAAGTATCAAAACGAATGACAATTAATGTCAGGAAATAAATAAATAAATGTGGCAACTTGGAAATTTTTACAGCAGAGCCAATCTGAATCCCCAGCGGGAAATTTAAATGCCAGTTAATCATCCCGGCGCCGAATATTATGACCATGGTTGACAACAATGAATTTAAAAATCGCGCCATCGATTACGTTACTAAAAGTTTAATTATTGGTATCACTTATTCAAAATGTCGGTAATGTAGAAGATGGCAACATTGCAAAGCTTCAAATCACCCTGAAGAAATTTCAGGAGAAAGAACATGTGGCACTAAAAGTTGTTTTTTTATTTCTCGGAAATGTCAAGGAAAAAACCTCATGAGTATGTTTTGGTGTCGAAATATACTTCCAGTTAAAATAGTTGCACTTATTGAACAAACACCTCTACAACAGGTTTTATAAAAATGTAAAAATTACTAATTTGGAGCAAACAAGTCACAAACCTAAGGCCAAAAGTTTTTAGTTTTTCTGTTTGCAAGAATCTTTTCAATTGAACATTTTACTTCACGTAGAACAAGAACATACAAACAGCAGTAAAACAGTAAATGCTAATGAAATCATTACTTTCGAATAGTGAATGAATTTAAAATGTTCGTAATTAAAACAAGTTACAGGCGTTGGTACTTTCATTAAAAATAATAATCACACTCGGAAACTGACATAAGAAACTGAAAACATCAATTATAACAAGGGATGTGAATGAATATTTAAATAAATTAATAAAAAAAATCTGTTCTGCCTAGGATAGTTGTCGGATGTGGTCTAAAAGCACACGTTGCATGCTCAGTACTTTCTACATGCTAATTGGAATTAGTACTACCAGTTTCGAAGGAAATGATCATGCAAAAACCCGAGAAATATATTAACCCAAATGACTGTTTTATTACAGTTTGGGAGACGAAGTATGTTAGTTGCAGGACACAGCAATCATCTTACAACACTAATATACCTTAGCTTTAGTGAAGTTTTCAATACAAATGTCTAATTATAGACTATACTAATTCCGTTAGACAAATAACATAAACAGACAAACCTTACAAAACGAAAGGACCCAAGATTTACAAACCACATGTAAACAGAAGAACGTTAGGTTTATAAAAAAACAAGATTTGGTATGGTTAGTATAGGATTGATTGACATATTCAATTGTTTTCGGACACTTCCTGTTTCACCGGAAATTACTACAACTTTTGATTTCTAAATGGCGCCGTCGGTATTTTTTTACTTTATTCCATAGGGAATGACACTCTGAATAGAATGACAGATCATATGTCAACTCTTGACATGCTCGCTTAAAAAATCATATTTTAAATTTCAATCCAGAGTGCCATGGCTGTACTGAAAACATTAATTTTTAATCCAGGAGCCTGGGTAAAATAGATTTGATCGTGTAATGTTTTTCGTGTCTTGTCCTGGCCGGTTAAAAGATGCCCAAATCGTATTTTTAATCGTATCTCAAATTTTTCAAATGGAACGAGAGTGGCTCATTAGCATATTTGGAAAAAGCATTTTTTTACGAATAATTTGGTATTTCGAATCAAATTGTCGTTACATTTATGACCAAGGAACACTCTAATATGTCAAAAGTTGAGATATTAGAGTGTTCCTTGGTTGACATGCCATTCTATTCAGAGTGTCATTTTCTATCGAATAAAGTAAAAAAATACCCAGGAAGCCATTTAAAAATTAAAAGTTAGTAGTCATTTCCGGTGAAACAGGAAGTGACCGAAAAGAATTGAATACGTCAATCAATCCTAATTTATGTCATATACTAACATACCAAATCTCGGTTTTTTATTTGAAAAAAATAAAAAAGTTTTAGGGGTGAGCCACTTTTAAGACGCACCCGGTATAATATTTATTTGTTACTGTCCTATATGTATATGATCTAGGGTTACTGTATAAATAACTCATAATAACATTGCTCAGAATTTCACATAGATAAATGAAACAAGTTGAAAAATCAGTTTGACAAAATTACAGTTCTTTATTTAGAAATTAAGGCCTTGGAATTTTGACACATTTCTAAAAAAACAAGATAATAAATGCAATAACATTTTAAAATTAAAATAACATAAACTGATCAGATCAGAGAAAAAAAATCAAAATAGTTATACATATAGCCCAATATTAGAGAAATTTCTGAGACCCTTTAGTTGGATATGTATTATATATTTATTATAGAGCTTTTTTCTCCATTTTTTAGAAAATGAAACACTATAAAAGACAAAAATATGATAATTTTATTACTTTATTGTTTTTGTTTCAGGTTTTACCGGAACTCAATGTGAAATCGACATAGACGAGTGCAAGGACACGCCATGTTTAAATGGCGGAG
>NW_022146465.1:0-2819 GCF_002938485.1 Sitophilus oryzae
GCTGATGTTCTTGAGTTTGACAGTATAAACTGATAAATTAAAATTAAATAATTTCTTGATCAGTTGTTTAAAACTTCACATAACTCTTTGTTAGTATCAAGAACTACTAAGTTTAATGTTTCTTATTTCAAAATAAGTTTATCAAAAAGTTTCTTTATATGTTTCAAGTACGAAAATATATTTCTGTTATCTCCCAAACTAAAAAGTCAACAGAAATAATTTAAAAAATAAGGATTCAATTAAATTAAAATTTAATAGAAGACTATAATTATATATTAAAAATATATATTAAAAAAAATATTTCTGCAATTTAAGATAAATAATAATATAATATTAATGCCTGGTCGAAATTGTATTTTAGCAAAAAAATTAGAGCGTTTCAATTTTCAATGTCTGTGCGAGTTCATATCAGCAGCAATAAAATTATGAATAAAATAATATTAGATACGACTCAAATTCATAATTATCTTTAATGGAAACAGAAACAATTATCAAACTTAATATGTATTTATCAAATGATTATCGATTTATCTAAATCATATTTTTTAAACTAGTACATAAGAATGTATTCAGCAGATTAATGTATTTATTATAAAAATTTTAAAGCTTTGATTTATTTTACCAATATCAGAATTATACTTGAACTAAAATTGTGTTAAATAAAAACCTCTATCCATTTAAAATACGTATCCTCCCCAACATCACGATGGAATGTAATATAATTTTATTTTCACCTTCTCGTTTTCTTAATAATTCCAGTTGAAATATAAGCCTTGTTTGAAACTCGTTTCGCATAAAACAATACGCACTCAAAATTTTAACACAATATACATAATTCTATCCCGTATTGTGCGGGAAATATTATTTTTGCCAACCGTTATCATCATATTTACTAATAAATATTAATAATCGCCGGCATTAGGCAAGCACAATATATAACATTAATTTTGAGTCGAACTCTAATTCGATAATTTTATTGCAAATGAGACATTAATTACATATGTTAAATAATAACCTAATTATTACAGGTCGCTTGTATTCACAATTTTTATTGAATATTAAATCAAAAAATTTGCATTTCTCTCAATAATTGGGTACTGTTTTTGGTTCTAAAAATGTCACTGTAAAGAAATGACAGTAAATTAGCAAAGTCTATGCTAGAAAATATATATAAAATGCCAAGAAAATTAATACGGTAATTTTATTCATTTCATTTTCTGAATAGTTAAGTTTTTGTTTGTTGGATGTACAGTTGACTCATTACTCATGATACTAAAAAATATCAAGAGATTTAGTATTGCAGAGAATATTTATTTAAACTCGTAGTAGCAAAGTGGGTTAGGATTTAGATTAATTCATGCTTAAGTGATACATCTGAAAAAAACGTTGTTGAAATTAAAAAAAATAAAGTCAATGGAAGTCCGCAATTATTTTAATATAAATGCTGAATTATTAATTATCTATTATATTGAAGAAAACTGAACCTCTTTATAATATTTTTTTTTAATTTTTATATAGATGATTATTATCTGAGGATTATATATTACTGATGTCTCCTAAGTCTACTATAATACTGATCAGTTCAAATGCTTTCGTGTTTCCAGCTAAGCAAATTCCTATCACATACCACATAGGTCAAGAAAATATTGACAAACCTTGAAATTTAAACCAAAATATAACTATAATTCACCACAATACAACACAGTAGATTATTAAAACTGGTTTAATGGTTAGCGAAAACTGGTTAGACGTAGTTAGCGAAACGCGCGTTCAGTGACAAAAGTAAAGTGTTTTGGTGAATTGTGGTGAATTAGTGTTTTATTTTGCTGTTGTAACAACAAAGGGTCCAACCCCCAACTATAATCTTCAAATTTTAAATGTCAATTCCTTATCTCAGCAGGTTAGCAAAAGAATTAATCTGTCATAAAGCAACTTACTTTTAAGAAACAAAGTTTTTGAAGATTTTAGCTACATTGTATTACATTTTCTTTACCATTTAAAATTTTTAGCAATTAGTTTAGTTGTTTATGAATTATAATATAACAAATTTTTATTACTGTTTTTATTAGAGTATTAATTATGCTTCATAACTTTTCGAGCCCTATGAAAATATACTGACAAATCTTGTAATTTTAAATTAAATCTATTTTTTTAGAAAGAACCGGATAACTTCATAATAATAAACATTTATGCTAGTGATGAGAATAGCAGTTCCACATTACTCACGTTACAATACACATATACAGCCGTTACTCGCTGACGAGTATTCGACACACATAAAGAAAATGGTCACGCAAGGCGTTTTCTTTCATGAGCTTTTCTGTGACTGAAAAGCCCGATACGTGATGTTTGGTTTGGTTTGACGTTACAATAGCGACCGTTACAATAGCGACCGTTCGGCGTTCCAGAGTTCCATTTTTTTAAAAATGTTTATTTTTATGTTTACCTAACATGTATTTATTATCCATGAAAAATGCCTAGTACCTAGACCTACCGAAAATCGCAGTCTCGAAAGTATCGTAACGACTGTAACTGGAGCATCAACGCCAACAGCGACCGATCAAAGCGCGACGCTACGTACTTACCGGTTCGAGTTACAGTTACTACTGTTCGCGACCGACGAAAACTCGCCTCTACGCTCCTGCAGTCGCGCGACCACTGGCACTCGAGCGAAATACGTCGCGGTGTAGGTCCTAACCTAACGACTGTAACTGGAGCATCAACGCCAACAGCGACCGATCAAAGCGCGACGCTACGTACTTACCGGTTCGAGTTACAGTTACTACTGTTCGCGACCGACGAAAACTCGCCTCTACGCT
>NW_022146466.1:0-2540 GCF_002938485.1 Sitophilus oryzae
CAAAGGGCATCTGGGTCAGGGATCGCTCAGCCATCTTCAGCAGTTACACCACAGCACTCCGTTCAGCGTTACAGACATTCTCAGTCCTATCGAGGAGTCGTATAGGAAGCTGGAATTGGCGGCCAATCCGCCATCACCGTACAGGTAGGTGAGATGACGTATTTTTTTACTTTAAAGGCGAATTTCCATCAAACGGACGAAACAGAGATTTTGTTTAATGATGGGAAAAACCGATTAATTTCAATAATCGAGTACTCGCGGGTATCAAGCGATTGCAATAACCGAGTGATCACTCGAGCGAAATATCACTCGTATTTAAAAATATGGTTTTTCATCCGTCGCTTGTTGTAAGTACCCGTTAACTCCAAGCGCCAAGCAGTAAGTTGCGTGCGTAGGGCACATATATTCTTTCGGTGACGAATGGCAAGTAGCAAGCGGCGAGCGATTCGCTTGATCGCTTGATTTAGTTTATTTCAAAGCGTTGTCGATGTAGGTTGAAAGATTTTGTCCCTCAGATACGCAACGGATAAATATATATACGGTGTCGAATAAATTTGCTACCTGTAATGTATATGTAGAAAATTCGCTCGGCTTTTTATCGAATATGTCACATTAAAATCTGATTTCAATTTATATAATTTTAGGATCGCTTGCGTTCGCCACTTGGAACTCGTCACTTGCATCGCTCGTTCATAACCAAGCGATGTCGGTTATTTCAATAATCGAGTACTCAAGCGAATTTCCGCTCCAGTTATACCATCACTAATTTTGTTGTCAACAAAACAGCAACTGGAGCTTCCAAAATGAGCAATATTGTGGATATTTTTGGTTTAGGGTTTTCGTTAATAAAGGAGTTCTGTGTTTTCCCTGTTTTTTTTTCTATAAAAAGAAGATAAAAAGTGAGTGTTTGTTTGGTGGAAACGGCACTTAACTATTTACTAGGGTTTTTATTTGTAGTCCGTGTGTGCATCTAATCAATTAAAACAATTATAACAAGTTTTCAAATTCGTTACTGGACATTCTTAAAATTATGAAAGGATGATCTCCATTTATTTATATGTCAACATTTATCAAGACGGTAATGATTTCACTAATTCCATAATCGAATCGTCTAAATATAATTTTTACGTATATTTACGCCGTTTTTTTACGATCATACGGTACAATAGTTAATTATTATCTTTAATGTAATGAGTAGTTACCGTAAATAAAAATATTCTTTTCTATATAATAATTTTTCTTTTTATGTTGTATTCCAGATCAACCTCAAGCGGAAGCAGTATAAATTCTCCGGGTATCACAGGAACTGGTCCGTGCAGTATGAACGGCGGTTATCCCGTCATGGGCCAGTTCGGCGGTGGCCAGTACTGCCCAGTGTCCGAAAATTTGGGTCTTGCCTCCCACTACTCTTCTGGATGGTACCAAAGCTCAGCGGACCCCAGATTTGCAAGTAAGTTTTTTTTTATCAATTTAGTCTCTTTTTTATCAACCTGGTCTCTTAAATAAACACAAGTATTTTAACTGGTAGTAGGTAGATATATTTCTTACACTACTAATTGTTCTACAGGGTGAGTCAACGATAGAGTAAAGTCCATTATCTCATTTTTTTCGAGGTTTACAAAAAAATGTTAAATATGAAAGTTATAGAAAAGGTTAAGATACACATTTTAAAATTATTATAGAGTATACAAGGTTTTTTATTTTATTTTTAGATCCTGTGCAAAATTCCGTAACTTTTTTATGTTTAATGTTCTATACCTAAAATTAATAGTTTTGTAATATTTAAATTTGTTTAAACCAATGTTAAATTGCAGTTTGCAATGATCAGTGGTACCATTGTTTCTGAAGTTGTAGTACCCAAATTTGGTAGGAAAATTTTATAGAGATGAAAAAAAAGATGTTTAAGTTAAGATATTTTAGTTAAATGCTACAGTGTAATAGTACAGTTAAATACGGATGTTTGTAAAATATATTTATGAATTTCAACTACTTCAATTAAAAAATCTCAAATTTTTTAAATAGTACACCCTATGTATTATCCTTTTTTCTGATAGATTTTACAAAACTATTCAACTTTTTTTAACTATGTCATAATATATCTATTTTTAATAGTTTGCGATTTATTCCAATTTTCTCTTTTTTCAATTTTTGCCTAGATTTTTAATACAATTACGCTATAACATCGTGACAAAACAAAAATATTTATTACTTACCTTTAGCAAATAGTTTAATAATTAGTTACACAATTGTTATTATTAGTTAAGGTTAATTAACTTTACTCAAATAAACTAAAATCGCAGTCGTGAATTTCTTGGTGTATTTCTATATTATGAAAGATGACACTTGGATTTTCCGTCGGTGCGAGTAGTCGTAAATTAGGGTAATACTAGAATACCTAGTTGTTGACGACTACTGGTATAAGAATTTTCTTCGACATACATCAGTAAAGTTTTTTTCTCGTAGTAATTCTGGTTTATAAATCATTTCGTAAAGCCAATATTACTACTGCCGCGTATCCGTCCCATTACACACTGAAAATA
>NW_022146467.1:0-2732 GCF_002938485.1 Sitophilus oryzae
CAATGTTAATTAGCGCTGATCAATATTGTTGCGATGAATATAATCAGATTAAATAATTTAAAAACCAGGATCGGGCTTGAAAATATTTTAAAATATTATTAAATAGTTTTGTTGTGGTTAAGGTACCCAAAACAAAAAAAAGTATAAAGTGTGGCATATCATTGTACTCAGGAGACCGAGTTCTTTCAACAACTGAAATAAAAAATACAGGTCCGTATTTAAAAAAAATAGGTCGGCCTCGGTATCTCACAAATTATCAGCTAATTTGAAAATCTAAAAATGCAATCAGTGAGCCCTAATAAAGTGGCTATGAGAATATGCAATTAGTTTTTTGATTTTCTAAAAAGTAACGACAGGAAAAAAAAATATTTTCAAAAAAATCCGTTTTTTTCCAAAGAAACTCAGCAATCCTTGAAATTTTGAAAACTTTTTTGATGGCATCTTGGTGAACATCCTAAGGCGCAACTTTGCCCCAATTAAACCCTCTTCGTATCTCTACGGTTTTCGAGAAACCAATGCTCGTACCTCGAATTTGTAGCACCCTGTAGATCCATTTAAAGTTTATCCTATCTTATAATAAAATGAGCAAATTAAATAAACAAATTATTATTCTTAATGATAAAAGTCGTAATTATAAATGAAAATTTATGTTACGATATTTAATAAAATTTTGAAAACTTTAATTAATGTTTGTGATAGATCTTAACCAGATTACAAATTTCAAACGTTACATACATATATCCAGTTAGTTTACAACGGCTCTACAGTATCTAAACTTTAAGCATTATTCAAATTGAGCTATCTAATTGGATCCTAAAAGTTTGGCATTAATTTCCATGACGTCTCTTATAATAAAACCATCCATTCAAACTGAGATACAGATAAATTTTCATTTAATAACTAACTGTACCGAAACAAGGTCTTCCATCTAGTTTATTGATCTATTCATTTTGATCGTATAAAACGATCAATTTGTCTAGATAAATACTAGGATTTCTTAGAATTGTATAAAAATTTTGGTTTTAAGTAAATCTAGTATTGGATTAATTATTTAAAGAGAGATAAAATGTATTGTCCGCCAGTTAAATGAAAAATTATAATTAGGGATTGTATTAGCGGATTATTAATTAATCGGCTAAATGTCCTAAAACGCGCTAAAATATTACCGGAAAATCGTCTTCAAATACTGGTAATTTCGGAAGTAATTAAAAATAAATATATGCTATAAATATACCGGGTGCGTTTCAAAAGTGGCTCACTACTATAACGTTTATATTTTTTCAGATAAAAAAAACGAGATTTGGTATGTTAGTATATAACGTAATTTAGGATTGATTGACGTATTCAATTGATTTTGGTGACTTCCTGTGTCACCGGTAATTACTACAACTTTTGATTTTCAAATAGCATCCTCGGTATTTTTTACTTTATTTGGTAGAAAATAACACTTTGAATCGAACGACATATCATATGTCAACTTTTGACATTTTTGCATATGGTTTATTTGAAATTGTAACTTGTGGTTTGTAACGAAAATTTGACTCGAAATATCAAGTGGTATTGCAACTTTTGATTTTTAAATAGCACCTTCGGTATTCTGTTACTTTATTCGATAGAAAATGACACTCTGAATAGAATGACATACACATCAATGATGACACATATGTCAACCTTTGATTTTTTCGAATATGGTTTACTTGAAACTGCAACATGCGATTGATAACAACGATTTGACTTAAAATACCAATTGTGTGGTACCAAATTATTCGTAAAAAATGATTTTTCAAAATATGGTAATGAGCCACCCTCGTTTCATTTGGAAAAAATGAGATATGATTTAAAATGCGATTTGGGCATCTTTTAATCGGCCAGGACAAGACACTAAAAACATTAGATGATCAAATCTATTTTGCCAAGGCTCCTTGATTAAAAATTAGTGTTATTAACACAGCCATGGCACTCTAGATTGAAATTTAAAAAACAATTTTGTTTTAAGCAAAATTGTCAAAATTTGACATATTATGATATGCCATTATATTCAGAGTATCTTTTTCTATCGCATAAAGTAAAAATATACTCGTTATATGAGGGTGTCTCTAATTTATGTCATATACTAACATACCAAATGTCGTTTTTTATCTGAAAAACTAAAAAAGTTATAGAGGTGAGCCACTTTTGAGACGTACCCGGTATAGTAAAGTGGAAGCCAGAAGCCAAATTTTCTGGAACGCAAAAAATGTTCAAAGTTTTCATTTCATTTCGAATTTTTATTACAACAGCAATAAATTTATTGCGATATTTTTTTATTACGATTTTTTTGTATAATGTTATGAAAATATTCATATTTTGTATTAACCTTTTGAAGAAATTCCGTAAAAAATGACTTTGCCATTGGTAGGGAAGCTCCTAGTCATGTCCTAGGGGGAATCCCCTCTAGCACTTTGGTTGGATTTTAGAATTATCTTGCTATCTTGTCCCTGGCTGTAGTGTCGTGACCTGGAAATTTCACCTAGACATGTAACGGATGGGACACCCTGTCTGTCATACCATGGCACCCTCTACTGAATGTGGTCATGTCACACGGGCAGAGTGGGTGGGGGCAGTCTAGGCTTCACTTTTTGAATTGTAGTTGGATTGGCCGGGATTTTCTGTTTTGATTGGTATTACTAATTTCTATTATTACAATTTCTTTATATCAAACTTCATCTTATTTATAAATTGCTTCCTAATCA
>NW_022146468.1:0-30831 GCF_002938485.1 Sitophilus oryzae
GATCTTATATGTGGCAAGCAAAACGGGATTTTTGCAATCCCAATGCTGTCTTGTCTGTTCAACAACCTCTAGAGGTTTTGTACAGAAACTGGTATTTTACGTAAAAACTTAAAATTACATTACATTGCTGGTTATTTGTTGGTTTATTAATGGATTATAATGTTTATTATTTATTCAATAATGACTTTACAGAGTAAATTCTATTTAAATATCTTAATCCTAATCTCAGGTATACGAGAAATTGCCTGATCATCTTTTAACTTTTTAAAGCTGAAATTGAGTTAATTAATTAAATTTTAGTTAATGCCGGGTTAAGTGAAGTAGGGATAATGAGACTTGGTTATTAAAATCTAGATACATTCGTTTTAATAAAATTTGTCTTATGTTATTACCGTACTAATATTTATTTCTGTAGGTCTAGCCTATGCAAGTATTATTATATAATTTATTTATTTTCAGGTCAGTTCATCTCTATCAACACATTTATAATAAGCGTAAGCATAATATTTTTTCGATTTGGATGCAGGACGCCTTGGAAATGTGGAGAGACAGAATTATTTTTATTTCAGGTACCTATTTATTTATTCATTATTTTTATTTTTATTCGAACATCTTTATTTATCATTTGACCTGTCACATTATCAGTATTTGATAATCCACGTATATTCAAAAATTGTTTCTTTTTATATCAGTTATACTTAAAATTCTGAACCACATCGTGAAAGTTAATTATATAGGCAGAACACAAATAAAAATATGAGAAAAATGTATAAAATGAAGAAAATATTTTTCGAGGTTTAGATCTAAAATTAACTGCTTAGTCTGCAGAATAATCTCATTAAACGAACAAACAAATTCTAAAGCTTCAATAAACAGATTTGTGAATTAGTTCAACAAGCTTATTTTCTTATTCATTTTTAGCTAAAATGTAGTATGTAGTTACAAGTCAAGATATTTGTATATGTTATCACTTTTAAATTATTTTACTTTTTACGATTAAAAGAATACATACCTACATAATGTATATGTGATGTGTAAATTAAAAGTCCAAATTTTCTTTGTTAAACCGGAGTCGCTATGAAAATGTTACAGTAAAGAGATATTAGTTATATTATATGTACAATTGAGTTATAACAGGGAAATTACACGAATCATATACCGGGTGTTTCTCAAAAGTGGCTCACTCCTATAACTATTTTTATTTTTCAGATAAAAGAACGAGATTTGGTACGTTATTGATTGACGTATTCAACTGTTTTCGGTCACTTCCTGTTTCACCGGAAATGACTAATATACCTTTAGGTTTTTAAATGACACCCTCCGGTATTTTTTATTTTTTTACTTTGTTCGATAAAAAATTACACTCCGTATAGAACGACATATCATATATCAACTTTTGTCATTTTCGCACATCGTTTATATGGAATTGTAACTTAGGTTCATAACAACAATTTAATTCGAAATATCAAGTGTATGGTACAAAATTATTTGTAAAAACTGTTTTTTCCAAATAAACTTTTGAGCCACCCTAATATGAATCACCCGACTCTGTGTTAAAGAAAACATGAGATATGATAAATAAAACGATTTGGACAACTTTTAACTAGCCAGGCCAAACACAAAATACATTAGATGAAATAAAATAAATAGAAATCTATTTTTCGAAGGCCCCTTGATTAAAAATTTTAATTAGTTTTAAACACAGTCATGGCACTCTGGTTGAAATTTAAAATACGATTTTTTAAAGCGAAAATACAAAATGTTGACATGTAATTTTTTATTAAATAAAGTAAAAAAAATACCAAAGGTGCCATTTAACAAAGTCTTCTCGGTATTTCGCCACTTGCAATATAGCATTATTAATAATAATATAATAAAGTAAATATATAATATAAAAGGAGTCTTCCACTTTTAGACACTGACACTAGTCACTGTGTTTAGGAAACAATACCGTGGAAATGTGAATAAAATCAAACTAAAATTCTACATTAATAAGCTGTAAGTACTTTTTCATAAAACAGAAAAACATAAATCAGCATATAAATAAGTGTACAAAAATGTATGTCAAAGGTTTTTAGTTACAATTTGTATAAGAGTGGAATTTTATAAAAAAAATAATACAATCATAATAATTATATAATCCAATATTATACAATCATATCCATATATTCATAATCGCCCTTCATTATATGTAATTTTCGTGACTTCTATTAAACGCGAGTAATAGTGTCTCTATCTTTAGAATGAAATATAAATTGAGGTCATGTCCGAAAATAAATCACCTGTTTATTAATTTATATGTACCTTTATATATTTAAAAATACTTTGTATTTTTATTACCATCTTACACAGTTATCCCATAATAAAATAGATTTTATTCAACTATTTCTACAAAAGTTCAAAAACTAAGCCGTAGGGGAACTGTAGTTTATCTTATAATATTTATATACTTTCGGTTATAAAGGATGAATCTTAAATAAGTGCATATATTTTCACGGCTGGTAGATCTCGATAAAGTGTCAACGATATTGTTTATTAATTATTTTAAAGCAAAATATGGAAGTACTCTAAAAAGAATGTCTGCAAAATGTGATGCTAGTAACTGCTGTTCTTAAAAATGCATTATCCGAGTATTTAATACGATTTATACAGTTTTCTATACTGCATACATATAAGGTGTTCAAATAAATAAACTAAATAATGAATGTTTTGCATATGGCAACCAATAATACACACACTATCATGACAAGGACTACAATGACGTCACAAAGCGAGGAGTTTTCGCATGCACATGGCAGAAATTTTAGGCTGAATGAACAGTCCTATTAGGTTAACTATTCTTGATCTGAGCGTACATGAATGAGCTTTTCATGGATGAGCGTATATGGAGTAAGCAACATTTTTGAAAACAAATAATTCGTTTTTCTCACAACCAAAAAATGTTATAATAATCCCCAAATAGACACCTCCCCATTATTTTTCCTAAAATTAAGAAATAATTTCAAATAAACAATATTCATAATCAAATACACAATAATGAAACCATGACAATACCAAAGTTTACAGAATTTAAATAATATTTGCGTAAGTTTATTTATAACTAATTGTGTAATATCAATGATTATATATTTGATAATTTAAACGGTAATTCAAACATTATCTACCAAGAAAATATCGTCAAAACATATAAATCATATTCACGTCCCATCCGATAGCATCATTTGAGGCCTAAACGAATATTAATAACTTCATTAATAAATTAACAATAACTCGCCTGTAATGAAACGTTTATTTAAATTGTAATAGAGAATTCGTATTGCATATGCAAATTATGGTTCGAGAATATTTGAGAGATAATTTTGATTTTATTTTTTCTGCTGGAATAAAAATCTGATTTAAATGAATATACCGTGCGATCGAAAAAAAAGACGTCAATGACAACTGAGGAATGACAATCGATGATCATGTTGTAACTTTTTTTTTGTAAAACTTGTCAAAATTAACACATAATTGTAAAAAGATTACAAAAGGCTAGAATCTAGAACGTTTCCAGACACACAAATCAAATCCAAAAAAGAAATTATGCAATTTTCACCATATAAAAATAATTTTTAAATTTTTTAAATTACAACCTCCTTAAAGCCAAATGGCAGTAATCGCAGATGAGCAACAAATCGCAAACTGCGATTCAATCGCAACGATTTTAAAATTGTAATCGCAACCTGCGATTGGCTCTCATAGTAAACTGCGACTGAAATATACAGGGTGTCCCAGAAATAAGTGCAAGTATTTTAACTGGTAGTATAGTCCAACCCTAGAAACACCCCTATGAAGCTTTTTTCGCGAAAAAAAAAATTTGAAAGTTCGAAATTTTTTGAAAAAAATTTTTGAATTTTTTTTTAGTTTTTAGTTATACAGGGTCCGGCAATAGTGCGTCGGGCATCTGTAGCTCCTAGAATAAAAACTTGAGAATTTTGTTTAAGTGCAAGCTTAAATTATGTACCAGGATGTATTTCAGGAAAATATTTTAACTTCTATAGGGTGGCTCAAAAAAGAGTGTGTGGACATGGATAATTATTTTTGAATGGAACACCCTGTATATTATTGCATTTTTGTTTTTTTTTCAGATCATTTTACATAACCCTAAGATATGAATAAATATATTTCGATAGTTTCAGAGATATTAAAAAATAAATCAAAAATATATATTTTTCAGCCCTTTCTAAAAAAATTATTAAAAATACAGGAACTATTCTGAAATGAAAACTATATTAGGTATTTACTTTGGATGGTCTGTTCTTACTTTGCTATAAATATGGTAATCGTAAATCATACAGGATGTTCAATATTATACGCCAAACTTTCTAAAATATAAAATATTTTTTCTTTGTTTTTTTAAATGGAACACCCTGTATATTATTTTTTTATTAGATGGAGAGTTAAAAAATGAACATTTTTTGTATTTAGAGTATTTCAAAATTTTTAACGGTTTCGCAGATATTTGCGATTTTATATTTCATATGGCATTTTCCACAGTAAATTTTTATCAAAACCACCCAATGATTTTTCTCTCGTATTTTTCCATTGAAAGCGCCATATGAAATAATACTGCGTGTATATGCAAAACCGTTAAAAATTTTGAAATACTCTAAATACAAAAAATGTTCATTTTTTAATTCTCCGTCTCTTGAAGAAATAATATACAGGTTGTTCCATTTAAAAAAACGAAGAAAAATTATTTTATATTTTAGAAAGTTTGGCGTAGAATTTTGAACATCCTGTATGATTTACGATTTTCATATTTATAGCAAAGTAAGTACAGACCATCTAAAGTAAATACCTAATATAGTTTTGATTTCAGAACAGTTCCTGTATTTTTAATTTTTTTTTTAAGAAGGGCTGAAAAAAATATATGTTTGAATATCTCTGAAACTATCGAAATATATTTATTCATATCTTAGGGTTATGTAAAATGATCTGAAAAAAAAACAAAAATGCAATAATATACAGGGTGTTCCATT
Source organism: Sitophilus oryzae (assembly GCF_002938485.1). NCBI lineage: Eukaryota > Metazoa > Arthropoda > Insecta > Coleoptera > Curculionidae > Sitophilus > Sitophilus oryzae. The sequence goes on from NW_022146468.1 coordinate 5,022, forward strand.
CAAAAATAATTATCCATGTCCACACACTCTTTTTTGAGCCACCCTATAGAAGTTAAAATATTTTCCTGAAATACATCCTAGTACACACTTTAAGTTTGCACTTAAACAAAATTATCAAGTTTTTTATTCTAGGAGCTACAGATGCCCGACGCACTATTGCCGGACCCTGTATATATATATTTGGGCTTAATCTTATAAAAATACAGTTACTGTACTATACAGATTATACAACTAAATGTTGCCTTCCCAGTCTCAATCGCCAGCCATCTCTGTCGTACACGAGATCTTCTTCGATATTCCGATCTCTCATCGCCTGTCGTATACCATCGTTCCAGGACCGACGCGGGCGTCCCCTTTTGTTTCTTCCAGTGGGTGACCATTTGAATACACGTTTTGGCCATCTTGTGTCCTCCATCCTCATTAGATGACCAAACCATCTCAAACCTCTTTTCTCTATTCGTTGAATTACTATTTCTTGTGCCGATGTTCTGTTTCTGATTTCCTCGTTTCTCACTCTTTGTAATCTGGACACTCTAGCGCTTCTACGTAAGTAATCCATCTCTACAGCCAATATTCTCCGTTTATCTTCTTCTCTTAGGGCCCATATCTCACTCCCATAGCATAAGACCGATTCTACCATTGTTTGGCCAATATGTTTTTTATTCTTTATATTAATATGTTTGTCCCACCAGATTGAGTTGAATTCCCCTACCACTCTTCTCGCGTTCTGAATTCTCTGTCGTATCTCTGTCCCACCGATTCCATTTTTATCAACTATAGCTCCTACATATTAGTTTTTAGTTACAAACCATAATTTCTTGATAATATGGCAACATAGATATTAGCAAAATAAAAACACTAAATCACCACAATACACCAAAACACTTTTACTTTTACACTGGACGCGCGTTTCGCTAACCATGTTAGCATCATCAGCAGATGATTGCGGCCTAAAAAGTACAATCTACATGTTGAAAGGCGTTGGCATACTCGCTCCACCGATCATCGAACTGAGCGTAACGTTGATCTAGCCAAGAGAATCAGAGCCAACTTGAGCGTAACAGTTAGATTTCCGCCACTTGAGAGTAGTGACCATACTATCTTTGCTTCTGGCGCCATATGCATTCTGTTCGTACTCTCTTTACATTAATTACTCTACCATTACATTCATACGCATCTAATTATCAATAGCTGGTACGCCAGTTTCATCGATATTAACAGCCTCTTAATATCTATACTGAGTTTGTGTCAACAATATTTTGGATTACACCTACAAGAAATTTCGAGTGTCACTCCGATCTTATCTGAGTGTGTTTTTGATTATCACCGTAATATTCATTAGTTAATTGTCACGTACCGACATTCTGAATTCCCTAATCTTTACAAAAGAATTTCATAAATACCCGACCTTTCCAGTGGAGGTGTTTTATCTTTGGATTACCTAATAATTGTTGTAATTTATTGTGCTTTTATACACAAGTTTATAATTGACATTCTTAAAAATTCCTTTTGAACCACGGGATAACTCTCTATCAAACGGTATCGAAAAATATTTAGACGTATTTTCTCCACTTGAAAAAGTCAATTTTTTCAGCAATCATTAACCTATATACCTACGTTTTTTCTAATTAATTTATCAACTAGTGAAGGAGAATATCCATTACACTCAATTTCCTAATGTAATCTCTTTCTATTTCATATCTAGATTTGGAAAGTGGGAAACTAGAAGTAATCTATGAACTAAGAGAATTTTAAACTAGCCATTTATGTTCCAACACTATGATGTGATTCATTAGGGAATATATCTGCGTGTGGTCGTATTTTTTCCTATAGATATCAAATTCCAGGCAGTATTTCTAATAACTAATACAGCCAGAAATGGTCGATCTGCCGTTGTTCATCAACACATGCGTAATATTTAACTGGAAGGACGATTTATTATGGGCCTGACGAAATCAAAATCAGCAATATGCATGTCTGAATGTCCATATTGAAAATACCAAACTGTCGACTTCACCACCAAACCATGGATTACCCATTAAACTGCTGTTCTTGCCATTACTTCAAATAATGCTCATGAATAAATTAGCCAAAAAATGGAGACAATGGTTACCATTGCTGCCTTCCGCTGTTCAAAAAGTTGTTATTAAATTGAAAACAATTTTGTTTCATACATAACGATGTAAGCTCAATATATTCACTCACAGTTTTGTTGTCGAGACCATTTGCGTTCAGTAATTCCTTTAAGTAGCCTAAAGTATGTGGAATTGGAACACTTGGAACAACGAAGATACATCAAAGAGACCAAATTTCACCTTCATGCAATGTTATATGCTTTAATTTTGTTAATGAATTCAATATTATTTTTAACTGAAAGGTTCACCTTCAAGTAAATGTTAGTATTCACTTGTTAATGACCAATATTATTTTTAACTGAGAAAGAACCAAGGTTTTGAACCTCTTGGATACCTTGACCAGTCGGAGGTTCCACAGCCGAGCAAAGCATTCCGTCACGGTAATATGAATTTTTGGATACTTGCAATTTCCTCTTTAAAGAAAAGATCAATAAGGGTGTTACATTCTTTTAGAGTTTTTTTAACGTCTGCTACCATCTTAGACAAGGGATTCTTTTTCAAATTTATGTAGGGGCCATTATCGATTAAGTTGTTAACCTTATCGTAATAGTATTTTTTATCTAATATAACAACCTTATTTCCCTTATCAGCTTTTAGATAGAAACAATCTTTGACTTTTGATAAACAAGAGCTCAGTTTATTAAACAAAGGTTTAAAGTATGCATTGCCCAACTCTGGTAGCGCTTTGGAGGAAATCGTCGTTGGTGTTGAAACTGCTATTCGGTACTTGCCCGAGGCTTCTAAGGTATTTACGAGAGAGGCTTGTAGAAATCAGTTATCAAAAAATACTGTTTCAAGTAATTCATTAAAATCTAACAAAGAGCACAATATTGTCAAGAGTTTGCGTAACAAAGATTGTTTCTATCTAAAAGCTGATAAGGGAAATAAGGTTGTTATATTAGATAAAAAAGACTATTATGATAAGGTTAACAACTTAATCGATAATGGCCCCTACATAAATTTGAAAAAGAATCCCTTGTCTAAGATGGTAGCAGACGTTAAAAAAACTCTAAAAGAATGTAACACCCTTATTGATCTTTCTTTAAAGAGGAAATTGCAAGTATCCAATCCCTCATTACCAAAATTGTATGCTTTGCCAAAAATTCATAAGCCGGACAAGTCTATGCGCCCAATTGTTTCGGCTGTAGGTTCTCCGACTTATAATTTGGCAAAATGGTTATCAAGGGAGTTCGAAAATTTACCTGATCATGAACCTTCTTTCTCAGTTAAAAATAATATTGAATTCATTAACAAAATTAAAGATATAACATTGCATGAAGGTGAAATTTTGGTCTCCTTTGTGTATCTTCGTTGTTCCCAAGTGCTCCAATTCCACATACTTTAGGCTATTTGAAGGAATTACTGAACGCAAATGGTCTCGACAACAAAACTGTGATTGAATATATTGAGCTTACATCGTTATGTATGAAACAAAACTGTTTTCAATTTAATAACAACTTTTTTGAACAGCGGGAAGGTACAGCAATGGGTAATCCATTGTCTCCATTTTTGGCTAATTTATTCATGAGCAGGTTTGAAGTGGAGGCTAAGAATCAGTTTGAGTATTTTCCAAGAGTATGGTTTAGGTATGTGGATGATATTTTTGCTTTTTTTGACACACATTCAGACACCATAGATAATTTTATTTCTAAGTTAAATAATCGTTTTCCTTCCGTTAAATTTACGCATGAAATTGAGAACAACGACAGATTACCATTTCTAGATGTATTAGTTATTAGAAATACTAATAGTTACCTGGAATTTGATATCTATAGGAAAAATAACACCACACGCAGATATATTCCTAATGAATCACATCATAGTGTTGAACATAAAATGGCTAGTTTAAATTTCTTAGTTCATAGATTACTTAGTTTCCCACTTTCCAACAAAAGATATGAAATAGAAAGAGATTACATTAGGAATGTAGCTGAGTGTAATGGATATTCTCCTTCATTAGTTGATAAATTAATTAGAAAACGTAGGTATATGATTTCTGAAAATTCGACTTTTCAAGTGGAGAAAGATACGTCTAAATTTTTTTCAATACCGTTTGATAGACAGCTATCCCGTGGTCTAAAAGGAATTTAAAAGAATGTCAATTATAAACTTGTGTATAGTGCTAATAATAAATTACAATAATTATTAGGTCATCCAAAGGATAAAACACCTCCACTGGAAAGGTCGGGTATTTATGAAATTTCTTGTAAAGATTGTAATCAATATCAACTAGATTTAAAGAACATTTAGCTCAGATCAGATATGGTAGACCGGATAAATCTTACGTTGCCGAACATATTGTTGATAAAGAACATTGTATAGATCTTAATAATTTAAAATTAATTAAACAAGTCTCAAATTACAGGCAATTAGATGCATATGAAAGCATCAGAATTAATAAATGTAAAGATAGTATGAACAGAGGCAACGGTCCAATTCCTTCAAGTTCTTTGTTCCTACTACTCTAGTGCGAAATCTAACTCTTACGCTCAGTTGGCTCTGACTCGGTTGGCTAGATTTTGCCACGCCCACTCAGGACCCACTGAGCGAGTATATAAACGCTCAACTTGTAGATTGTACTTTAGTTTATAATCATCTGCTGATGATGCTAACATGGTTAGCGAAACGCGCGTCCAGTGTAAAAGTAAAAGTGTTTTGGTGTATTGTGGTGATTTAGTGTTTTTATTTTGCTGTGTAACACCAAAGGTTCCAACCCTCAACTGTAACATAGATATTAGATTAAATTTACAAAAAAGAAAATCCAGAAAAGATCTAGTTGTTCTCAAAATTTTATCAAAAAATCTTTTTTTTTGCAAATTTTCAAAGGAAAATAACTCCGTTATTTTGAACTTATTTCAAAAACGATAAAGAGAAAATATGTTTCTTTTATCTAGATGTACTACCCCTTAAAATACTTGCACTTATTTCTGGGACACTCTGTATATTAGATTTGCGATTTGCGATTTCTTCTATTTGCGCGTTTCAATTTAGGCAACCAATATTACTATACTTAGTTGCGGTTTTTACCGTGATAACCTTCTATCTGCGAGTTTGAATCTTTAGGAGTTGCGATTTGCGATTTTGTTGCGAATGTAATTTTGTGGTTTTGTTGATTCCACAACGTTTTGTGAAATCGACTTGGAAGCTCTCCTGATGATGGGGTAAGGCCCCGAAACTGGAAGTGAGAGCAGGTTGATCCACATTATGACTAACACAGTATGGAATTAATTTCTATATTAGCAGTTCAAGGCAAGAAACTCTTATATAATTTTATTATATTATACCTAAAAACTGCAAGAAATTAATTTTCCATTATATACTTTTTGGGTTAGCCGAAAAAAGCCTTTATTTACTATCGATAGTTGTGCCTCAGTGGTACAAAAGTACTACCATTGCACGCAGGCCGCTATCCCGCGATGGGGGACTTAAAGGCGCATTCTCATGACTCGTGTACTTGACAAACATTTGTAATTGGTAAACAGGGTATACACACTGCGTCGGGCATCTATATGCAGAAGTTATTTATTGTAGGAGCTACGCCGCACTCTCGCCAGACTTGTACACAGTGTGGAATTAATTTCTATATTAGCGGTTCAAAGCAAGAAACTTTTATATAATTTTATTATATACCTAAAAACTGCAAGAAATTTATTTTCCATTATAATTTTAATACCTATACCCCCTATGTGTTAAAAAAAATTAAAAAACTAAACAACTGATTTTTATTACTTTTTTTTCTGTTAAAATATAGATACACTATTGTCTGTGTAATAATTTTATACCTAATACAATGTTTAAATATTAAAATCGCAGTCGTAGGTGAAAGTCGCAGTGATTTAAAATAGCAATTGCAGTTTCAATTGCAATTGGAGAATCGCAGTTTTGCTTATCTTTAGTAAGCACCATTAAAAAAATACAAAAAAGTACGGACCACGCAATGACGTCTAGGGCTTGACCTCGCCAAAATTATTATCGGTTGTCGTTCTCCAGCAGTCTTTGACGCCGTTTTTTTTTTGGTCGTATTGTATTTTGCTCAATGCTGTATTAATATTTTTTGTTTATTTCTCTCAGCATTAAAACATTAATAAATGTTCTAACTGAAAGAAATAAAAACAAGTTTCAGAAAGACCTAATAAATATGACCTAAAAATATTTCTTTTCTTTGGAAAAAAGCCATTCTATTTTTAAAGTGATAAAAGATTGATGGTAATTAAATATTAATTTAAAATTTAATATCAAATTAGTAAAGCGGAAGTAAATTAAGCTCCCGAGAGTATTCAAGATTGTTTCTGGGAAAATTAAATTTGTGTTTTCCACCCACCTAACTAGTTCAGCTACATGTACTGAGTTGAAAATGTATGAATTTGGAGAGCATCTGAACTTCCTTAACTAGATGACACAATTTTAGCGCGATATCCGTGTCTCTAATAAATTGAACGAATATGTTCTCAATTCTTTCAATCAAATATTAAATACAAAAAAAAAAAAAAAAAAAAAAAAAAAAAAAAAATTCTTTTGTTGATTTTTCGATATTTTAAATAGATTGGAAAGACATGGACTTTTTCAAAAAAAAAAAAAAAAACAAAACAAATTAATATTTATTTCAATAGGTATTTTTATTTGTATTGTAAGCCATACATATCAATATGTCATGTAGAGGAAAAATTGATTTTTTAAAAAATGTTTTTTTTTTTTTTTTTTTTATTTTAAAATATCCAATCTAATTCATTTTATAGTTTTGATAAATTCTTGCCTACCACTAACGCAGTTAGTTTGATGTACACTTACACCGTGACAACTGAGATATTCTACCTTAATATTAATAATGTGTTGATGGTCCCCTATTTTCTATACACTCGTCAAATCGTCGCAGCGTCAATTGGATAATGTCTTCTTAGGGTATGGTATCCCAAGCCAAATAAATGTCGTAGGGTGTATTCTCCAGTGTTTGTGCGGGGTGCAGTAGATTATGTAGCCTTCTTCCCATCATTACATTAAACAATTAATATATTACGATTTTGGTTTTTTTTTGTCTATTACTTTTGGGGGGGGGGGAAAAAAAAAACCCATTAATATTATTGGGAAAAACATATTCTATTGGAGGAAAGATCTGGAAGATCGAGAGAGCCATAAAGACAATTGGTACACTTGGCAAGGTTAAAAAAAAGTCTAAACTTACGTGGGCTACATATGGTCGTGAATTATCCTATTAAAAAAACTGGATTAACAAGTGTTTGCAGAAAGACACATTGATGTATCGCTGGGCGGTCTGCCATTTTGGATAAATACTAAACGTGATCTGCTACCGTAAGTGAACAGGCCATTCAATTGAAAAGTGAACAATCCGTCTTTCACCACGTCTCCTCCTTACTCAGGAACGGCCATCATACATTCCAAGGCAAAATCTAAATTCATAGCTGAACACCATAGTTTCATTCCGTATTCCAATCCCGTCTTCACTGCTCACTTAAATCGTATTAACCGATTTAAATCTGTTGGTACAATCCAAACAAGATCCAAATGCATTTCATCCAAGTACACTTTTACCGGTCAACTAGGCTTTAAGTGGTGTGAAAATATCCAGATTAGCATAAATGAAGAAGAAATACAAATTACTTTTGAAAAAACTAATTGTAGGAAAGTTTTCATATAACTTGTTTCTTTTCCTATTTGCATTGTTAATAAATTGATCATCATCATAATTTTAAAAAGCTTATCCATACCATTGTCCAATTCATTACCTAAACGTATCCTACAACTGAAAACAAACCCTCACATTTAGAGACTCTCTTTCTAGTTGGAACCATTGTTGCTCTTTGTTGGCTATGCGGGCACAAGTTATCTCTGCTAATTTCCTAGTAGCATGGTCCCATGTATTATCCCCACTCCTTTTCAACATCTACCCCGAGGCGGTATTCCGTGATGCACTAGAGTGCGTTGAGGATGGTATCAAAATCAATGGTACCCTGGTCAACAATATTCGCTTCGCAGATGGTACGGTCGTACTGGCTGGAGTGGCTGGCAACATTCTACACCTTCAGAACATGATGGACTGCATGCAGTACACATCAATGTAACAAAACTAAACTTCTTGTATTTTCCAAAACACCGGGAAAGACTGTCCTCAGAATTAACAAACAAGGTTGGTCAGAACAAGTATCGTCTATAAAGTATCTAGGAGCCCTCGTTAACGACGCTTGCGACCCCAAAACTGAAATTGTAGCTAAGATCGAACAAGCCAGACGTACTTTTGCTTCCATGAAAACCCTCTTCTCCAGCCGAGATTCTAAGCCTCGAACTGCGCATACGTATGCTTCGTTGCTACATCTTTTCAGTATTTCTTCACGGCTCTGAGAGTTGGACACTCAATCAGATATTGGAAAACCGCATTAAAGCTTTTGAGATGTACTTGCATCGTCGTATTCCTGGATGGATAGAGTGACATAATGAGGAGGTACTCAGGCGGGTGGGCAAATATAAAGAGCTCCTATCAATAGTGAAGGAAAGGAAGATACAGTCAGATCATCAGTCGGTCAGATCATGAGGGGTGATCGATACGAGGTGCTCAGACTGGTCATCGAAGGCAAAATTCAGGGCAGGAGATATCAGTGTGAAGAAGCAAAAACTCCTGGCTTAAGGATCTCGGTCGTTGGTTCGAATGAATATCAATTGAAATTTTCAGAGATGCAATTTCACTCACCATCATATCCAATTGGATCGCCCCCGACCTAAAAGAAGAATGGTCCATTTCCCGAGGTTCGGTTTTTCTTTCTAGGTCTCTTAATTGCCTCGGGGTACCATGCTGTAATTTTTTATGCTTCAATCTGTTCCTTCTTGCCATGAATTCTTTTCGTCGTATCCACTCTTATTATTTTATTGTCTCTCTTTGTTATTCCCAGCATATTTCGCTCCATTGAAAATGTGTGCGACCTGCAGTTACAATCTCCATTTTTAAGTGTTCTCCAGGTTTCGCCCCATGCTTAGGGAAACTTGGAAAACATACACTGGTCAAATGTTTTCTTTAGATCAAGTGGCATTCTAGATTTGGATTGAATATGTTGAGTTTCTCCATAAGTACTCCATACTAATTAATTCTTCTGTTGACTTCTTGTAGTAGAGACCCCGAGCTGTGTATTAGCTTGTCCAAATAGTTGATAATTCTTATTACTTATTTCCATTGTTGTAGTTATTTATTAGTAAAATTGTACTATTATCTTTCATTTTTAAAAATCATCTTTTGAAATAAATACTACTGATATATGAATTCTTCATGCAATATCTAGCACCTAATTAATGCGAGCTTAATAATCACTCGATCTGTGCTGCAAGACCTTCCTTACTTTTTAGAAACCTGTTATTTTGCATTCCAGCAAATGATACATCTTGGCCAGAACGAGATAATTCCATAAGCTTGCAATTCATCACCTGACTAGCGTGTGTTTCATAAAGGTGTATTATTGTCTACAGCTACCCCCATTCTTGTGTCAGACGTTACGCTTATGCAAGGGTTTTAGAAACAAATCCCTTTAACAGGTAGATAAACACATACATACATACAGCAATACTCAATTACGACAATAATATTATACGAACCTTAGACTAAAATTAGAAAATATACGGTATTAAGAACGCGTCAGAGTTGCTTGAAAATGAAGATCGCTGTTATGTCATTATTATGTAAACATACTTATGGCTAAATGTCTAAGCGTCATTTTCCAAGACAACTAAACGACTTTTTTCGGATCAGAGCGAACATATTCAGTAGCTATAAAAGAATTTTATTTTTTGGTTGTGATTTATACTATGTTTAACACGAATAAATTTTTCAATACTTAAACGCGGATTTTTCATCCAAAAAAAAAAAAAAAAAAAAAAAAAATATTAACACATTTTTAATATGGCAACCCTGTCGCTTTCAGATCAACACCGTTTTCGATATGCCTTGCGCTGGCCGATTTGCAGAAAAATAAAATGTATTTATGCGTTGGCCTCAGAACGATTAGTGTCTCCACCGTACAACACTTAAGGGGGACGTAAGGGGAAATCAGATCATAATAATCACGAAAGCCACCTCTCGAGTCATAAGAATTGAATTGAAAAATTGAAATGTTTGGTGGCTAAGTTGCGTTACGCTCTTAAAGATTAACCAAGGCATGTCATTGACATGATCCAAAAGACAGAATCCTCAGGAGACATGGTTGCTGCACCGAAAAAAACAATGTCTAGACACAATTGCTTACGAAATTATTGTACAGGTGTTTTAAAGTTATGGATAAAAAGCACCCTTCGATCTAACCCTATACAGGCTGGAGTCTTAAATAAGTGAAAAATATTTTAGGGGGTAGTATATTTCAACCAGAAAAAACATGACTATGAGTTTTTTTTCGCAAGAAAAAAAATTGAAAATTGGAGATTTTTTTCTTTAATTTTTGGTGTAAAAACATACCAGGGTTCTCAAAATTTAAGGCCAAAAAATCATTTTTTTCGGCAATTCTATTAAAGTAAAATTAATTACTGGTGTATTTGGACTTATTTGAAAATGAGTAAAGAGTAAATATGTTTATTTCATGGAGATCTGCAGGCCCTAAAATAGTTGAATTGTATATTAGTAAAAAACTCTTGAAAAAAAAACTATAGAATTTATAAAAAATAAATATTAAATAATAAACAATTTTTTTTTTTTTTTTTTTAAATATTTAATAACCTAATCTCATAATTAAAAATTTATAAAAAAAAACTGAGTATGAATTAAATTTAGTCATATATCATTACATATGTCGACAGTTTGCTAAAAGTTCCAATGAAAAATAGTGCCTAAAAATAAAAAAAAAAAAATTTTGATGAAAAAAATATCCTTGCTTTTGTTTGCACTCTGGAGTTATAGGATTTGTGTATGAAGAAATATGATAAAAGTTTAGATACAAAATATACAACGAATAAATTTGAATATTATTTCCATTATTTATAATTTTCAACTTCCATTATTTTCATATTGTCATAATAATTCTAATTTGGAGATTGAAAAAAACAATTGGACGATTATTTTTTAACAATTCCCTCCCTTCCCTACGTTAAAAAACATTGACCAGTGATTTGTATTAAATTTAAGGAAAAAAATCATTTTTTTCAGAATTTTCACCCAGTAAAATAATTGGTTATTTTGACTTATTTGAAATGGTAAAGAGAAAATATTTTTCTTAAAGTATCTTATTTTATTAAAAAAAAAAAAAATTGAATTTTATTTTAAAAAAAAAAAAAAAATGAAAAAAACTAAAATTTATAAAAAATAAAAATAATATTAAATTATAAAAAAATAAGAATTATTTATTAAATATTTAATAAATATTTCATAATAAAACTGTATAAAAAAAAAAAAAATCAGTTTATATAAATTCAAATTTCGGTATATGTTAATTTTATAACTAGTTGCTAAAAGTTTAAATGAACAAACATAGGCCTGACAATATAAAAAATTTATCTAAAAAAAAAAAAAATTTCATTAAAAAATTTTTTTCCATGATTTTTTACTTTGCATCTGAGTTTAGATTTATATCATGCAATTGAAATTTATAAATACAAAATTAAAATAAGATTAAAATTTTACATTACGAATAAATTTCAATATTTTTCCATTATTTTATAATTTTTTCAATTCCATCTATTTTATAATTATGTTATATCGTCTAATTAGCAGAGAATGTAAAATTTAATTAATATCATTAGTGTTCAGGATTATAATACATATTATATAAGTTCTACGACTAAATTTCCAAATGTCGACATATTTTTGTTTAAATTGAAAATTAATTAATATAAGCTTTTATCGATGAGTAGGTATTTTATGAGAGAGCCTCCTCCTCATTTTCTGTGATTTTCCCTCCTTGTACCATGAGAGAGCCTCCTCCTCTTAGGAGGAGGCTCTCTCATAAACAGATATTTTTATCCCCACTTATTTCTACCTCCTCCTCCCACCAATATAATATACGTTTCAAAAATACATAAATTATAAACAAAAAAAAAAATCTTTTTTTTTGTCAATTTCCCCCCCTCCCCCCACAGACTAACTTCTTTTTTTTATAATCCCCACTATATAGTTTGTAAGGTAGGTCTTAAGAAGAAAGTAAAGCGAATCTCTTATTCATCGAGAGTGATGCAATACAATAAGAAAAAAATAAAAAAAAAAAAAAAAAAAAACATTCAAAAAATATCATTTGTTCTCTCATTCAATCTTTTCTCACATCAAATAGTTTTAATCTAATCAAAAAGATTTATTTTGGCCACTTAAAGAAGATTGTCATAGGATAACTGAGTTTTGTGCTGTTTTTCTATTACAAAGGATTAATCTTTACGAGTTTGTGCGTGCATTGAGACATACATATTTTGCAAGTGAACTAACACACATTGTTCCACACCTGAGAGTAACGAAGAATTCAAACAGTTATAATAGGAAATTTTAAAGGTGTTCGAGCGGTTCCATTTGGATGACGCTAGAGATCAGTTACTTCAAAGATTTAAAGACAAGTTACAACAACCCGGAGAAGTTAAGAGCACAATATCAAGAAAACATAGACTTCTTCGTCAATATCGTGCTCCGAAATATTCAAAAAACTATATTTTGTCTGTAAGGTGAAAAATGTCAAGTGAGAATATTGAACTAATTAGTTCAGTAATATGTATACAACAAGAATTTTATAACGTTTCCACAAAGATATAGATTTATTTTGAAATAAAAAAAAAAAAAAAAACTATATTATTGATATGATTTCTAAATATGAAAAAGGAATGAGTGCGTGTGCCACACCATATTATGAAAATTATTGATACATTAGAATATTCTCTGTAATGATAGACTTAGGCTTTAAAATCAGAATAAACATATTTTAAATAATATCTTGTTAAAGATACGCGGGGATTACCTTTACGTGCGAACAAGTAACAGATGATGTAAACACTAACATAAATAGCAATTTAGTTAAACCCGGAGTAATTTCATTCCAATAACTTAGTTGATTGTAGACTAAGTACTAGATTTAGTGTAGAGAATTATACTTTTAAGTAATAAAAGATGTTATAAATATTTATATAGATCTTTTTCATTCATAAAAAAATTATCATACAAATATAAACATTTGATAATTGCACACATACCAAGTTGACTTAGAATGATGAAAGCATTTTGTTGTTCCGATAGGCAAAGCAGGTTGTTCATCTATTTCAATCACTGGATTCTTTTGGAACTATTTCTTTACAATTCTGCTTTTATCTAGTTTCCTTTAACATTAAACAAATTACCACTTCAGGTTCTTCAGTGAGCTTTGTCAATTATATTGTGAAAAAAATAATGGTGGAGGTGTAAATCCATCATTCCAGTTGATACAATGATGGTTTTTCATTAACCATACCGCCAGTCTGTAACATTCTGGTGACAGAAAATCTAATGGATAGTGGTTTTTAAATATATAATGTGAGATTCTATATCCATCAAAGGCTGAAAGTTCTTTAGGTAAAAAGTTGTTCTTTCTCATCTTCTCAAATCCTTGTATATCCACAATCAACCTTCATTGTATTTTTAGTTCATAAACTTTTTAATTAACTTTTTTTGTCTGAGCTGTTTGCAATTTGTTCTTTCAATTTTTGTATTTTAAAAATAAATTTTGTACTTTCTCAGTTGAAGTGTGAATGACTATCTATACTACGAGACACTATGTTTAACTTCGATTATATTAAATCTATGGAGGGTGGGGGTAAAAGGGTTATAATTGTTTGACAATCTTTGTTAAAGGATTGTAAACTAAATAATTTATCTGTGAAAAATAAGACAATAAGCAGATGTATCCTTTTTAATTGCACTGTTCGTCTCAAATTCAATCCTCATTACTACAGAACCCGTTTGAAGCGTTTCCTTTTGATGAGAACAATCAATATATGCAATTGGTGAAATCTCCTTGAATTTCTCAGGATTAAAAAATGTGTTCATTAGAAGTACCATAATAAGAATAACGAAAATTAGCAAACATTTCATATAAAGGATGGAATATTTGTATTCTCTTTTGAAAATTTAAATATAAAAAAAAAAAAAAAAAAAAAAAAAAATTTTAAAAATATTCTTAATGATTTGTTAAATGTACATTGTCAAATTGACTCATATCTTTTTTAAACATCTCCTTTTTCGATTTTCTTGAAAGGCAATTATTACATGACGGGGAGCTTCCAGTTTGCTAGTTGTTTTTACAGACCATGTGTGTCGTGTTGTTTCAGTTAGGGAAGAGTAGTATTCGAACAACGTTGCCCAACTTCTAAATCCAATTAGTATATCTTTATTTGACTCCAGTCAGTATTCTAGTGAGAGCTAGTTGTTGTGATATATCAACTGAAATATTGTTACTTTTCCAAAGATTTATCGAAAGTAACTTTTGGGATTTCTACAGTTGTAGATGGAGTTGTTACATCATCCTTAAAGAAATCTCCATCTAAGTCATTATTAGATCTTATAAGAACCAACTCTTGTTTCATGTTAATTATAATTTTTCTGTAATCCTGTCAGAAAGAATCCCATTAGCAGTTTTAGTGGTATAGATACGGAGAATTTTCCATTATCATCAACTAAAATTCTATCCTCTTCTTTTCTGTGAGGAAACCAACCTGCATTTTGCAGTTTTTAAACATGCTTTGTGTTACTGGATAGATAACTTTTTAATGTTGATGCTAGTCCTACATTTCTTAAGGTATCAATAGTAATACCATTTAACACATAACGAATTTCTCTAAATAAGAAAGCTATGCCATTGTTCGTAAATCGCAATCTCTTTGTATAACTTCCCTCTGTGTTTGTTAACTTTCCTTCGATGTAAAGTAGGCTTTCTGATGATAGAGTGTAAGCATCAAGTTCTTGGATTGGTAATACGTATCTTCAGTCATTATAATCAATTTTGAAGAAATTGTAAGGTTGATAGGTATGTATTTCTGAACTAACAATAGAGTTATCAATATAAAAATAAAAAAAAAAAAAAAAAAAAAAATATTAATATTAAGACTTTTAAAACCTAGCGATTTTAGAAAATTATTTATTTTTTCGTGTTTAAACCGATTCGTGTTAGATTTGACACTGAATAATTTTTCTGTGTCAATCCTTTTTAGTAAGTTTTTTATTTTTGTTAGGAATAATAACTGGAGAATAATTTATATTACCTCTATTATATCTAACAACCATTTTATAAACCGATTTTGTTTTTAAATGCTATCTATAACTGTAATAGTCTCACCCCTGAAACTGATAAGATCTCCGTCTTTGATCAACAATTGTTTACTGTAATGTTGTTAATTGCTTTAACGCTGACTGGAAAATATAATATGGGTAAAGGAGATTCAACTATTTTATACCCTGGAGCTACATCAGGATAAAATTGGTGAATAATATGAACAGGTTTTCCATTACTAAATGAACCAACACAGATATTACAATCAATGCAAATAGCGTTGACATTACTTATATTAGCAACACTATCTGAATGATCTACTTTATCCGCTTCTATGATTCTACTTTTAAAACCTAGTATTATTCCTATTGAATCATCTTATGTAAAATCAATTTGTACAAATTATTATTTAAAAAAAAAAAAAAAAAAAAAAAAAAAAAAAAAAAAAAAAAAAAAAAAAAAAAAAAACACAGTTTTAACTTTATCTCTTTATATATGTTTCTATGTCAATTATATTCATAAGTTCCATGTCTGGAATAACAATCACTTTATCACCTATATAAAGTTTATTGTGACCTTCTATATGTGGGTATAGGCTCAGTAAAAGTCTTAAAATCTGCTAAACCTAAGTAATATTGTTTTTCATCATCAAAATATATAGGTGGATTGAAATCAGCTGATAAAACTGAACTGTTTCCTGATATTGCTATTGTTGTAGACATTATGTAAATGCTATCGATTTATTACATGTTGTTAGCTATATATATACTTATTTTTTAAGAATTCTTAAAAAGTTGATCCGCAGTTCTATAGAATTATTTTTATTCGTTTAATTTTTTTTTTTTTAATTATACATAATTTACCATGCCAAACCCATTTGAATTTAAAATATTTTGAAAGTTTTTTTTTTTTCTTTTAAATTTCCATCAACTATCAAAGTAGTACAACATGATTAGTCATTTTTAATCGTATGAAGTCAATGTGTTCCTTTATTTTGCCTTCTGTTCTAAATTAACACACACCACACTCTTTAAAGATATCTTGTATTGGAAGTTCATCGAAGTCATAAATACACCCTGAAATTAGGGAATTTTATTACCTGTTACATACCTTAATAATGTCAATTATTTCTGTAATGCTGGGTCTAGCGTGGAGAAAGATCTTATGTTAAATCTTTTGGTCTTTTTTTTATACCAAGTTAACCACCTTTATACGGTTTTATAAAAAGTCCATTTCCCTTATACGGTTTAATAAATAATCACTTTCCCTTAGAAACATCCTCCATTGCTATATTATGTCTATGCATTTCTTCTAACTGTGTTTAGATGCTTTAGCATCATTGACTGCAATATTGGCAATTCCTTGCAGCACCCCTCCACCTAGTCGCCTAACGCTCCAATATTGGGAGCAACAAGTGCTTAAAAGTCCCCCAATTTTGTCTTCAGGTGTTCGAATCTATACGTTTTTCTTCTCTTAAGTTTCTCCACCTTTTTTTCCTTTTCCTTCTTTATACCTTTCCAAGCTTTCGTTTTCCCTTCATTATGGCATCAACAGTTAATGCAGCTAATTTTTCACCGAGAGAAGAATCCTTAGCTCTTACTCTATTCCAAGCCTGAGTTGCCTACCCAATTTATCTGATGCGTTGTCTTTTTATAAATCTTCAGACTTGAGAGTAGTATGCTATATCATGCTGTTTACAAGCAGCATCCAATGGATTTATACAAATATCCCCTCTGGCTATTCTCTTCTCCAATTTTTTACCCGGTCCAACAGTAGTTATATCCTGGTATGTGAAATTCGAAAGGAAGTTTTGGCTAATTAATTTGTGTTACTTAAACACAAAACCTTTTTTTGTCTCACCTATTTTTAGTCTTTGTTCAACACTGGAGTGATGTACCATCATTAAAACACGTATTTAAATACTTAAAATTAAAACTATTGCTGCTAGGGTATAAACACTTTTACACACAATGGAACTATATTAGTAATTTTCAAGAATGAAAGATCGAAAAACAAAAATTCGTCTTTACTACTTAAGAACCACGATATGAAAAAGTTTTACACAAACAATTTAGGAAACATGGTGCTTTGTTTGGTGGTGGTTCGAAAAGAGGATTAATTGTTGGTTGTAGTAGAAGTGGTAAAACTAATGATATGTTAACATTGCTTGAACATCATAATGAGTATTATGTTTAAAAGTCTTATATTATATTATAGATAAAATAAAAAAAAAAAAAAAAAATTATAAATATTTAAGACAACTTTTATAACCTATGAAAGAATCGATATTTTCGAATATTGATACTTATAAATTTTTTTTTTTATTATTTTCCGTTTTTCTTAAAATTCTGTTATTATCTTCGATGATATTCCTTGTCACAATCAATCAATTATTCGAGATTATTTTACACATGGTAGACATACAAACACAGACTGTTTTTTCATATTTCAGGGCTACTCTTCTATTCATAAACAACTAATTCGTGAAAGATTCACAATTTATTGATTTATTAACACAGATTCTTCCAAGTTTTAAAACATATAGGTATAATGATCATTTGCGATGATAGATAATGCTTTTATGTCAGTTTAAAAATATTTGTGCTAAATGTTGGAAGGAACCCTATGGATTTCTTGTAATTGATAAAGATTGTCAATTAAATAATGGTAGATATAGAAATGAAATTTCGATTCCTTCTTATTATATAGTTAGGCGGTTTTTGATTTTTCTCTTTTTTAAAATCATCTAACATGGATGAACGTTTAGCTAAAGAGTTGATTAAGTCAAGACAAGCAGTAAAAAAAGTATCATATGCTAAAATCAGCAGCATCTACAACACAAGCAGAGTTAGAACAGACTTATAAACCAATAACACAACCTCTACAAGAACTAGTCTCAGCTATTGGAAAATCGGAACATTTTCACATAAAAGAAGATCACCTGTTGGACTTACAAGACAGAATATTTTAAAACTTCAACACCTACAAAAGTAAATCAACTTCCGGAAAAACTGGCAAAATTCCTATATTACCACCTGAGACTCCATCATTTTTTAACGGATCAACAGAATCTATAAGTCAGATTCCCAATATACAAGAAACATGTATTATTGCAGAAACATTTCCTTCACGATTTAACCATTCAGAAAGTAGAAATTTATTTCAGCATATATTAGAAGAGACAGGACAAACTATTCAAACATATGTTGGGACTTCGGGATATGATGATTGGTTGAATGCTTTTCCATGAAATTATCCACGAACATATATAGATGAAGGTGTGAAAGATACAAAGTCTAAGTTTGATCGATTAATTATTGGAATACTGCATCGATCTCGAAGCAGTATAAATTTCTTTGTTGGGTTACACAAAACCTGTGGAAAATAATGGTAAAATCTATTTCATGTGCTGGAAGGTATAAAATGATCCCGGAACGGGGTTATAGAATTATTTTTAAAAAGAACCTTGTTGGATATAAAAATGAAAGATCTTAGAAAATTATATGGGACATATTAAAAAGAACTAATACAAAATCGTTAGGAATATTTTGATCCCAACGAGCAAGGGCAAGGAAATAGTTCACATAAATATGTGACAATAATTGGACCTTACTTGCAACGAAAGGGTATTACAAAAACTAAAACAATAACACCATTGGAAAGGTTGTCTGAAGCTTTTGCTAAACCGAAAGCACCATTTAGAACTATTAGAACGACTGCTGTTCAGAAAGGGAAAGGTTAACTTTAAAAAATAAATAAATCAAATACAGATTATGTGTATTGGGATAATATAAATGAACTTGTGGACCGACTTCGTCTTTTACTAGCATCAACAGATGCTGGCAATACAAGCCCACAAAATGAAATATTATCTATAACTGAGGAATTAAGGGAGGCTAAATTTATACTATAAATAAGAATTGCTAGGTTGTAAACAAATCAATTGTTGACCAATATCAAATCATGTCTGTTGATAAATTTAGTTGTCATATTTCTAAACGTAACACTGTAAATACAACAACCTTAGAAGTACGTCTTATCAAATGGGTTGAAAATTAATTTAAATAAAAAAAAAAAAAAAAAAAAAAATTATATTGAAAATAAAGTAATGAACATTCTTCAAGGGTAGTATAGACAACAAAATAAAAGATCTAAGTTGAAAATGAAATCAAACAATAGTAATTTTGCAAAGAAAATAAAGACACAAAAAATCATTTTTACAAAAAAAAATTACAAAACATGAAGATAAAATTGTACAATTTAATGATAATATAAAAAACAATTATAATTTAAAAACAGAAATTGAATTCAATCAAAAGAAATCTTCAAACATGATATTAAAACAAAAATTGAAGCATATTCGCAAAGCAAAGTTACGAAAAGTTAATCAAGAAGTAGGCTTATTTTGAAGGAATGTCATGATAAAATTTGACAGGAACTGAAAAAATCTTAGCAGCGACACAGAATTAACCATACCACATACAAGCCGTACCGCTGACGAGTATTCGACCCACATAAAGAAAATGGTCCACGCACTAGGCGTTTTCTTTCATGAGCTTTTTCTGTGACTTGAAAAGCCCCGATACGTGATGTTATCTCCCTTCCGCACTCCGGGACATTCAAAAATCTCATGCTTTGTTGCCTCTCTACCTTTTGGTTGCCGCTGTTAACTGAGTTTACAACCCTTCTCCATTGATTTCTATTCTGAGCTGCTTTTTCCCACACTGCATTCTGCATGTTTAATTCCCTTTTTAAATTTTTGTGGAATTACCTCTGTATCTTTTCAGTTGTCCACCCAGGCTCCTCTTACCTTCTACAAGCTCACCCGTAAAGCCGATGAGGATTTTCGTATTTCGGTTTGTCTTGCGATTCTGCGTGACGTGACAGCCGATCCTTAAGCGGAATTTTTGTGACCATGACCTATGCAAGTACTCTTCAGCAGTTAGATTTTCTCGACATGGCGACCACGATACGTTTTGGAGACACTGATTGGAACCACCCGTGACTGCCGTTAAGTCGAGTTGTTCTAACGCGCTGTCGCTTGTTCTTGCAACTTGTTCAATTGCGTCTCATGTGTCGGCTGGGTAAGGCACCCAGGTTTCGCTCCCATATATCATGGGGGGGATTATAATTGCTCGCTTATAGGCTGCAAGTTTTGTTTTTGTACTCAGTTCTATGATTGTAGAAAAACCCTGTCTTAATTACATTTCCAGAACTGCCTGAGGCGCTACTATCTGTGCTGAATTTCAGAAGTCAATATTGGCCTTTCCGAAATCAAACTGGCCACGGTTAATGAAATTCTCCGGCTACATATTCCAATAGTGTCTCTCCGATTTTTACAGTATTGTTGTGATCCTTCGGGGGAGTGCACATGAATTTTGTTTTGGCCGCATGGTTCAGCCTTAAGGCGCCAAGCCTCCGATATGCCCAGGATATGTGGTTCAAACGATTTCTTGTATTCGTTGTAACCCGTGTTTGCAACTAGAGCGAAGTCGTCAGCGTATTGAAGTTCTGTGATAATTTTGTACGTGTTTTGCCCTGGAGTTTTTTTAGGTTGAACAGACCGCCGTCGTATCTGTGTCTAATGCCCAATCCTCTCTCCTGCAGTTTGCTGATCACTATAATGGAGAGCGCTGCCA
The DNA here is from genome assembly GCF_002938485.1 of Sitophilus oryzae. NCBI lineage: Eukaryota > Metazoa > Arthropoda > Insecta > Coleoptera > Curculionidae > Sitophilus > Sitophilus oryzae. The sequence goes on from NW_022146468.1 coordinate 25,992, forward strand.
ATAATATGTTGAATAGGAGAGGCGCTAAGACACATCCCTTCCTAACTCTTGTATTTGTTAGGAATGGTTCGCTCAGTGATCGCATGATGTGACACTCTTGACTTGTCGTTGTTATGGAGGCTTTTACACCACTGTAAGCTGAGAAATTTGCTTGGGGTTACTCGAACTTTTCCATTAAAATTGCCACAGGCATCTTCTGTTCACAGAGTGCGAAGGCCTCTTTGTTAATTCGATGAATGCAACATTAAAAGTTTTAGACTGCTGCTCTTTTACTTCTTTCCTGTAGTTGAGCGGATGGAAATTATGGAATCGACGGTGCCGTGGTTGGTTCGAAAACCCGTTTGCGATTCTTGGAAGAATTTTTTATACTGTTGGTGCAGGCGTTTGACATTATTTTTGCCAAGAATTTTTCCCCGCCGATAGCCAATAGTGAAATTCACCGGTAATTTCCGCAGTCTGATGCACTTCCTTTGTTCTTACATATACTTTCAACTAATATTTTCGCATCGCCGGAAAATCCTGAGTACCTCGCCGCTTTCCAATACGACTCAAAGAGAGCTTAAGATGACCAAATAAGTATCTGATACTTGCACACTTATTAAGCTTTCCGCGGCGAATATCGTCAACAGCCAGCTGATTTGTTGTTTTTACGCTGTTTTATGGAGGTCTTATATTTCTGTTCTGTTTCATTGGGGATGTCTAAATCACATCGAGGGCTGTTTCACTGTGATGTATTGTGTTTAATGCTTCCATATTGGGGTTGTTTTCTGGGTTAAGGATATGGCCTCGTAATGTTCTTTCCAGCAGAATTTTCTAATTTGTTCATTCCTCTTTTAGAAGTCGTCCCATTTTTGTGCCATGATTGGGTAGTTTACCTTCTTAGTTGGGCAGTATACTTCTTTTACAGCCTCGAAGAATTTACCATAATCGTTATGCGTGGCGTACTCTTGAATCTGAATTCGCTTTTTGTGACCACCAGTTATTCTTTAATTGGTGCAGGTTTCTTCGAAGCGTGTTGTTGGCTGCTTAAAGTTGTCTACCAGCCATTGTGTGGATTTGCAGTGACGGCTTGATATGCTCTATTCTTTTGTTCCAACAAAGCTTGTATATGCGGTTGATTTCGTCAAACCAGTCTGGTTGTTTCTTTTTGTTCGACTTTCCCAGTACTTCTTCGCTGTTTTTATGAATCGCATCCCTTAGTTGTGTCCAGCCATGTTCAGCATCTGCCACTTACTGAGATTGATGTTATCGGTGGAAGTGATCCTTTGATGGCTTCCCGGAGGGCGTCGGCGTTATTGTTGTTTTCTAGACCCGTACGTTCAATCTGGACATGTTGTTTTGCTTTTGATTACAGGGTGAGTACGCCTCGCGCTCCTCTCGCCGCGCATTTTAACTGGATTTTCATTCTTTTAAAATTAAAGTCGGTGCGGTCAGTGGCGCATTCGGCATCTACTCTAGCTTCTGTGAGCCTAACATCTTTTAGATGCGTCCTTCGAACGATTATGTGGTCCAATTGATGCCAGTGGGCTGATCTAGGATGTTTTCAGGTACCTTTAAACTTGTCCTTGAACATGAACCACGTATTGATGATACAAAGATTATACTCTGCGCATGTTGTTATTAAGCGTTCACCCGATTCTATTTGCGTTTCCCATTCCATGTTTTCCCAATTCGTCATGGCCATTTTTCCTGTTGTTTGCCTAACACGGGCATTAAAGTCACCTAGCGAGATGATTCGTTCGTGCTTTGGAATTCGTTTTAACGGGCATTTTTTAAAGCTTGGTAAAATTTATCCTTATCTTCAATTTTAGCCTCAAGGGTGGGAGCGTAGGCACTAATTATGTTGACGTAAGATTTGTCTTATATGGGGTACCTTAGGGCCATACAGACCGTTCCGTGAGCAACCAAATACGTACTTCTGCTTAAACTTCCAGTGCGATTTCGTTTTTGATCGCAATACCTACACCATGAATTCTCATGTGTGTTGCGGGATGACCTTTCCAAAAGAAGGAGTAATGCTCCTCAGTGAGACTACCAACTCCACGTCTGCCCAAAGGTGTTTTTCAGCTAACTACGAGCCCGGCAACATCCATATTGATCTTAACCGGTGAAGTTCCTGTGAGACCAGTGCTGTTCTTCTCTCTGGTCGATGTGAATTTATCTTGTCCAGTAGAGTGCGAACGTTCCACGCCGCAAACGTAAAACATTGATGTTTTTTGTTCCTCCGATGATACGCTCGAGTAAGCACCCCCTCCCTGAGATCCGATTGAGGGGGTATTTTACCTCCGGACGACAATTTTGTCCCACTCGAATGTTCCATCATTACTGTGTGTAAGCTGCGTGAAAAGGCTTAACTGTGGCGGTTACGATGCCGCACAGTTTTGGCTGCAAATGTAGCACGGTATGGCTATGGCACAGTGGGGACTGAGACTATAGTTCCCTTGTGCTACGTTCTCGGCCGGCTAGAAGTAAGTTTACTACTCCTCTTCCACAGAAAGGTGGTAGGTCTAAGGGTTGTATAATGATATACCACCTATACTCGGACGTCAGAGCCTCGTTTGTGTAAACAGGGTGCACCACGTGAAGGTGAGGTTGACTTTTGGGTAAGCTAGGCTATATGTATCACTTCAATACCCCTTGCACCCCTACAGCATTAAATATGCACATAGTTAACCATAAAAAAGACATAGAAGAACTACAAGATCTAAGACAGCAATTTAATAATACATTAGCTGAAATTACAAAATTAAAAAAAAAAAAAATTTTGGAAAGTGAAGATAGAAATAAAAGTTAAAAGTTGGAAACTTTCAATTAAATCCAGTTTAGAGAAGTTCGATTTAAAATTGGATGAACTTTATGTAAGTCTAGAATCGTTGGAAAGGAATGTGAAAAGAAGAAATACAAAAATTTAATAGCTGATATGATCGAATTGATTAGACCATAAACACTTCAAATTTAGAGCAAAGTGAAATTAAAAATCAAAAGAAAAGAATTCAACATCTAAGAGCATGATATTGTAGTATTTGTTTCCATCTAAGAGATCAACTTATAAAGGATTACTCTTAATTGGTTAAAAACATTATCTGTTGTATCTTTAGAGATTAGACATATATAGAAATACAATTATCACAAAAACATAAATATATGTTACTTATCTCTAAAAAATATTGCATGGGAAGAGACATCACAAAAATAGAAACGGCCAAGTACGAAAATTCCCTGGCAAATAAAGACAAAGATTTTCTTATTACAACAGTTAAAGAATATCTAGATAACCTAGTCAAAGAAATACATTAAATTAATGAATTTATATGAAAATAAAAAGGATGAACCAAATACCAAAAATTAAAACGCATGGGGACAGAGATGTATAAAAGCTTTGATGAGACAACTACTATCAAAACAAATATCTTTTGGTAAAATTTCAAAAGTTGCCACAACATTAAGGAAACAAGTTAGTTAATGAGTTTACATAACCTTGCTAGAAAAATTTAATGCGAACCGAGGGTAATGTTCGAAAGGACTAATGATCTTACAGGCAGATCTAGTAGGAATGCAATCATATTCCAAATTTAACAGGGGTTATAGATATATTTTAGTTGTTATAAATGTGTTCTCAAAATATGTTTGGGCAGAACCTGTCTAAAAACAAATCTGTTAAGGATGTGCCACAGCAATGAAAACCATACTTTATTACTTTTACCATTACTTACTTTAAAAACCAATCCACAAAATTTGCAAACGGATAGGGGTACAGAATTTTTCATACCAACTACTTCCAAAGATTCGATGGACACGATATTTAAAATAATCATTTATAGTACTTTTTCCAATTTAAAAGCAAGTGTAGTTGAAAGAGTAAACCGAACATTAAAAACCAGAATGTGGAAAACTGTTTAGCTTGCAAGGAGCGATTATAGAGGACCTTAATATTTTACAAGATATCGTTAAGGATTACAACAACACCAAACATTCAACAATTGGAATGAAACCAAAACAAGTAAATCAAACAAAATGAAAAGAAAAGATGTTTAAGATCAATCTGTTACTCATAATGCTAAAAACAGTAGATGTTCCAAAAACTTCCTGAAATTTAAAGTTGGAGATCATGTGCGTATTAGCAAGTATCGTGAGGCGTTTTCCAAAGGTTACACTCCAAAATGGTCAAATGAAATATTTCGAATTAAATAAATTTAACACAGGGGGCTGATGGGTGGGGGGGACCCAATCCCCCAGAACATATATAATGAAGATGAAAGAATGAGGAAGCATCAGGTGCTGGGATTTTTATTAGCAGGAGTTACAGAAAGTGAGACACTCTGATGTATACCTTGTTGTAAAAATTCTAAGAAAAGGAAACAAAGTTAATGTAAAATGGTTAGGATAGATAAAAGTTTTATACATGGATTAATAAAAATGATCGTTGTTATAGTTGTTTTATCTAACTGAAAAATAAACTAAAGCCTAATTAAATATAATCATAGTTTTCATTTAATTTCGGTTAATACAGAGATTATAGCCAATCGATGTTACAGTACATTCTCTAGTTCATGTGTTCGTCCTTTGCTTAGTATTGGATCAAGAAATAATCTTTACAATTATTAATTCGGTTTTTTCAAAACGAAAGTTATCCTAAAATAATAAAGTTCTAAATTCACTTTTAATACAGTAGATAAAAATCTTCACACAAATGAGATATCTAATTTTATATATTCTCTACTTTTTGGCAAAATATATATTTTAATAATTTATTTTCTTTTGTGTTTCCATTCCTCTTCGAATCCTTATTATTCCAATTCCTAGTGAAAACGGCCAGTCATCATGGAACGTCCAAACATAG
>NW_022146468.1:48584-53755 GCF_002938485.1 Sitophilus oryzae
TATCTCCTGTTGCAATGTTCTTATTTAACGATTATCTCGTATAACCTTCGCGTTATGACAAGGTCATGTCCCGCAGCCGTCAATCAAGGCCGACTCGCGGCCTTCAGATTTTACACCAATCGCGCGTAAAGAAGTTTCACTTAAAAAATCAGAGTAAGTAAGAAGCATTATGTTGTATCTAATTAAAAAAATGGATTAAAATAATAAATAATTCAGATCTAATATAATATCGCGGATTAATTAAGGGATATAATTTTTTGTGACAAAATATACCAAATATAGTCTTACAAAAATCCGTACAACGGTGCTTTTAAGTAAGGCGTTGTTAAGAGATGGATAACGACCAGTAAAAGCGTAAGAAATCACAAGTTGGATGAAATCACCCAAATAAATTATCAAAAAAAAAGAACTTTTTTTGCTTAAAAATTACTTTTACTTAAAATACCATACAATCGAAAAAAACCACGTCGAAGACAGCTGGGAAATGACAATCAATGCAAAATTTGGCGAGGTCAAGCCCTAAACTTAATTTTGTTGGCGCGTACTCTTCCTTATTTTTTAATTACCAGTTGGACTTTATAGAAATATAAGAAAGTTGTAAGTCCTTATAAAAATATAAAAAAGTTGTAATTTATTTTTATATAGAGTAAAAATGATTTTTAAATTGTGCAGTTTAAAATTCGAGAAAAAATAAGTTTTTGAAAATAAAAATGGAAAGTTTTATCCATTTTTAATATTCCCATAATTATGGTTAAATTTGGATAAGTTTTATATCAATTTTTAGTAAATAATTATTGTTTTACTTACCAAAATAGCTCTGTGAGTACTCTAAATAGTCATCATTAAAAATATTCATAATTTACCCGCCATAATATCAAAATATAATGCAAGGAAAAATGTCAATGATATACATATAATGGGACATTTTTCTTTGACCTTTCCAGGAAAGAGTATTCGGTCAAGCGGAATAAAGCTGTTCGGATGTTCTTCGCTTTCTTCATGAATAGAGTTGCCAAAGCAAACCAGCAACGGCGTTTTGAATTTTCATAACGATTTTCTAGTGGCTGTCCAGCGCAGAATACTAACAAAAGCATGAATAACGCGACGCTGCAACAACAGCAGCCTGTTGATGACAGGATTTCGAGCTCGCTGCATTATATCAACCTACGTCAAGAGCTGGCAATTACAAGTTTCTTCCCCTTTATCAAACAAGACACTTTGCTTAGAATATATAACTTAGTGGGCTTGTATTTGATATAATTTATTTAATAATTAAAATTATATGTTTACTAGTGCTTCTAAAACCAGTTATTTGCAGTTGTTACCCATTTTTTGTTGAATCATTAGTTATACTTTGAAAAGATACATCTAAGCAATATTTAGTATTAAACAAATAAATAATAATAATTAAATTGATTCTTTTTAGAACTAAGTTATATGTGATAGAATAAGCTACATTTAAGAAAAAAAGGTTATGCGTATCCTTCTCCTGCAAATTATGATAAACATAAGCGTATAATAAAGATATTTCTTCATTTCTATACTTAAGTTATTTATCGAGGTATTATCATGGTATATCGTGGTTATCATGGTATACATACAACAACAAAATAAGAGAAAACCACATATGAATACAGAATAATATTATAATAATTTAATAATAATACTTAATCTGATAATTATTTTATGTTAGGCGTTTTTTAACAGTGCAATCACGTTTTTTGACGGTGGACAATATTTGATTTGAGCCATAGAGAAATTGAGGTAAATATTATATAATAAATAATATTACAAAATTGTAACATTATTTATTTAATTTATATATATCTCTGTGATTTGAACTGATTATCTCTATGATTTGAACTGATTCAAAGCGAACAGCGGCAATATTTTAACGCGCCGTCTTTAATGTTACTTTACAACAATATTCACCGTCAAAGCGACCGTATACTGTTCGTCGACAAAAAGAGCCGCCAAATTGCGGCTACTCTTTTACGGCACCGTTTTGTAGGAAACCAAGGCTTTCCAGTTACTACTGCTTGCGACCGACGAAAACTCGACCCTACGTTACAGCAGTCGCGCGACCACTGGCACTGGAGACTCGAGCGAAGTACGTCGCGGTATAGGTTGTTACCATTTACATCTCTTTGCAACAGACGAAGCGGTCGAGATCGGGCGACGCTATGTACCAGTTCCAGTTACTACTGTTTGTGACCGACAAAATCGCGACCCCAGGAGCGCGACGGCTGGAACGAAACACGGCGCTATGCGGTACTGCGGTTCGAGCTAACTTCAAGAGCGATTATAAATAATGTATTTGTAAATTATAAATAATTTATAGTTTTATCGTTATTATGATCGTCGTTCTCCATTAACAGGTTCATGATTCGTTGTGGTGCGCAACACGACGTTACAATAAAATACCGCTCCAAAATCGCGTTACTCAAATACCGATACATCACTAAATTAATAAATGTTTTATTTAGTTTTATGTATATGTTACGGTTAAGGTGCGATATTCGGTTTATAGCGACATTACCCGGTTAATCTCGAAAATAATACAAAACAAAACAACCAAAAATAAAACCAAATTCAAACATTAACCTGTTAATGTCGACATTAACCGTAACATATATAATTTATGTTAGATTCTGGTTATGAAAAGGCTATAATAATACATTTTTTAGTTACCAATTCAGTCAAATAAATAATTTCAGTAATATAGCGAATAATGTGATTTCGTGAATTCCAACCTTGTTCTAAAGACGACAATATATAAAATAAAGATTATAATTTATTGTGAACTTAAGAAAAAAATCTCTGATTTTATATTTTTTATATAATAATTTATGTACAGGGTGGGTCAAATTCGACGCTTTTAAATGGAAATACCCTTTTCTATAGGAGATAGACAAAAACTAGTATAGGTGTCTGGAGCTCAATTTTTGTCAAAAACATGATGGTGAAAACCGCATATCGATATCTGTTACCTTTTCGGAGTTACGAGGTGTTTTTCAAAAATATGCATTTTAAACAAATCGCTGTAACTTTTTTGCTATGGAAAATTTTGTATTTTTAGGAGAATATTTCCAAAGCACTTTTTTACGTAGAATTTAATGGTTTAAGTATAATTTTTTTAAAATTAATAATTTATCAATTATCAACAGAAAATTTCATTTTTTATATGAGACACCTTGTATATCTTTAATTTATTGAAAAAAATTTAAAATTACCTTTCCAAAAATATAACACACTTGATATTTTGCTCGATTCCTCTTCGAGATATAGAGTATACAAAAATTCGCCCGCTATAAATAAGTAGGCTTTGCATGGCACCGGCTGTAATGCAAAAAAATTCTAGCTGTGAGCATCAATTAAAACGAAAATAATATTTGCTATGAAAGATGCAGAATTTTATAACAATATAAAATATATTTAACCAACATCAAAACATTTAAACTATATCTGATAACAAAAAAAACAATAAATAATTCGACCGTCTTCTGTTATATCGACCGTCTTCTGTTATATCGACCATCTTCTGTTATGGACAGACGGGGCCGTTTCTGAACATTTCTCGCGAAATTCATTAACTCAGTAGGGGTGAAATATACCCTCTCATAACTGCTAAGTATTTCTAATTCTTGTCTTGATTATACGGAAGAATAAGGAACCTTTATTCTTCAGCAAATATATCCATAGGATTAGATCCATGGGCACTAAGTCAGGCGGCCTCGACGGCCAACGGCGGGGATCTTGGTTAGCTATTCAATTATTCTTGAAATTGGCTGCAAAAATTTGCTGATAACTTCAGCGTTCTGAGGCGGTGCCTCTTCTTGCTGGAAAAATATGTTTTCGGGTTCCATTAAGGGCATATAATCAATAAAGGGTCCAAAGCCTACTAGTTAAAAGTGACGAACTTTTAAAAATTCTGTATTTCGAAAGGGAATATATCAAAATATCAAGTGTGCTATATTTTTGGAAAGGTAATTCTAAACTCTTTTCGGTTAATTAAAAATATAGAGGGTGTCCCAAATAAAAAATCAATTTTTCTGTTGATAACTCTTAAATTATTAATTTTAAAAAAATTATACTTAACCATTAAATTCTACGTAAAAAGTACATATTATAATGAATAATCGAAATCATAATTCGTTTAAAATGAATTTCAAGATGTTATAGTATTTCAAGATGTTTGTTTATACTATAAATTAAGACTTTATCACACTTTGCTTCCATAATCTTTTACATGTTTTTTATAAAAAAATGTGTATTTTTTAAATTTTCCCTTGAGAAGCATAATTTAATTTTAACAACATTCCTCTTTAAAATACGATTACTTCAACTTGGCAATTGTGAATTTCCGACCCTGCGATTCCAGAGATTTACAATGCGTTCCATTATTATAACTTTTAATCTCATAATATCTTCGTCTCATCTCTGGAGCGATATTTAAAAGAAACCATTTTGTTCGAGTGGAACAAAATAATTGCAATCGACATTTCTTCTAAAGCGGATTCTTGTCTTTGTTCGACTTGTCTTTGTTAGAAGAGCTAAAGCCTTGATAACTTTATCTATGCATTATCTATTTTTCTGGTCAAAAGAGAAAAATAGATAACAAAATAAATCCCTCTAAAGAGAAAAATAGAGATTTCTTTAATGTTTAAGATGTTTTAAATAAATAGCAATGATCTAGAAGAGAATATAAAATCTGCTCGTTTGTCAGGTTTGGTTTGGAATATTACAAAAGAAATTGATGCAATTATTTTTTTTAGTAAACATAAGTTTTTGTAAATAAAGTTACCAAACCGCTGGAGCTAAACAATATTTTCAATAGTCTTCGTTACAGGTCATTTACCAAATACAGATTTTTAACACATCGTGTGCATTTTAATAGTGGCTTACCTCCATAACCTTTTTTATTTTTTCAGATAAAAAACGAAATTTGGTATGTTTTGTTTTTTGTTGTTTTGGATCACTTCCTGAGTCATCGGAAACGACTACAACTTTTGATTTTTAAGTGGCATTCTCTGTATATTTCTACTTTATTGGATAGAAAATGACTCTCTGAATATCATATGTCAATTTCTGACCTTTCGCTTAAAAAATATTATTTAAATTTCAAGCTAGAGTGCCATAGCTGTATTAAAAACACTAATTTTTAGTCAAGA
>NW_022146469.1:0-5198 GCF_002938485.1 Sitophilus oryzae
AATAAGAATTGAGTATTATAATTTTTTTAAATATAGATATGAATAACTTACTTTTGCCAGTAACGACGTAAAGCTATTTTAACTTTAAAACTTTTATATTAATTATTGACATACTTTCGTATAAACTTTTTCCCAACTTTTATCTCGGAACAGCACATAAATCTAAAATTAGAATCTTTATTTCTCTCTTCAAATAATATTTCACCTTTTTGATTAAAATATTTAAATACTTTTGATTTGATTATCATAATCAATAACAAGAAAAAATACTGTTCCATCCTGGAGTTTTCCGCTGTTTTTGGAAATGACATCAAATTTTATAGAACATATTCCATACAACCCAATTTTTTTTTGCATAAATTTTCTATAGCTTTATATTTGTGGGTGATTTTTTATATTTCACTTTCTCTGTTTCAAAAAATTTACAGGAGATTTTTTTACAAAATAGTTAATTCCTTATTTGTATTTTATTTTAGAAGATATTCTTTTGTGTGAAATATAACGCACACATATCCGAGAATAACCTATATTCTATAATCAAGAATTTTCTATTTTTATCCGAAGAATTTGAAAACTTTTCGATTTTTTCCATGACAATAACTACGCCGATTAAAATTCAACAGCAAGTCACTCGCGTAAGTTCCATTTCACGATTATCTTCCATTTCCTCTTTATTTCTATCCGCCTATTCTTGTTTCCCCATTCTAAAGCCTCTATTGTGCTCATCGTTTCGCAGCATACCGATATTTAAATATCTAATGGACTGGACGAAAATATTTACGTTCAACCTTCGCAAGACATCGCACAATCTCCACTTTGGCAGTTCCAATTTATCAGAAACGATTAGTTTACATCAAAACTGTTGTGGAAGTTGTAAGTTATGTACGAGTTATTTTCGTTCTTTTTCTTTGCGCTACTTGTCTAGAAATGGAAATGGGATCAGATAAAAGGTTTAGAAGGTACAAATATCGGACTGTGGTTAGCAGAAATCGTTCTTAGAGGCCAAATTTTAAAAAAAATTCTATATTTTTCTTTATAATTCAAAGAATAACGATTCGAGAGTGGTTTTTACTATCTGTGATTTATTTTTTGTTTTGATATAATGGATAAACCAACTAAATGAAATGTTACATGTAAAGAAGAATGCAAACGTCTCTAAAAATAAATTTCATTTCTATTTTTATTCAAAGAATGCGGACAACTTCTCGATTTTTCAATGACAACAACTACGCCGATTAAAATTCAACAGCAAGTCACCCGAAAAAGTTCCATTTCACGATTATCTACCACTTCCTTTTTCTTTCTATTCGCCTATTCTTGTTTCCCCATTCTAGAGCCTCTATTCTGCTCATCGTTTCGCAGCATACCAATATTTAAAGATCTAATGGACTGGACGAAAATATTTACTTTCGACCTTCGCAAGACATCGCACAATCTCCACTTTGACAGTTCAATTTCTCAGAAACGATTAACGTCAGAAACCAATATCGTGGAAGTTGTAAGTTGTAATGCGAATTTATTTTTCGTTCTTTTCTTTGCGCTACTTGTCCAGAAATGGAAATGGGATCAGATAAAAGGTTTAGAAGGTACAAATATCGGACATAGTTGCAAAAATCGTTCTTAGAGGCCAAATTTTAATTTTTTCTATATTTGTTTTATAATTCAAAGAATAACGATTCGAGAGTGGTTTTACTATCTGTGATTTATTTTTGTTTTGATATAATGGATAAACTAACTAAATGAAATGTTACATGTAAAGAAGATACAAACATCTCTAAAAATAAACTTCATTTCTATTTTATTCCAAGAATGCGGACTTCTCGATTTTTCCATGACAACAACTGCGATTAAAATTCAACAGCAAGTCACCCGAGTTCCATTTCGATTATCTACCACTTCCTTTTTTCTTTCTATTCGCCTATTCTTGTTTCCCCATTCTAGAGCATCTATTGTGCCCATCGTTTCGCAGCATACCAATATTTAAAGATCTAATGGACTGGACGAAAATATTTACGTTCGACCTTTGCAAGACATCGCACAATCTCCACTTTGACAGTCCAATTTCTCAGAAACGATTAGTTTACGTCGAAACTGTCGTGGAAGTTGTAAGTTATGTACGAGATTTATTTTCGTTCTTTTTCTTTGCGCTACTTGTCCAGAAATGGAAATGGAATCAGATAAAAGGTTTAGAAGGTACAAATATCGGACTGTGGTTAGCAGAGATCGTTCTTAAAGGCCAGATTTTTAGATTTTTTCTATATTTGTCTTTATAATACAAAGAATAACCGTTCGAAAATGGTGTTTACTATCTCTGAATTATTTTTCTTTTTGATACAATGGATAAACCAACTAAATCAAATGTTACATGTAAAGAAGAATGCAAATATCTCTAAAAAATAATCTTCATTTCTATTTCTATTCAAAGAATGCGGACAACTTCTCGATTTTTTCCATGACAACAACTACGCCGGTTAAAATTCAACAGCAAGTCACTCGAGAAAGTTCCATTTCACGATTATCTTCCATTTCCTTTTTCTTTCTATTCTCCTTTTCTCCATTCTAGAGATTCTAGAACCTCTATTGTGCTCATCGTTTCGCAGCATACCAATACTTAAAGATCTAATGGACTGGACGAAAATATTTACGTTCGACCTTTGCAAGACATCGCACAATCTCCACTTTGACAGTTCCAATTTCTCAGAAACGATTAGTTTACGTCGAAACTGTCGTGGAAGTTGTAAGTTATGTACGAGATTTATTTTCGTTCTTTTTATTTGTGCTACTTTTCCAGAAATGGGAATGGGATCAGAAAAAAAGTTGAGAAGGTACAAATATCGGACTGCTGCTAGCAAAAATCTATCTTAGCGGCTAAAATAGATTTGCTTCTCTCTTTCTCTTTATAATGAAAAGACTAACTATTCTAGAATGTTTAGGAATATCTTTGACCTAATTTTAATTGCCAGTCTATTAGCTAAACTAAATAAACTAAATATTGAACGTAAAACAAAATGCAAACACATCCAGGTATAAATAATATAAACTTCTTTGCTGTTTTTATTCGAAGAATGCAAAGATAAATTCGAATTTAAATTAATACAAATATACTGTACAAGTATTTTTTTGGACAAGTAAAAAAACATTTGTTATGTTTGATATCAATGTTTGTATTTTTTAAGAAGTGGTAATCCTAGTGTAATAAATTATGAGAGCTACATATAAATACTTTTGTGTCAAAAGATATTATCAATAGTTTCAAAAATGCAACATTTTATAACCGAGGCTTGTTTTAGTAAAAAATAATAACAGAGTAGTAGGAAATAATAAATTCTTTTTTACCAAATCAATAATGTCCTAAAATTCTTTTGAGGACTTTCAAAATGTTTAGTTCCCTCGTTTTCTACGTATACACACACATTTTCTTTGCTCATATCGCCAGAAATTTCAAATAAATCACTTTCGGACATTGATGGGTCTTTTCAACCGCAAATCGAATCAAAAGGGAATTAATTTTGGACCTATTCCGCTAGAGCGGACAACGTTTAATAATATCTTTTAAGTTCTTGAAAAAAATACGATAAACACAATAACTTAATAATTAACAAAATCCATAATTATTATTCACTTAAAATAGTCATATTCTGCAGATAAAAATAGGTAAAAAAGTTCGTATAAATGTATGTTCTAAAATGCTTAGTTTCGGAGATACAGGGTGTAGAAATTTTATTTTTATTTCAATTTTTTCCATATAATTTTGAAGTAACGTCAATATTTGGATAAAAATTGTTGTCTGGGAGTTTTTTGATATGTGAAATTTGATTTAGATGTCAATATGACTCCTACTTGTAAAGAGCGCCACCTACATATTTTAACTGGTTTGAGGAGTAATAACTTTTCATCCATAACTGTATAAAAATACTGAGTAAAAAATATACATTTACGAAGTTTCTTACGTAAAAAATGTCTCTTGGTAACAATTGCTACGAGTAATAGTTCTCAAGATATTTAGAACCGAAATTATCAATATCTGTCATTATTGACATAAATTAAACATGTTGACTAAATAATTATTAGACTAAACTCATAAATTTTAAATGTTTTTGAGCCAAAAGTTCAACAGAAACTGTTTTATCATCATTATTTTGAAGAAAAACTTATGATTAATTTAAAAAATAAAAAGTTTCAAAATTTATCATTTCAGTCAAATATCTATCTATTCAACATGTTTATTTTTTGTCAATAATGACATGTATCGATTTCCATTCTAATATCTTGAGAATGGTTGCTCGTAGCGATTTTTTCCAGGAAACATTTTTTACGTAAAAAATCACGGAAATGTATAATTTTTCACTCAGTGATTTTATACAGGTACGGATAAAAGGTTGTGACTCTTCAAAACAGTTAACACAGTTGTAGGTGGCGCCCCCACGGAGTCATGTTGTTATATTCACATGGAGTCATATTGACATTAAAATCAAATTTCTCATGTCAAAACACTCCAAGACATCAATTTTCATCCAAATATTGACGTTACTTCAGAAATTGTTTGAAAAAATCGAAATAAAAATGAAACTTCTGCACCCTGTATCTCCGAAACTAAGCAATTTATGACATACATTTATACGAACTTTTTTACCTATTTTTATCTGCAGAATATGCTGCTTAAGTTTCCGGAATACAGTTCGACCACCCAGTATAACGAAGATAATATTGTTTTACGTTACTCTTTTTTTTGTGAAAAGTTTTTGCTTTGATGTTGTGATCATTTTATATGAATGTAAGACACTGTAATCAAAGCACATTTTAATCGTCCATTATTAAATTAGGATTGAGTGAGTCTTGAGTACTCATTCAAAACTGACTCAAATTAGATATTCAAACTACATATTTTTGTTAAACTGTAGAATGTAGAAAATGTTGATCTGTAGAATGGTACACAAAAATCATAAACCAATGCTTTTTTTACTAAAAATTAAAGTAGTAAAGGAATTAAAAAAACCCTTTTACGACAATTATTTTTATTATTCTTACACCCCTGTTTCTAAAATTATTCTCACGCTTAAGGGTTAACTGGGAGCGATTTGCTTACCAGCTACAAAACGGTACAAACCCACTTTTATTGTTCCATTTCTGGCGACGCGCGTATTAAAATTTGGCGTGTAGGTAATTAGCCAGGCGCAATTTTAATTAGGTTTGAGAGA
>NW_022146470.1:0-2982 GCF_002938485.1 Sitophilus oryzae
AGCTGTCGATTTGAGGTGCTATGAAGAAGCTTTAATTTCCGTTTTATGTCATTGTTGAAAATTGATTCAATAAACCAAAGATTTATAGAGAGCACGTCTCTCAGTGTACTATAGAAACACAATTGTTATAACGTTACTATTCCTCAAATGTGGCTAACAAGTTTTGATGCATGTTTATTTTACTTAATGCTTAACATAGTCGTTCGACGGAGTAATGTGATAAAAATGATATTTCTTTAGATAGTTAATCATAAATGAGAAATAAATATATTTTTATTAATATTTCAAATAAAAGGTAATCATAATTATTAGTGAAGAAATATCCTGCTTAACAGATTCTTGTTCTTAGGCCGCCGTTTCCCTTCGGAGGTTAGCGATCCAACTGGCTATGGTGGTGCGTGAAACCGCACCTCTGAAAATTTCGATCGATGTTCTTCCGAACCAACGACGGAGATCCCTAAGCCAGGAGTTTTGCCTTCTTCCCGCTGATATCCTGCACTCAATTTTGCCTTCGATGACCAGTCTGAGCACGTCGTATCGTTCACCCCTCATGATGTGACCGACGTACTGTAACTTCCTTTCCTCCACTGTTGATAGGAGCTCTTTATCTTTGCCCATCCGCCTGAGTACCTCCTCATTTGTCACTCTATCAATCCAGGATATACGCAGCATACGACGATACAAATACATCTCAAAAGCGTTAATGCGGTTTTCCAATGTCTGATTGAGTGTCCAACTTTCAAAGCCGTAGGGAAATACTGGAAAGATGTAGCAACGCAGCATACGTATGCGCAGTTCGAGGCTTAGATCTCGGCTGGAGAAGAGGGTTTTCATGGAAGCATAAGTACGTCTGGCCTGTTCGATCTTCGCTAAAATTTCAGTTTTGGGGTAGCAAGTGTCGTTAACTAGGGCTCCTAGATACTTTATGGACAATACTTGTTCTACCACCTTGTTGTTAATTCTGAGGACAGTCTTTCCCGGTGTTTTGGAAAATACAACAAGTTTAGTTTTGTTAACATTGATGTGTAATCCGTACTGCATGCTATGTTCAACGATGCGGTCCATCATGTTCTGAAGGTGTAGAATGTTGCCAGCCAGTACGACCGTATCATCTGCGAAGCGAATATTGTTGATCAAGGTACCATTGATTTTGATACCATCTTCAACGCTCTCTAGTGCCTCACGGAATACTACCGCCCTTCCTAATTGCTACTTCATCAAATGCTCCGCCATCCGCCCTAATCTCTGCGGTCTGGTTCCAGTATAACTGGGTGATAAAGCGCAGGTCCCCCTCATCCACATCGGTGGTTCTAAGAACCTCGGCAAGTTTTTGGTGCGACACACAGTTAAAGGTCTTTCTATAATCTATAAAGCAGGCATATATATCGACGTTCATGTCCCTGCATCGCTGTGTAGTGTAATAACGTTCAGTGTAAAAAGTGCCTCGCGCGTGCCAACTCCATTCCTAAATCCAAACTGTGTATCCCCAACCTATCCTTCGCATTTGTTGTATATACGGGTATGAATTATGCGGAGGAATACTTTGAGGACATGCGACATCAGGCTGATTAACCGGTGGTCATCACATTAAGAAGCGTTTGGTTTTTTGGATAATGGGATAAAAGTGGATTTTAGCCAATCAGTGGGTATCTTGCCGGCTTTGTATATCGAATTTAACAATTCTGTAAGAATCTTAAGGCCCTTGTCATCTGCATCGGTGATTAGCTTTAGGGTTTCCGCGTGAATCTGGTCTGGTCCTACTGCCCTGTTTTTCTGAAGATCTATAGCACATTTGCCTTCTTCCTTAAGACTAGAATCATTGAGATTACTAGCTATGGGTGGTTGATCGGGCCGTGTATCTGCGTAGAGCAACTCAACATGCTTCTTCCACCGATCGAGCTTTTCCTCGACGCCTACCAAGATTCTATAGCTAGCATCTCTCAGAATACCTCGACACTGTTTGCGTCCTGTGTTTGTAAATTCTTTGATATTTTTGTAGAGGTTAAACAAATCATGTTTCTTTTGCAAGGTCTCCATTTCACTGCACTTGTCTGCTTGCCAACGCTCATTTGTCCGACATTCAGTTCGCACAGCCCTGTTCAGCTCCTTGTACCGTGTGTCTCTGGTCTTCTGCTTTCCGTTATTTTATTATTTCCGTTTATTTTCTGCAAAATAAAACACTAAATTACCACAATACACCAAAACACTTTTACTTTTACACTGGACGCGCGTTTCGCTCAGCAGATGATTAAAACTTTTATTTTTGTTTATTTTCTTTTGGACCAAATTGAACTTTTAAACCAACCAAATTTGGACCAACCCATAAGGCTGCGCATCTTCCTATTTCTCCAATCCACGGTCATAACCTTATTGTACACTATAATGCTTACGTTTGACAAAAAACATATTATCTGAAAATAACCTTGAAAATTACGAGAATATACGTGGAAACTTTTCAAAAACTTTTCAAAACAAATGGTCCTTTATTTTTCGGTTGTAAGCTTGCAGACTAACATAGAACTCAAATCTATCACAGTCTTTTTTTATTGTGTTTCTGATTCCCATATATTATTCTCCCATTGGTACAGAATATATATGGCAGTTTTTTCTTGAAATATCATTTAATTCCATTGATTTTATTTAATTTCTTATAACCTTGTACATGTTTTCCACTTTCTTCTCTTTCAATATATCTATAAATATAAGGATCCAATAATTTCACATTACTTTGCTCATAAATCGTGTAATTTTGTCCGCCCGCTATATTCGGACATTTTACGGCATCACCTATAACATCGTTAACTAATATTCCTCTAGGGGGCGCGCTTCTTGCGTCCGGACCTTTTTATATCAATAAACCCTTTTAATGTTATTGCCTCTTTGCCGGAAGGGAAAGGGCACGTCGTCGTCCCCCTTGCGCGCTTAAGCTTTTTAAAATTTTAATCTCCTATTAAAAGCGATGCGTATTTCATTGAACGTGTA
>NW_022146471.1:0-2608 GCF_002938485.1 Sitophilus oryzae
CTTTATCTTTGTGCCAATTTTTATGTGTATAATCCAGAGGTCACCAAGTTTTATATAAATTTTTACTAACTTTACCCATTTGGTTGATGAACTTCAAAAATTTCCTCTAATTCTTTTTGTAGGATTTCATTCTTCTAGACCAAATAGTAAGGTATTTTCATACAACAAACTGTTCCGACATAATTTTACTCTCTAAGAGGATGAATTTCCTAAAATCGCTTTGTGTAGCTAATTCACTAATGTCGTTTAAACGAACCTTTGTGCTAATATTTATGTATCTAAAGCTGGCGGTATGAACTCACTCCTAAAATATCTAAAAACTAATTATATATAATCTAACTGACACACCACTGACAATGACAAATAATTTATTTCTGGAGGTATTGTGTTTAGGTGTTTTTCAGGTATGTTTTAGTATTTAGTCGTTTTACACAAAGAAATAGGCATTAAGCACTATAAAAATACTTCATAACAAATCTACACATATATACCTTTCATTTAAAAAAAGAATCATCAAGATTGGTGAAGTGGTTTCGGGGGGATGGATGCAACAAAAAAACCCTTTGAGCTTTTATATATGTATGAATTAATTGTTTTTCCAACATATTTTACTTTGCAAATTTTTATAAGTATTCAGAGTCGCCAATATCGTAGTCCACCGTGTCCATCCGCGCATAGGAACAAGTTGACTGCGTAGCGTATTGCGTATTAATCGATTCTGAAACTTTCTATCTCATGTATAACATGTTACGCAAGTTTATTATTTTAATCTCGATTTTAATAGATAAATATGTGAAATACCACCTGAATATCTTCCGCCATGACATGTTTTTACTTTTTTGTTATGGTAAAGTGATTTGTATAAACTTTATTCAATAACGTATATTTTCCTCCATTTGGTGATTTTTTAATTTTAAGCGAAAATTAAGTATAACATTTTAGGAAAAAGAAACACTGTAATATTTAAAAGAATAAGAAGAAATTAGTCTTATTTTGAAAGAAAAATATAGAAAAAACTCTTTCTATAGAAAAAAGTCTTTATACTAACCAGAATCCGGTGACATATACGCGGTCTCACCGGAAACATTACTTATTACTTCACATAACATGAAGAATATCTACTTTTTATAATGAACACTTCAGAAATACACCAGTAAAAACATTTATTATTTGAGATTAAAACTCGAATGAAATTATAAATATTAGTTACCTATGTTGTTCTAGCTTTTATAGGCCTGTTTAACGACTTAATAAGTAACCTAGCGAAAAAATCTGTGCGCGTACCTACCACTATTGTTACAGGTTAATTTTTTAAAGAAATATGCTACACAAATTAAAAACGCTAAAATTTTAATGGTATTACTTGTGCATTATTGGCCTTCTAATGCAATTAGTTGGAATTATATCTTCTTTAAATATAACTAGACTTTTTAACGACTTTTAAGTTACCTAGGAAAAAATCTGTGCACGTACCTACCACTATTGTTACAGGTTAATTCGTTAAACAAATGTGTTACATATTATTCGTGGTATTAGTGGTATTATATTGGCATTAGCCTTGGCATTAGTGGGTATATGAGAAATTTTGGTGTTTAATTTGTATTTTTGGCATTACTTTGGCATTAGTATACAGACATTTGTCAGCGGTTTGCTCCTTGTAGATAATCAAAAAGTTTTTAGATAAAATTTGCTTTTTATGTCAGATCATTTCTATGAAAAATTACATTAGATTTTTATTGAAGACGCTGGGTAATTAAAACATTGACTAATAAAGCTTGTCCATTTTAAATAAGGGGTCACGAAATATCCTCCTTGGAGTGTTTGGGTTAAGGGGTGTATAATAAATTAATCCTTGTTTTATAATAAAAACCATAAAACATTTATTTGTGAGTAAAATAATGCAATGGTTGGATATCTCTCCTTTATAAATTAGGTGAATAAAAATACACTAAAATAATTAGAAAAAAAATCTTGTAATTATTTAGTAATTACGTCAATATTAATTAATTGACTTCTAGTCTATTTTATTTTATGTACAAATATATTATTAAATTTTAATCTAAGCATTAAGTAATAAAACACTTTATGCCCTCTTATATCGTAAGGGGTTACGAAATATACTCCTGGTTACACCCCTTACAGAAAACAGTGTAAGGGGTGCAAATACATTGTATAATCACTGTTTTTATAATAAAAACTATAAAACATTTCTTATTTGTGAGATTAAAAAAAACAAAACAATGCTTTGGTTAAAATAAGTACATTCAATACATGTATTGTGTTAGACATTTATATGCCCAGTATATTTTTGTTTAACAAACCAATCAGGATAAAATCCAAAACCTACCGTTATAGGAGGTATAAGATGATTAAACTTATATAATGACAACTACTTATCGGATAACAAATTAATTACTAGTGTCAGCTGCTGTCTAGGTAGAATATACCTAGAGTACCTACACCTACCTATGATGTAGGTAGATTAAAGCTTATTTTGACTTTACGTCTCACTTCGGTGTCACAAGCTGAATTTTTCAGGGATGGAAGTACAGTACATGATATGGGGACCCTTATTCCGAAAGTAGTACAAAATTAGACCGGGTAAAAG
>NW_022146472.1:0-3476 GCF_002938485.1 Sitophilus oryzae
ATTTGGATTTTATTTTTTTCTGATTTTATTTGGCAAGGTATTCCAAAACTAAAAGAGCGTTTTCATTGCCACTTTTCTTTCAGCTACACAACGGTGTTTTCAGATTTGCCATCTGACGTTTCGTCTTTTGACCATCATCATCAACTTCATTATTTTAAAATAACATGGATGATGGTGGTCAAAAGACAAAAAGTAGGATGACAGATCTGAACACACTATCGTGTAGCTGGAAAAAAGTAACAATGAAAATGTGCTTTTAGTTTTAGGATACCTTGTCAAACCGACAAGGTCCGAAAAAAGTAAAATATTCAATTTTCGGTTATTCTCGAATATCTCCTAAACTACTGGGAATTTTAAATGTTTCTCAACGGCATATTATTAGACACATTAATGCACAATTAAACCCTAATTTAACCATATTCGTATTTTCTATAGTTTTGAAAATCGCAATGGAAGAGCACCAATTTAAATTACCCTGTATATTTAATTAAAACCTATTATTTATATACTAAAAAATATTTAATTATATATCTTAACAATCTAAGATTCGCTGATGACAGTCCTAATTACAGTCCTGAACAGTCCTGAAGAACTATAAGCACAAATTAACGAACTAAATACAGCCAGCAATAAAGTAAAGTAATGTACAACGAACTAGTAGACAAAAAAGACATTCTAATAAATAACACAACATAATAGTAGAAGTATATAATATATTTGGGACGACTAATACACAGCTCAGGATTTAGTAAAAGGAAGTACTTATGGAAGAAACTCAATCATATTCAAATCTAGAATGCCGCTTTATCTAAAGAAGAAAACATTCAACCAATGTGTACTAGGTAGCAGTCATGACACTATATTGATGACACTATATATGACATAAGGAAACTGCGGGTCGCACAACGTTCAATGGAACGAAATATGCTGGTAATAACAAAAAAAGACCTTAAAGAATAATCACAGAATCAAATCTCTCAAGTGGCAATGGGCAAGACAACTGGCAAGAAAACAGATGAGCAACAGATGGATCACAAAAATTACAGCATGGTACCCACGAGAAATTAAAGAGACCTAGAAGAAGACAAAATGGGACCATGATATTATGAAATTACGAGGGATAACTTGGGCCCGCATAGCCAACAATAGACAACCAATGGACCACATCAACATGACAATATCTAACCGACACTTTCCGACAAGTCGGAATTAACTATCTCTGCGCTGTGGTTGTCATTTTGGGGATCTGCCCAAGCTCACCTGATGATGGAGTAGGGCTCCGATACCGGTAGTGAGAGCAGGTTGATCTACATTATGACAAACACAGCGTAGAATTAAATTTCTATATCAGCAGTTAAGTGGCAAGAATACTTATATAATTTTATTATATACCTATACTGCAAGAAATTTGTTTTCTATTTTATAATTTGGCTTGCCTGAAAAAAAGCCTTTTACCATCCTTTTACTATTGATAGTGCGCCTCGGTGGTACGAAAGTACTACCATTGCACGCAGGTCGCTATCTCCCGTTCGGGACTTTATATCTAACCGACACTTTCCGACAAGTCGGAATTAACTATCTCTGCGCTGTGGTTGTCATTTTGTGGATCTGCCCAAGCTCACCTGATGATGGAGTAGGGCTCCGAAACCGGTAGTGAGAGCAGGTTGATCCACATTATGACAAACACAGCGTAGAATTAAATTTCTATATCAGCAGTTAAGTGGCAAGAATACTTATATAATTTTATTATATACCTATACTGCAAGAAATTTGTTTTCTATTTTATTAAAAAATTAATGTACTTCAAATAAAATAAAAATTCAAGAACTGTATATAGTGAGAAAAGAAAATAGGTAGGTATATATTTAGAGATCGGAGCCATTTCGATTACTGCATTAGAATTTTCCTAGCCAACAAAATTTCAAACCGTCATTTCTATCATCAGAACAAATCAATATCGAATTCGAAAATAAAATCGAAAATTCAATTATTGGCAAAAAATGCAAAAAATTAGATTTTTTTTCCGAAAATATATATTTCTGTTAAATGTCTCAAAAGCAAATTGTAACATTCTTGCTAGCATTCATAAACGTTATTTTATTATCGATTGTCCCTTATAAATAGACGCAGGAACTGCGCGAGGCGTAGAAAAATTCGGAAACGATTCGTTCCTGTCAGGAATTTGAGAGGTGATTATTTACTCCGTGCCTTTCTCAGACTGAAAAGTCAATTAAAGGATTTATCATGTTTTTAACTAAATACACATCGGAGCGAGAGAAAGTCCAAATGCTTTGTTCTTCGATCGAGAAAAACGATTGTGCAATTTTGTACATTGGAGAGACTAAAAACTTAAGCCATATGTTATATCGACTGCTAAAAACGTAAAAAATGTAAAACTGCACTACACATACAGGTTGTCCTTAGCGGAGATTGCATTCGAAGTTTCTAGACAACTTAAATATCTAGAACGGAGTTTTTTGCAAAAAGATATCTCTCGATAAATTTATCATTATGGAAAACGTCCGGAAAAGTACCGATAACGACTCTCTTATTTTAAATGGATAGTCCTATTTTTTCCTACAGAATTAAATTATCTGTAAAATTTTATGAATTTTGATATCACGATATTTTTGTTTATAGTTGGGAAGTAGAACTCTCAAAGTGCACACTATGAAAAAACACGGTATCTCGCAAGAATATTCAAATCTAGAATGCCACTTTATATAAAGAAGAAATTTCATTCATTTGATCAATGTGTACTACCATTTATGACCTATGTATGCATACGAAACCTGGAGACTTAAAACGGACATTATAAGGAAACTGCAGGTCGCACAACGCTCAATGGAACGAACTATACTGGAAATAACCAAGAAAGACCGCAAAAGAATAGATTGGAAACGACAAAAAACCAAGGTAATAGATTCCATCCACAAAATCAAATCTCTCAAGTTGCAATGGGCAGGACACCTGGCAGAAAGGACGGGACAACAAGTTCTTCCTCTTTTACTTATTTGAGATCTTTCGATCTATTAATTTTAAGGTTGCCTCTGTAGGAGTTCTTGGGAGATGGACTGCCAACTGTCTTTCCATCTTTTTGGAGGTCTTCCCAGCTGTCTCTTACCCATGGGTTTCCCTTCAAGGGCTATGCGTGGTACCCTGTTTTCTTCCATGCGTTTTACGTATGCGAACCATTATCTTTTTCATTACCTACCCCATCTCACTACGTCCTGTGTTCCACATTGTTGTCTGATATTTGTGTTTCTAATTCTGTCTCTTCTAGTCTTCCCCATTATTGTTCTTAAGTTCTTCATTTCAGCGACTTCATTTGAACATGCTTTTGGTCTTGTTTGTTTCCTCTCGGATTTCTATGCCATATGTCATTATTGGTCTGATGCAGGTTTTATAAATTTTAATTTTGCTGTCTGGTCGCATGAAGGGGTTTGTCCACACTATTTGCCTCAGACATCCTGACA
>NW_022146473.1:0-2144 GCF_002938485.1 Sitophilus oryzae
AGAAAATCTTTATGTAACTCGTGGTGTCGACTGTAGCGACTCCCTGCGAACGAAGTTTGACATTACAGCAATTTGACAGAAAATGTGCAGAAAACAAAACATAACCTCATAAAATTGAAATAATACTGTTTTGGTTCAATTTGATCTATATTTAAAGTGGTAGGAGTTTGCAAAAAAGTCCTATAGGGTCCCTTGGTACATTGGTAGAACAGTTATGAATGAATTGGCTATAGATAAAAGTGCAGAATGTGTAATGTTAAAGCGCAAAGCTCATTCTCTTATGGTAGAGAATGCCTTAACCAGGCATCTTCCTGTTCCTGATCGTTTTGGCAAGTTTCTGTTGGAAATATCTCAGGTTGATCCTGATCTCTGCTTGTTGATGGTAAATTTGCATGTTGGCTTTCAATATTGGTAGATGTAGTTTGAATGAGGTTTGGATTATTCCTATTTTTTTTTAAATTCTTAAGAACCTTTCTTTTGAACGTAGATGTATTTTTGTGTTTTGTCCAGTTTATTTTCTTATTATTCATTATAATACCGAATTGCTTTGCTTGCTAATATATTATTTGTTTTGATTATATTAAAAATTTGAGGTTATGTCATTAGGTTTGATATTCGGTAACTACAGGTTATATAAGGCATGCAAACATTTGAAAGGTACAAAAAAACGATTTGAGGGAACAATTATATAACTTGTAGTATTATTGGTTACATAATGGTTTTTAAAAACGCCTTTAATTATATAGTGTATATCTTGCGTACCTTTATAACGCCTAATACCAGAAGTTATATAAAATAGATGTGAACACCTTTATAAAACCTTATTATGAAACCTTTAGTAACAAGAACTTCTAGTTTTATAAGGAAAGTGATAAATAACATTTCAAGGTTACTATAAGTGATAAGTAACCAACGCTACACTTATATGAATCAAAACACTGTAAGATACCAATGAGACATTTATTAAACCTTTATATAACTAACCTTGAGAATATATAACCTAAAGGAACTTAAAATGTTACTTGGGGGGACATATCCTCTATTATAGATACGGGACAACACCGGTATCAGGTCTATGGAGAGACCAAGTTAAAGAGGTGGAGAAAATGGAGACAGATCCTCCAGCTTCCACCTCACGGGTTCCTCAGCCGGAGGCAAGCTCCTCGACAGTGAAGAGCGGCACGGAGGGCCAAACTCCAACCGTGGAAGGGTGTGTACCCTCGGAGGAAGAACTGTTGTCAGAGGAGGATGGTAAATACCCTGTCCCCTCTACAACATGGGTATGATGGGTTATAGATTGTGTGATGACTCAAGGAAGGGGGACACACAATAGATCTTTAAGGTCGCAGTGATTGGGGGGTTAATCACTGTACTCATTCTACATTTTACAAGACCAAACCTAAGATGGACCTGATATTAGAAAATTAGCAGGGACAGCAATGGGCCCAACTGCAAAGAGAATATCTAGATATGTGAGGGAGACTACACCATAACTGGAAATGGTTGAATAAGTTGAAGATGATGATGATGATGATGATGAGTTTTAATAATCATAGTGTTGTCCTTAGTTATTTTTGAAAGAGGGTGTTTTAACATTGCTAGATGAATAAGTGACTGCCCTCTACTTGCAAAAACGTTACAGCGATTACAAGAAATGCTGAACACATATACCTGGGCATACGAGGCTTTGGGCCTTAAGTTGAATATCGATAAAACCAAAATCATGTGCACTCCCCCGGAAAATCATAACCAATGCAATAAAAATTGAAGGAGAAGAACTATTGAAATATGTAGCGGAATTCAATTACCTCGGCAGTTTGATTTCAGAAAAGGCCAATATCGACTCTGATGAAATTCAGCACAGGATTAGCAGCGCCTCAAGAGCATTCTGGAAATTAAAAGACAGGATTTTCTAAAATCATGACTTGAGTACAAAAATGAAACTTGCAGTGTACCGAGTAATAATAATCCTCACCATGTTATATGGAAGCAAAACCTAGGTGCCATACCGCCGGCACACAAAGGCAATAAACAAGTTGCAACAGAGACATCTTATACAACTGTTAAGAATCAAATGGTACAACCATGTCTTAAACGTATCGGTCCTTGAGAAATCCAGCTGTGAGAGCGTTGAAGTCAGGATT
>NW_022146474.1:0-4598 GCF_002938485.1 Sitophilus oryzae
GTAAGACTATTAACGACACTCTTGGAGTTTATTTTTGTCCCATCCCCAGTTTTGGAGATAGATTGATTTATGTAGATGTTTGCACCTGTTTAGTATTGATTTTAACACGTGACGCACGTGAAAAAGATTAATTGCTAAGGTTTTTAAAATAAATAACATTACAATTTGAAAGAAATTTAGAGAATAAAGAATTATAGCCGAATTTAATCCTTAATTCTCCAAATACTGACGATTTGTTTTATGTTTGACTTTCTAATTGCCAAAGATTAAACATTGATAATATTACGTGGGGAGATAGAAAAGTACAGATGAATAATGACAATTGTGTGTGAATATACACAACTCATTACCAGATCAAACAACAGAAACCGCCAACATCAACCTATCAAATTCTAGTAGGTGCAAACTAAGTTTAATAATGCTAATATAATAATACTAATGTTTAATAATACAATTTTTTACTGCTAAAGTTTTAAATTTAATATTAAATGCCTGATTAAATGTTTATGGAATTATACAATAATTATTTCTTATTGTTTTAGGTGAGTTTTCCTCAGCGGGCAACGAATTTTGGATTGAAATAAGGAGTAAGTAGCACTAGTTATCGGGGATATTATTAATGATTTACTTACGTTAGGCTCTCTAATTAAGTATAAATATAATATATACCGAATGATTCAATTTTGATATTCCAGTTTTAAAGAAATATACAATATAAAATTATATAATCTGTGAACAATGTGGACATTCCGATAAAAGTGGTGTTAGGTCAAAATATTGATATTTATTTTAGAAGAAGTTCGATTGGATTCCAAACAACTTTCTCTATGGTATGTTCAACCCTCCCAACGAGAATTCTTTTAGTATTTTTTTAACCCTTTATAGGGCAGTACTAATTATTTTCTAGTTTGATCAAATTGACATCAAAAATATATAAACTAGCACAAAGGGAGCATATCTTCTTAATAAAATTTTTCAAAATGTTAAGAAATAAGGGAGTGGGAGAGGTGGTGGTCTTCTATTCAGAATGTCATTTTCTATCCAGTAAAGTAAAAAATACCGAGGGTGCCATTGAACTCATGTCAAAAAACTCCTAGATCCCAATTTTCATCCAGATCCAGACGTTACTTCAGAAATTATATGGAAAAAATCAAAATAAAAATGACATTTGTACAACCTTTATCTCCGAAACTACCCATTTTAGACATACATTTATACGAACCTTTTATTTATTTCTATCAGCAGAGCATGCTGCCGAAGTTTCCGGAATGCAGTTCGGACCACCCTGTATATTTATATCAATTTTAACTCAAGTTTTAGAAAAAAATTAAACTCAAATTTTAGAAATAGCTATCAGTGAAATATCTATCTACAATTTCTATAGAGCAATATACGATTTTAATGATTTGATTTTCTGTTGTTGTTAGATAACAATTAATTAATGATTAAAAATTAAGTTTTTTTAGTTTTTAAACTATTATTTTTTTCATTCTCCCATCCAAATTGATCGGGCTATTCCAATTGAAACCGTCGCAATCGCGAAGCAGGTGGAGTCCTGTCGGCCTCGCCCGGCAGGCAGATGGCAGGAGTGACGCGTCTCACTTTTTACCCCGCAGGAGCCAGATTGGGGCGCTATACGTAACAGGTGCGCGCGGAGCCAGTTTTCAGAAGATATTACCGGTTTTTGCTTCTTTTCTTTTGACTTTGTATCGAATGAAAGGGATTTCGTGGTTTCCTTATATCTAGACCAAATAGGATACAGTGTGTCTAAATATTGGAACATTTCTAAAGACGTTTTCCCGCATACTTGGATACAACCTATCTTTATGTACATATAGAGGGTGAGTCTTAAATAAGTGCAAATATTTTATTGGTTATACCGGGTTTTATTCAATAATTTTCGGTCACTTCGTGTTTCACCGTGCAGATGACTACAACTTTTGATTTTTAAATGGCACCCTTGGTATTTTTCCACTTTATTCGATAAAAAATGACATATGATACGTCAAATTTTGACATTTTTGCTTAAAACAAAATTGTATTTTAATCAATCTACCGGGCGTTTCAAAAGTGGTTCACCCCTATAACTTTTTTATTTTTTCAGATAAAATAACGAGATTTGGTAGGTTAGTATATGACATAAATAAAGATTGATTCACGTATTCAATTGTTTTTGGTCACTTCCTGTTTCACCGGAAATGTCTACAACTTTTGATTTTTAAATGACACCCTCGGTATTTTTTTACTTTATTCGATAGAAAATGACATTCTGAATAGAATGACGTATGATAGATAGACGTAGATGATTATATAAAGAGAAAGTATGTTTCTTTTATCGAGATCTACTACCCCTTAAAGTACTTGCACTTATTTCTGGGACACCCTGTATATATCACACCCCAAGGCACGATCCTTGTAATGCAAGTCCTCAGTGCATTGTTCTCCTCGATGTCCCTAGCCTGGAACCTAAAGCAAAATTAAGTCGTATCTAACGTAGGTTAACTTCGTCGTATGTTTTTTGACTATTTTGGAGGATATGGTAGATGAGTTCAGCGCCGACATGGCTGTTTGGCTATCAGTGATTTATGCACTTATCCGCCTCTGGAAGGAATCTTCTTCTGTAATTAACGTTAAGATGGTGGCTAAGTGATCGCCTCTATTTAGATAAATAAATATTTTTATTTAAACAAATAAAGAAACCGTTCCAGCTGTGGATCGAAGCCGCTTGTCACATTAGTTTTCTATATAATCATTATTATAATAAACACATTCAATACAGTTTTATAGAATTAAAATGTCATAAAATCCTTTAAACCGTCTTATAAAATTATAACAAATAAATGCATATGTGCACTGGACTCCTGACTCCTGGTACATAATTAATTCATAAATATTATAATGCAGCTTAGCGATCCCCAAAATATAGATACAAATCTAGAGTTTTGAATTATCAGCGTCAAATAGCGTGACAACTTTATGGTATAAAATGCATCTATGCATGCGAAAAGGTTACTTTCGAAAATTCGAGAATAAGCGAGCGCGGCGAGGATTCGGATTGGCCAGTAGCACGAGCTTACGTATCTAGCGTACCGTCGCGTCACCTGCCTCTCTCGTACCCTCCCTTCCGTTTCCACGTCCCCGAAGGTACTACTTCTCTTCTTGTCGAGAGCAGCTGGGCGGTTGGGATGCCATATGGGCGACGAATCGAGGGTATCTTGATTCATTTTGGGATACTTGTTTTGAAATTGGAATAATGGTTCCCTCTATTAAAATTTAAATCAATCGATTTAAAAAATATAGGGATGATTAAGTAATTTTAAAGCCTACTAAAGTTGGTATATGATTTATGTTTGTATAAGTTACGGTTAATGTGTAGGTACTTTGGTTGGGTTAAATACTACCTGAAGAATAAACTAAATCTCCGTACGTCTGCTGATTTTGATGGAAAATAATATTTTATCTAAAATAGTTATATTACATAACATATTCTAAAATCACCATTTATTTATCATACATATACTATTCCCTTATATTACCAACCAATACAAAATTTATCAAGCATCATAAAAAAAATCGCTGTTATTTTGTTGGTTAAGTGTTTGTTTGCGGTGGTGGTTGTGCTGTGTATATTTTGATCGCATTGCAATTGATATTGTAATTTCATTACATTATTTCACCTCCAAAATATGAACAAATTGCAATTTTTGTCATTTACTATACTTATCGAAAAAAAGTTTATATAAAAAGTCAGGTAATATATCCAACAACAGAAAGCGCTGTCTTTTGCCGGCAGTTATTGGCGGAACTTATTTATTATTGCCAACTTTATTTTGCGAACAGTTTATTATACAGGGTGTCCCAGAAATAAGTGGAAGTATTTTTACTGGTAATATAGTTCAACCCCAGAAACACGCCAATGAGTTTTTTTTCGCGAAAAAAAATCGAAATCTTTTGAAAAATTTTTTGGAAATTACTTAAAAAACATGATTTCTTGTTAATATGGCAACATGGTATTAGATTAAATTTACAAGAAAGAAAATCCAGAAAAGATCCAGTGGTTCTCAAAATTTTAGCAAAAAATCCTTTTTTTTTGGAAATGTTCAAAGTAAAATAACTCCGTTATTTTGTACTTATTTGAAAAACGATAAAGAGAAAATATGTTTCTTTTATCGAGATCTACCACCTCTTAAAATACTTGCACTTATTTCTGGGACACCCTGTATATTATAGTGTAACATTTTATTTTATTATTGTTTATATTATTTATACAATTATTATTATAAATTATAGATACATGGAATATTATCGACAGACCTTGAAAATAAGGCTCTTCAAAAGAAAGAGAAAGTAAGGTTTTTATACCCTATTCTGTATACTTTGGTGATTTATTACTTAAGGGTGGTTTTAACCCTTCCGGGGAAGTTTAGGACTGATACAAGACGTGAAATTTTTCGATGAAAATTGATGGATTTGGCTAAGTTTACCCGTTTTGCTTTGATCTTTATGCTAACATTTTACAATATTTTGTACTTCGTTTTTTACTACCTTAACTTAACCAATAATAAAATGCAAATTTCTTGTAAAGATTGTAATCAAAA
>NW_022146475.1:0-7000 GCF_002938485.1 Sitophilus oryzae
GTTATGTTTAAACAAAACAAAAAATGTGGAACGTTTTTGTTTTCCGTCAAATGTTTGTTAATTGTAATAATTTACTGCGAAATAATATGTATCTTCTTCAATCAGGCACCATTTAGTCTCCCGACAAACTCAAGACAGTAGCACATTCCTCAAAATGAACTCAACATTGAACACCCGATAGTGCTACATTAGTCAAGTGCTACATTTATTGTGTGCTCGTATATGGAATGGAATCCTGGTCCCTGAAAGTGACTACAATGAGGAAGATCCAAGTCTTTAAAATGAGCTTATTTCGTCGGATGCTGAAGATATCTTGGACGGAGGATATATCAAATGATTCCTTTTTACATCGCATGAACCAAGAGAGGGATCTTCTAAATATAATAAAGACAAGGAAATCGACATACTTTGGTTATATTCTTAGGAACGACAAATACTATCTTTTACACCTTATTATCATCAAAGGTAAAGAAAGGAAGCGAGGTCCAGGCAGAAGACTGATGTCGTGATGAGAAGCATAAGGAATTGGACAGGAATGAATGTCCAAACACTCGTCAGAAAAACGAGACAAATCTTCCTTGAAAAGAAGAAGAATAAGATTGAAGGTCTGAAATCAAAAGTTACAAAATTTAGGGTGAAATTCCATCAAACCTCTTCATGCATTTATTTTTCTCAATAACGCATAAGTTTATTGACCCATAATCGTCTGAAAAAAATACTAGAATATATTGTGACAGTGTCTGTAAGTCCCAAAGTAATGGGATCAAATTTATGTTTTGTTCGTCGTATTTTTTATACCGTGCTTATATTAAACTGAATGATTTACGTAACAATAAGGTGTTGGCACACAGAGCGAGGGAAAAATCAAAATACTGTGCGTAAAAATAGACACCGAAAAAAACGACAGTGGAAATTGTGAGTCGTCGAAAAACACGTGCGACATCATAAATTTAGAAGGAACGATCTTGAACTTTCTAACCACGCAAAAACAAACTGTATCTCTCTGGACAAGTGCGATTGATGATTACGATGTAAATTCCGATGAATTGGAATATTTTTTGAAGGTAACTTATATTTTTATGGATGAAATAATAGTTTATAATTTTGTAATAATTGATCTAAAGCAATCCTGAAGGCCATTGACAGAGAGCTATATGTAGGAACTAATTCAGAACTTAAAAGTCTATTACGCTGTACTGTTCGGGTTGCTCTCAGAGGTGTGTGGCGGATAAAGCGGGTGTGTGGCCGAAGGAAATATATATTTCAGAAATCTGCCTAAAACTTAGCCCGATCCTGTCGTGTTCAACACTAAAATTCCAAACACACCTGCTTTGATTAAGGCTTTATGCTTCAGCATTTGCCATAAAATAGCGAGCAATTTGTTACAAAACCATATAAATTATACACTTGCGTGCATAGAAATCGGCCCAAGGCAAACTTTTGAAGTTAACTATATATTTTTTAGAATATATTTGTCAGATTAAGTAAAAATATATACTGTTTGAAAGACAATTTTATATTCTTTGAAAAGAGTTTAGAGATATTAATTTGTATTTCGGTTTCTTTGGATTAAAATTATTAAATTAATACATGAAACAAATTATCGTTTTTTATTACTAAGATGTATGCCATTATTTATTTATT
Source organism: Sitophilus oryzae (assembly GCF_002938485.1). Classification (NCBI taxonomy): domain Eukaryota; kingdom Metazoa; phylum Arthropoda; class Insecta; order Coleoptera; family Curculionidae; genus Sitophilus; species Sitophilus oryzae. The sequence continues at coordinate 1,645 of NW_022146475.1, forward strand.
TATTGGTTGACAATTAACTAAAATAAATTTTCAATAATGGGTATGACCCCCTCTTGCTCTTACAACATCCCTCATACAGTTTGGCATAGATTCAATCAAGTTTGATATTGTTGCTTGCGGTATGTTAAGCCACTCTTTTTATACTGCAACAATGAGCTCTGGGATAGAGGTTCGGGCTCTTTGTCTAGTACGAATCCTTCGTTTTAACTCATCCCATAAATGTTCTATCGTGTTTAAGTCTGAACTGCATGCTGGCCATTCCGTAACCCGAAAACCGACTTCTGAAATGTAATCGTGTACGATTCTTGATGTGTGTGCTCTCGCATTGTCATGCATAAAAGTGAATTCGCTTCCAATGCAGTCGACGTAAGGTACCACATGAACTGCTAAAATCTCCTCAATATACCTAGCACCAGTTAAACCTCCTCTCCCGTGCCGACGGTCGCCCCAACGGATAAAAACTGGGTCGGTTCGCGCAGTCATAGAAATTGTACCCCAGATCATGCAGAAACCACCTCCATAAGCAATCCGCTCCTCAATGCAGCATTCTGCGAATCGCTAATCTGGCCTCTGGAACACTTTTCTTCTTCGGTCGCTACCATAGAGGCATATCCTGATCTCATCTGAGAATAAAACACATTCCCATTGTTCTAGTGGTGGCAATTCAGATGTTCCGTGCAAAAGGCAGGCGTGTTTGACGATGAGCTGCGGTAAGTTTTGGACAAATTGCGAGTGTTTTGGGGGTCATGTTACTTTCCTTCAATCTTCGTCTTACTGTCCTCTGACTAACAATCACTCCTCGTGTTTCACGGAGCTGTTGTTGCACCCGAATAGCATTAAGATGCCGATTTCTTAATATTGTTGACACAATAAAGCGGTCATCACGATCCGTGGTATATCTCTTTCCACCAGTTCCAGGTCGCCTACGAAAGGATCGAGTCTCCTCATATCGTTCACACACTCTTCGAACCGCTCCGCGCGTCATATGCAGTTGCCGAGCTACAGCTCTCTGTTTAAGTCCATTTTCAATTAAAGCGATTACTTTGGCAGCTTTTTTCCGTGATGTATGCATTAAATTGAAACACTAATGAAACAATGAAACACAACAAATGAAACAATGAAAGAACAATGTGCAAATTTCGATTACAAAGTAACAGTAAAGTAGTAATTGCAATATTTGATTTTTTTTTTGAAGTTTTTTATTCTTATTGTCACCACAACACAAATGCCTTTCATTTGTTTACCCGTTGCTACGCATATAAACGAACATAAATACTTTGGATAAATTTATACTCATATTAAAGCATGTTAAATTGTCTTTGAAGCAGCTCATATTTTTTTCTTGGTCTGATAAATAGATTCTAAAAGACACAGTTAAAGTCAAAAGTTTACAGTGGGCCAATTTCTATGCACGCAAGTTTATATCACTGTAATCACAAAACTTCAATCTATTTCCGTATTGTAACGGAATTTTAAATTATGTCTTTATTTTCGAGAAAATTTAGTCCAAACATAAGAAATATTTTGTTGATGTTTGACCATCAAAATCTTAAAAATAAAGAAGTTGTCTAAATATGTGCTACAATACGGATATAATATAATCCTTTATCTTTAATTTTCTTCTTCATTTGTGTAAAAATACCTAGCCAGTTTTACATAAAACGTTAAATGCCGAACGCTTATTTTGCTACTTTTTCGGACTATTGAAATGGACTCTTAAGTGAAATGGGCTCTTAATAATACTTAATACTGCAGAATTTTCTCTTGCGAAATCTATATTTTAGTTTTCATTCTTAGATTGGAAATTCCGAGAAAATATTTACTTTATAAATTATATTTTAAGATTGATTAGCTCACATAGAAACTAAATTAAATTCGGCTATTACAATAGGTACGCGTAATATCTGCTAAACGAAAATCAAATTCAAGGCGAGACCGAATAATAATGGCTACAATGAGGCGCAAATTACGTACCTGCCTTCGATCCAGTGGCGGGCCATTATTAAGTGAACAAAGCTCTAATGCTTTTTTGGGCCACTAAATTTTGGGAGTTCTTTTGCACTCTAAGTTTCTAAGTTCTTCACTCTAAGGAGAGCTGGTTTAAACCTATATGTTACTTTCCAAACAAAATTCTCAATCGCTGTATGCTGAATATACCCACAACCAAACTTATATGGAATCACTCTTTATTTCTGACTAAATTTCTTGCAAGAAAAAAAAACAAAAATTTAAGATAAGGCTTTTTGTTGTAAATAAAGATGATAATAAAGAATAAACCACTGCTGCGATTTTATGTTCAGTAGTAAAATCACGATTATCCGGTAATTTTCATTTGATCTAAAAAAATGCCTTATGTTGGATTAACAGATGTACAGAAGGGAAGACTTATTGAGTAATGAATGTCCTAGAGAGACGTAGCAGATAGTAGGCGTTACCCAGGGTGTTGTATCGAAAATAACTGCAAGGTACTTGGAACTAGGAACGTCAACTGAACAACAAGACCGCCTTATGTGCCAAATTGCTAGAAGAAATCCCAATGTTTCTCATCTAGAGCTACAAAGACAACTTCTGGCAGCTACAGGTGTAAACGTTTCTTCGTGCGCTTCGTGCTCGATGGCTGTACAGCAGGAGAGAGTAACGGCTCCCACAGTTATCTCGACAAAACAACATTGACCGGATAAATTGGTGCCTTCAACATCAAAACTGTACAACTGAGATTTGGCCAAAATGTTCTTTTTTTGAGAATGAGATCAGAATTGGCCTAAGATCATATGACCATCGAATTCTGGTTCTCAGAGCTCCATGAAGACGAGCGAGACTCTATGCTGCCAAATATGTACCCAGATATAAAGGAGGAACTGTAATATTCTGGGGAAGTATTATGCTTGGAGCAAAAACTCCATTGCTACCACTTCAACAAACTTTAACGGGTCGGAGGTACTATGTTGATTTAGTGCTAGAACCAATCGTTAGTCTTTGGAGAGCTGCAATTGGGGATAATTTTAACTTCTTGCACGATAGTGCACCTCCTCATACCAGCAGAGTGAATGTCTTGAAACGGAAGGTGTCAGAGTTTTAGACTGGCCTGCATGTTCACCAGATCTAAACCCTATCGAACATATGTGGAACCAGCTCAAAAGAAGGGTTAGAGCTAGTCGAAACAATCCATGAAATCTCGCACAGCTTATTGATGCAGCATTACCAGAATGGGAAAACGTACCCCAAGACAACGTTGATAGTTTAACAAGAAGAAAAAAAGCTTGCATAAGAGGAGGTGGCAACAAGGATTATTAAAACTATCAATTTTCTTTTTGTTTTTGCTTTTTGACCATTAAAAATGTAAAACTCATTTCGTTTCAGAAACCAAAAAAATACCTTTGTGTTTATTTCGGGAACTGATTTTTTTTAATTTTTATATGGATTATTTTTCATTAAAAGTCATTGGTAAGGACTATTTTCATTCATAAACACAAAATGTTCATACGTCTCAAAAATTACGAAAAATAAAAGATGATTCCATATAAGTTTGGTTATTTAGGTCACGTGCCAATTCCACGCGTGTTATCATCATTCATTAGATTTACTCTACCACTTTGCCTGATTCCTTCGTTCACTGTAGTGATGGGCATTACGATCTCATAAAGAATCGACTCGTTCACTTGAACAAACTACAAACACATTTTGCGTATGACAGTATAAATAAATATTTTTTAGTAAATACCTTTCACATCTTTTGCATTTTATATCCGTGATGTATGTTTAGGGCTTTTGTTTCAGTCTATTGTTGCCCTACTACATAAATACGCATTCCTCATAATTATGAAGACAGCGTTAAGTTATAGTTTACTTCTGGTTTATTCTCAAGCCGAACCTCTGTGTTCTGAACAATAACACCGTGCTGGTCACGATTCAATTGAACTAACCGTCTTCTGAGCGTTTTAATACTCGTTCAAATGGACGATTCGTTCAATCTTCACCCACTCATTATTTTTCGAAAAAAGGGTGCCAACTTTATACCGTGCTGGCAACTGTTACTTTTGGGTCGGTATTTACATGTGTGTGGAAGTAAATCGCATAGGGATCTTATTAAGTCGGAGTGAGAGAAATGCGACGGTGTGCTGTTGCGGCGTTGCCAGTACGCCTTTCCCTATCAAGTAAAGTAAAATCATGATCACACACCGCTTATTTTTAAACTTTTCTTCGAAAAGATAACTAGATAAAATCATTAGATATGTTTCTGAGCATCTGAAATCGAATTATAAGGATATCGTTAGGGTTAATTTGGTTTGGTTTGGTCCATTTTTTTATAACGAGAAAACATCAGTAATCGCGATAATTTAAAAAAATTATTTTGAAGATCGTATCTTTTACAATATGTTTAAATAAGAAAAAATCGATAAGGTTGTTTTCTCCATTCAAAAATTTTAAACAACCCATCCATTTACTTTTAGTGCATAGCAATTTTCAGCAATCGTGTAACTTTTTTATTTATAAAGATTTTCACATATTGTCTGCGAAGAAAATATAGCAGAAATGTTAAGAAAGTTTTTGAAAAAACTACAATCAATTTATTTCTAATAGATTTGGAGATATCGATTTTTGAATTTAGAGTTCTAATAGCGCGACCGCTGTCGAACACCAACTCAATTCCACTTATTATTACCAAATGCAAGTGTTTCTAACTTACACTTAAAATTTTCAAGATATATGGAAATTACAACGACTCGTTAATAAATAAACAAATAAAGTATCACGAGACGTAATTAAATCGTGAAGCTGAACGCATGATGTACGCCTTTCTCTAGAACTTTACGTACTGACAGAGGTACTGATACTGATTGGTCGGCCGCTCGACTGCCACTCTCTTTGTTCGGTACATTATACAACGCATTGTACTCTTCTTACATACGGAAATCTCGACCCAAGACTAACCTTTGCCAGCCCTTCGTATGAGTATAGAAAAACTATATTAGCATACAACATTTAAAGATAATGAATTTTAATAGACCGTGTTTTTGAGTTTTTATTTTTTTTATAAAATAAGATCCTTAAATTTGCAGTCTTATATAGATTGGCGATTTGTTAACCCTAAGAGAATTATTTTTGGGAATGGTGGCATAATAATATTAACTAGTTTTTCGAAAGTTGTGCACACTCAATCCGGCTGAAGTTTTGCACACTCAGCCGCCACTGCACTGCTTCGATCGTCTGTGTTTTTTTTTACTTTTCACATTAGGTTGTTAACTCGAATAAAATAGCTCGCAGTTGCATTACTTAACTTAAGTAATGACGACAACGATTCCCAACGAGTTATTAGTGGCAGCACGTAAATGTATTTTAGTCATAGGAACCACCC
>NW_022146476.1:0-3157 GCF_002938485.1 Sitophilus oryzae
CTTTTAGTGCCGTAACCATAGAGTAAAGCTGTAACTATGGTAATTGGTAATATCAGAGATTAAGAAATTATACCGTGGGAAAATTTGCGGTGAACAGGCAGTTCTAAAAAGTTTTCGAAAAATATACAGGAAAATTTAAAAGAAAATGCACGATTTTCAACATCTTTTTTTGCGAAAAAAAAACTCATAGACGTGTTCCTGGGGTCGAAATATACCACACCTGAAAATATTTGCAATTATTTAAGACTCACCCTGTATAATTTGTTATGTATATACTGTTTTCGTGTACGTCCATAGTGAACCGGCTTGAAAATATAAAAATAATAGTATGCGACGTACACTGGCTTACGCCTGTATCCAAAATTCGAATACATGAAAACTAAAAGCTTCTCAAAATTACTTACATATCGTGTGAAGAGAAAGTCATAATTTCGCTGCGATATCAGAGATATGAATAATTAAAAAATAAATGTTGGGGACTACAAGGAAATATTTCAGTTTCTTGGTAAAAGCAACTTATTAGTAATTAGCTATAGTAACAAGGCTCATCCAATGCTCTCTCTAACAGAACAGCCTAGGTGTATGACGTCACGCTAGTTAGATATTACGGATTAATCAATATGTTGTAGAATACATGGAAAACATATAATTATTGCTCAGATTTTTTGTTTGTATTTTAAAAAATATATAGTTTTCATGAAATATACAGTTAATAAATACAATATACAGGGTGGGGCACCTCATTCGCCTCGGTTGATTATACGAAAACGAAAAGATGTAGAAAGAAAATATTTTATGGGTATATGTTTGGAGGCATTGTGCACAATTTAAAATTATTTTGAAATGTACAGGGTGTTTCAGAACTAAGATTCATACCAAAGTTATATTTTTTCTTGTAGAACACCCGGTATTTTATTTCATTTTTGGATTCTAGGGCCCAAAAAAAGGCATTTATTACAAGGGTTACATATGTTTAAAATCTTTGGTTTTTGAGATATTTAAACAAATTTAAATTTGCGTGCTACAATAGAATAGATTATTAACACCCTGTACATTACTGTTCAGAATTAATATTTGTGCTGAATTTAAAGATAAAGAAATAAACTTTATTGAAAAATGGTATTGCCTCCTTAAATTTATACAGGGGTATTAAAAATTGCTGATTTATTTTAAGGACTTATTTTATATAAAAACTTCGTTATTTCAAATACAACACCCTGTATTTTTTAAAATAAACCGAAGCAGATTCAAATGCTCTTTCAAACTATATTAGGGTTTGGTTGTGTATACCTATCTAGCTCAGATTTTGAATAAAAAGGGATTTTTAAATAAAATTCCAATCAAGATGGCTGGTGTCGCCATGGCAATTGTCTACTGTTAGTTAGTAACTATTTTCAAAGTCGACATTAGTTTATGGATGATATTATTTATAATCTATAACAGTTTACTTAGATTTATCTGCAATAGTTTAATAAGTAAGTATTCATTATTTTATCAAGAAAAATAAAGCAGTATCTGCTGGCGGAACGAATGGATATGTTACTAGTGATTTTATTTTGTGAGGAAAATTGCTTCTTGGCCTCAAGAGCTTATGCTCAAAGATATCCAAATAGGAAAATCTTTCTGATAAGTTCGTTTGAAAAACTACTTGACATTTTCATCACTTTCAACAGCAGAAAACTGCCGTTGAAAATGATGAAAATGAATTTGCCACAATTGGTTCTTTTATAGTAAATCCATATTACATCCTATAAGTAATCGTAAAATAAATCAAAAAACTACTTCTTCGTTTTTCTTGATAGAATAATAAATACAAATTTAATAAATATTAATTATTAAACTATTGTAGGGGTAAATTAAATAAAAGTAAACTGCTATAAATTTAAATTTAAATAAGTCCATACACTAATTTTCATTTTGAAAATAGCTACTAACTGTTACTAGAAACTTGCCATGATGACACTAGCCCTCTTGGTTGCCATTTTATTGAAAAATTGCTCTTTAGTCAAAATCTGAGCTAGGTAGGTATAGGAAACCCTAATATAGTTTGAAAGAGCATTTGAATCTGCTTCGGTTTATTTTTAAAAATACAGGGTATTGCATTTGAAATAACGAAGTTTTATATAAAATAAATCCTTAAAATAAATCATCAATTTTTGATACCCCTGCATAAATTTAAGGAGGCAATACCATTTTTCAATAAAGTTTATTTCTTTACCTTTAAACTCAGCATAAGAATTAATTCTGAAAAGTATGTACAGGGTGTTAATAATCTATTCTATTGCAGCATGCAAATTTAAATTTCTTTACATATCTCAAAAATCAAAGATTTTAAACATATATAACCCTTATAATAAATGCTTTTTTTTTGGGCCCAGGAATCCAAAAATGAGATAAAATACCGGGTGTTCCATAAGAAAAAATATAACTTTAATATGTATTCTAGTTCTGAAACACCCTGTATATTTGAAAATAATTTTAAATTGTGCACATTGCCTCCCCACATATAGCCACAAAATATTTTGTTTCTACATCTTTCCGTTTTCGTATAAACAACCGAGGCGAATGAGGTGCGCCACCCTGTATATATACTTATTTATAATAATAAATAGAGCAAAATATGCATAAATAAAATTGTCACACATTCAAATTCTATGATTATCCAAACTAGAATAAAAAGAAATATAGTTAAATATAAAAAATAACATAAATTGAATATCCAGATTAGAAAATATGAAATGTTATAGTTGAGATTATTTTAAAAATATGCTCTAATTGGAATAGGTGTATATTAGATGTTTACAATTTACAACCTCAGTCAACTGATTGGTAAAAAAGATAAAATGTTAAGATAAGAACATCCGATTGATATTATAGTTCAGTAATTAATGTAAAAATTAAAATTTATCAAAATTTGATTACCTACTTTAAATATATTAGCAGTGCCAAAAAAATAAGCGGTAAAATTTTTTTCACTTATCGACAATAATTTCTGGTCCAGTTAATCAGTCAAACAATGATTATAATAATGCAGATTAGTAACATTTTACTCAACATATTTTAATATTGAAATCAAATTTTTTGTATTTTTTTTTAGTTTTTAGTTAAAAAACATAATTTCTTGATAATATGGCAACATAAGTATTAGATTAAATTT
>NW_022146477.1:0-9780 GCF_002938485.1 Sitophilus oryzae
ATAGTTACAGTGTAGTTAGACGATTAGTTCTTAAAAAACTCTTGAAAAAGGTCTAACAAGCCGAAACATAGGTATATGTAGAGTTAAGGTTACTCTTATTAAAAGTTTTTTGAAACATCTAAAAGCGTGCTTTATTAAAATACTAATATTTCAACGATGTTTCACAAGGAACCAACCACAGCTTCAGTACAATTTAATAAATATATATATTTTAAAATTAGTTTTATCATAGTCACTATAAATACACGATATTATAATTTTATTCTTGATAACTAAAAAACAAAAATGCAGATGCATGCTACAAAAATAACTGAGACAAATATGTTAGTTTTAAAATATTTATAAATCTTTTATAAAACAGTTTTATAAATATTTTGTAATGTACTCAATATTATTTTGTAAGCGTTATTGGAGAGTTTTGAACATACTTCTAAATAAGCATATTGTTTTATAAACCTGGACCTTTTTCGTGTTTATAACTATCGTATTAGGGTTTATAAAGCACTTAAAAAATAGTACATATTTATCATGAATTGTTATATAACACTCTATATAACTATTTTAAGCACATTTGTGCCACTTGGGACGCCAGGCCTCATACTGCAAGAGTAGTTATTCGATACCTTTGAAGTGTCCAATATCACAATTATGAATTGGCCTGCTAACAGCTCTGATCTCAATCTTATTGAGCACCTTTATATTTTTTATTTGTTTATATACAAGCACCAGATCATCAAACTTCATCAATCTTCGAGAGGAGTGGAACGTTTTTCCTCAAGAGATTATTCGGAGACTCATTCAGTCTATGGCAAATCGGTGTGCAGAAGTGCGTAGGAACCATGGAGAATACACACATTATTAGGGAATAAAATATTTCCGTTGAAAATTAAGATAAAAATTGTTTAGCAATGTTTTCGATACATATTGCAGTCACCCATAACGTAATAAAAATACAATTTAAGCGTCATAAAAATACATTTTTCGTCATGAACACCAAAGCGAATACACTACATTCAAACTTAATTCGTAAGGAACATATATTGCTAAGGTTATGTGTTTAAATAAATATATTTGCTTTGTTTAAACGAAATTTATTAAAGTTATTCCTAATTCGTTTTAACAACTAGTTTATAAAATTTTGCATATTTAAATGACTTATAGTATCATTAATTACAGTGTCAAACAAATCCCAATTTACAATTAAAATATACCAAAAAGATAGTTTAGCGCCCACCCTAATTACTAGATTTTTTGATCATGCTAATGGAATATCATTTTATAGCGACACAGTCTTTTTTTTTATAACTAATAATAGAAACACAACATCGCCTTGTTAAATGTCGCTTACAAATGCCCACCAACTCCTAGTTATGAATGAAGTAAAATTACTGTTTTGGTAAGAAGCAGGCTACTACAGATAGAACATCTACAGTTGTCGATCCCGCCCACTAAACATAATTAAGATAAAATCAGTCGCATAATTGAATATAACATTGTTCAATTAGTGGGTATGTTTAGAATATCATAATTTACATATTTGGCCAAACAACTTCTTCTTTTGGTTAAATTGAAACGATATCATTGGGTATGCTGCTAGCTGTTGTATTATCTTAATAAATTAACTTTTTTAAATAGTTTTTCAAAATTCGACCAATAATCATATCTTTTGCCCCAACAGGTTAATTTTGAATGTGGAAATTTTAATTTAATCTATTTCAAAGATCCAAAACTATTGCCAAATTCCATATTATTTGCTCTTAATTAATTATCCTTCAGATAGTCGGGCTTGTTTCTCGTGAAATACTCGCATTTTAATACCCCAATCAATTTTTGGTGAGAAATATGAGAAAAAATAACAATTCTGATGTCATATGAGTAATTATGTAAATCATACCCATTTCTTTAAATTTTTAGCAAATTGCAGACATTGAGGGTAATAGGTATCGGTAAAACTCCACTACATCCATCTCGAAAGTACGTAAAGCCTGCGGAAAATATATATAACTAAACATTAACAAAATATTTATAATTGGGCTATGAGAGAAACTGGCTGGATTCATCAAGTTTGGGAACGGCCGCTAGGTGGCGCACCGTTAGTGTAAGAAAAAATATTTTTTGCTAAATTTTGCCTAGATAATGGGTACTATAAATAATAGCTTCATAATCTTCAGTAAATTTTGGATTTTTTTTGTTAGAACCATTTTCCCCTATCTGCTAAAATAAAGTGGTGGGGGAAGGTTAGATCTATCTTTATTTAAATGTTAATAACTCCGGACTGGATGATCAGAATCCAACAAGCGGGGGCTCGTTTAAAAGAGCGTTTCTTACTCTATATTATACCATAAAAATAATAATAATAAGGTTTTGAACGTAGACGCTAGGGGGCGCTTTCTTGCAATTTAACAAACATAGCGCGTTTCTTCAAAAAAATTAAATACGATAGTATGTGTTATTTTAGCTGATAATAAAGAGTAGTAAAAGATTAAAAAGTCAGCGAAAATTGCATCTTGATATCTTCTTTCAAACCGAAGATATTAGCAAAATTATAATAAATACCAAAAAATAAGCCCTTAATTACATTATTTTTACAATACAGTAGCAGTAACCCTCTTGATTAGGCCCATTCTAACAAAAAAATAAGACAGAAACAGTTAGTTTATTTTAAAATCGACGAAATACCAGAATACTATAATACCAGATGTATTAATATCTAATAATTAAGATATTAATAATAGTGAACAAGAAACGATGATTCAGTGAAGTCATGTAGGCTTTGGAAAAAAGTTGCTTTTCGCGTAATAGTATAAACGTCAAATTGTTATTAGATCAACATTTTGATAGCCTTAGCAGTGTTTTTTTTATCTTTTAAATGCTTTTTCAAAAGGCCTTTATTATTTGAAGTAATTGAAGCATTTTGAAAAAGCAATCAAAAGATAAAAACGCTGCTAAGACTATCAAAATGTTGATCTAATAACAATTTGACGTTTATACTATTACGTCAGAAGAAACTTTTCCAAAGCCTACCATGACTTCACTGAATCATCGTTTCTTGTTCACTATTATTTATATCTTAATTATTAGATATTAATATATCTGGTATTATGATATTCTGGTATATCGTCGATTTTAAAATAAACTAACTGTTTCTATCTTATTTTTAGGTTAGAATGGACATAATCAAGAGGGCTACTGATACCGTTTTGTAAAAATAAGGTAATTAAGGGCTTATTTTTTGGTATTTATTATAATTTTGCTAATATCTTCGGTTTGAAAGAAGATATCAAGATGCGGTTTGCGCTGACTTTTTAAGCTTTTACTACTCTTTACTATCAGCTAAAATTACATATACTATTGCATTTAATTTTTTTGAAAAAACGCGCAATGTTTGTTAAATTGTAAGACAACGCCCCCTAGCGTCTACGTTCAAAAGCTTGTTTTTATTGTTTATATGGTACAATATAGAGTAAGACACGCTCTTTTAAACGAGCCCTTGCTTGTTGGATTCCGATCATCCAGTCCAGAGTTACTAATATTCAAATAAAAACAGATCTAACCTTCCCCCACCACTTTATTTTGGTAGATAGGGGAAAATGGCTCTAACAAAAAATATTCAAAATTTACTGAAGATTATGGAGCTTGTTATTTTTTTACTGTTAGTACACTTTATCAAGGCAAAATTATGTAAAAACTCCATTTTCTTATTTTTTGTTGCAGTTGCGCCCCCTAGCGGTCGTTCTACAAACTTGAAAATAATTTGCAGCAATTTCCCATAGCCTCTTTAGTGATAAATATTTTTTTCTGCAGCCGCTACGGCTAATACTTTCCAAGTTCCGTGATACAGCCGAGAGCTATTCTTTGGTAATAATCTGTATATTGAAACTAGATATTATTTCGATGTTTTCGATTCAGAAACTGCTTGGCTTTATTTGTTAATCCATTGCTGATAGATTTGCCTATTTATGATTCATGATTTCTGGGACAAATATAACACATTTCTTTGCTAGTTTTGGACCTTTTTTGCACATGTAATGTTTCAAGATAATGTACTTTAGTTGATTGCATGTTGGTTTCTCGTCATCCAAAAGAAATATTTCTTAAAATTTATGGTGACGTGATTTAGGCCATCAGCTAAGAAACACACTAGAGTTATAGAATACAAAAGTTTTGACATTCCCTCATCAAGATATCTAAGTAAAATCTCCGTGCGGGGTATTAAAATACCCCGCGCGAGAACTGGAAATTTGATATAAGAATCCTACATTATGACATCCTTATATGTAGTAACGAAAGTAGAAGGAAGATTATTGGCAACGACCAAGAGGAAGCATCTCCCGGACGCTGGTGGACCAAACCAAAGAAGCCTGTCACGCCTGCAGAATGAACGGTATTGACACAACAGTTAGAGATGATTCATTTTGGCAGAGATTCCGTCATGGTACGGGGAGGCATAACTTTAAAATGGGCGTACGGACTTTGCATGTATTTCTAGACGGCATAATTAATGATCAACGATACAAAATCAGATTCTGAAACTATATGTTATTCCATTTGCTGCTCGGCATAGTCCAGAATTCATCTTATAATAATCCCAAGTAGCACAATAAATTATTATGAGAGTGAAGTGTTTTATATACGATTTATTACAGCGATCTCATACACTGGAATTGTTATATAATAAACGCAAATAACACAAATTTATCATAGAGACAAAATGTGTTTTATTATTTTGTTACATAGATGTTTTTGGCGGATTAATTTATAAAAACATTTTATAAATATATTCTTCAATATGCTCAGGAACGTTTATATAAAATCTTATACAACTATTTATGCTTGAGCTAGATATATTTTTTGTTCGATTTATAATATAATTTAAAACATTTATAAAATATTTACAAAACAGCTATAAAAAATATGTATTTTAGTTTATTAAAAGTTTGATTATTGACATGTTTTATAGCCGTTTTACGACTGAGTTATAGAGCAATTCTAATTCGTAAGGAACATATATTACAAGGTTATGTGTTTTAAATAAATATATTTGCTTTGTTTAAACGAAATGTATTAAAGCTATTTCTAATTCTGTTTTAACAACTAGTTTATAAAAATTTTTAACATTTAAATGACTTATAGTATCATTAATTATAGTGTCAAACAAATACCAATTTACAATTAAAATATATCAAAAAGAAGTTTGCAGGAGGCTTCTATAGCTGCTCAAGATAGAGATGGATGGAGAAAACGATCCGAGCAATTGAGACATGATGTCACCATACTCTTCGAGAGTTAACGGACGAGAAGAAGATATGTAGTAACGTTTTCTGAAAGTCATTATATTGGTACTCTTTAACAAATAATACTTTAACGAAAAATAAGGAATTTCTAAAAACAATAGAAAATTATATCTCACAGTTCATACCAAATAAACTTTTAGTCACGTGATTAAGCTTGACTTTTACATATTTTCTTTTAATCAAAATATTTTAGGAAACAAAACTAAATTAATTATAAGTATATAAACATTTATTATTCGCATCAATTAAACTCACCTTCTTAACAGCACTTAAGGCACATAAAGGGCCATTACTACCCTACCTATTCCCGTTCAAAATATTCTAATAAAGTTGCGATGAGTTTTTTACGGCTATTAAGCTATCTTGTACACTTCGCACTAAAAGAGGTTCTAAAAAGAACAATGCTCGACTGCAAGGTATGCTAGTAAACATTTTCAAGCTTAAAATTATTAAGCAAGAATTTACTCTGCAACAGTATTTATTTAGAAAAATCGCACAAAAACTAAAGTGTCAAACGAATGACAATATGTCAGAAAATAAATGCACCAGTATTTTTATAGCAGAACTTACCACCCATAAAAATTTTTAAGATGTAAAATTATTTTTGTGCTGGTCAGTGTAGCTTAAGAAAATACATAACAGGTTGTAAATTATTAATAAATAAAAAATAATGGAAAATACAAGCGGAGAGTTATGAACACGGAAAACAGACAATGATCCTATTTATCGACTTTCAGCAGGCATATGACAAAGTTAAAAGGACGGAGGTGTTTAGAGCATTAACAGAATTAGGGGTTAGCAAGAAACTGACCAAGATGATAAAATTGACACTCCAAGAGACAGTCAATGAAGTCAAAGTAAACAAGAAAACAAAGGAAAAATTTATAATCAGGGACGGATTAAGACAGGGGGATCCACTATCTCCAGTACTGTTTAGTGTAGTATTAGAAAAAATTATAAAAGACGCGGGAAACAACAGAGAGGGCCTTCTGTATACAAAAAGACACCAATGCTTAGCCTTTGCCGATGATTTGGTGGAGAGATCGGAAAGAGCTGATATCGGTGACCAAAAGACTAGAAAATCAAGCGCAAAAAGTAGGCTTAGTGTTTAATGAGAAGAAAACGAAATTTATGGAGTGGTCAGATAGGGATTTTGAGAAAGGAAGATGTCTACAATTGAATTCTGAGAGAGGTAAACGATACAAGTTTGAGAAAGTAGATACATTCACAGATCTGGGAGCAGTATTTCTAAGGAATCCAAATGTAACTCAAGAAATTATGGCAAGAATAATGGCAGGAAATAGATGTGTCAGCGCATTACAGAAAATTATTAAGAGTAAGAACATTTCTAGAAGTTTAAAAATCAGAATATACCAAACAATGATAAGACCAATAGTGCTGTATGCATGTGAAACGTGGACGTTCAATGCAACAGAAAGTTCGAGGCTAGTGATTTGGGAAAGAAAAATACTGAGGAAGATTTTTGGAGGAAAGAAGATAGACAACATATGGACCAGAAGAACAAATGAAGAAGTAAAGCAACTATATCGGGCACCGAGTATAACGGGAGTAGCAAGAGCACAAAGACTCAGATTGCTGGGACACATTGAACGAATGGCTTAGTTAGAAAGAATTCCTAGTATGATAATGAAACGTCAAATAGGTGGAAAGAGAAGGTTCTCGTGTTCACCATGACTTTTCACGTAGACCGAGAATCAGATGGAAAAAGGACGTAGAAGAGGACTTGAGAAGGATAAGAGTGGATGGGTGGAGAATAAAGGCGAAAGACAGAAACAAATGGAGAAAGATAACCAATCAAGCCATGAGCCTTTTAGGTTTTTAGAGCTATTTTATATATATAAAAATAATGGAGTAACGTTATAATTACTGGGCAAGGACTATAGTACAGTAAAAAGCATATTTTAAGTTTAAGAGGAAAAACACAAAAAGCTATTACTGTATGCGTTATTATTTGGACATTGTTTGTTATATACCTTTAGCAACCTTTAGTAAATGTTACTTTCACTAGTGAATATTAGAAATTACTAGGAAAATGAAATAACTAGTGAATATTAGAAATTACTCGACAAATCTTTTTAAAATACCACATTCACTGGTCCAATGCGTACATTTCAGTGAATGTTAACAATCACTGAATTTCCGACTTTCACTGTAACATATACAATTACAGTGTTTAGCATGTTTTGGGACTTGATATTCTCAAAAGATCAAGTTGATGACTAAAAAATTTCTATAGAATGGACATCGTTGGGTTTTCCCCTTACCTTCCATTTGTTAATCTGCATATTTCTCACCAGATAAAATACAGAAACTATTACAAAAAATCTTACTATTTATATGAAAAAAGAAAAAGTTCCTCGGAACTTACGACCAAGAAAAATCAAAGATTGTTGTAAGAACAATCTTTGAATTGCCACGGGGTTTCTAACAGGACACTGTCTCCCCAACGAATACCTCAGTAGATTGAAGCAGAGAAACAACGGCGAATGCAGATTCTGTGGGGAAAATGGGGAAAAACCAGAACACCTTATGACTGAGACGACAACTGTTCTTGCCATAAATTTTGGTACGGCTGATGTCGAAGATGGAGAGCTGGCTTCTGTGGAGTTGTCTCAGATACTCGCTTGTGTTAAAGCCCTGAGATTGTATGATGAGTTATAACTTGTTATAACTCAAGAAAGGGGAACGCACAATAGATCTGTAAGGTCGCGGTGATTAACTCCCCTTCTAAACATTGTACATTCTACCCGGTATAGATAGAATAAATTCATCCATCACAAATCTACGTCAAAACATGGTCATCACTTGATTTGAGTTAATAAATACATATATGTTACAATTATGAAAAATGGAGTAACGTTACATGACCTAAAACCAGTGGTGGACTAAGCTTGTCGGGGGCCCGGGGCGGCGAAGCTAAATGTGGCCCCCGGTCTGTTTAGATAATGATATACTTCTAATGCACGTTTTGTAAAAATTGAATGAATATGGCGGCACTTTCGGAAGTACCGGAAGTTGACAGCAACTTTCTTACTTTAAATGGGTGCCCTCATTTTTTATTGCATACTTAAATATTCTGTCAAATTTTATGAATTTTGATATTAAACACTCTATACCTAACGTTAACCGTTTTTGAGGAAAAAAAAATTATAATTTTTAGAGGAAAAAACTGCCTGTCAAAAATATGTATATAGCCTAAACGTCAAATTTAATGATTGCCACAGCCACTGTACCATAAAGAGAAGACATATGTTATGTAAGGACAAAATTAAATTGTCCGAATGTCATATAATAATGGCCGCAACTGTCATGGAATTGAGCGATTGAAAAATTATCATAAATCATTTTTTTTTCAGATGGAAATCCCCTTTTTTTATTTCACTCGTGAAAAGGCTTTCGTTACTTTCGTTTTTAAAATTTGTTACTTTTTTACTATACATGTTCCTGTACCTAAAATAAATCGTTTTTAAGTTATTTAATATTTTTCTTGATTTTAACCAGCAGCCTATGACAGTATTATCGATCATCATTTCCTAACTTTGCGCTGTTTTTTTTTATCGTACGGTATATTATTAAAATATCAACTATTAGACATCACTAAAGAACGAAAATACGAGATATATTTATATAAATACACTTTTTAAACTTTTAAGCAGCAGTAGTTATAGTATAGGAATATGTCTAGTTAAAACGTAACGAATTGGAAAACCTTTTCACTAGTGAAATAAAAAAAGTGGGTTTCCATTTGAAAAAAAAATATTTATGATAATTTTTTAATCGCTCAATTCCATGACAGCTATCGCCATTATTATATGACATTTGAACAATTTAATTCATTTGATTTTTGAAATAGATAGCCACATGTCTTTTCTTTATGTCACGGGGGCTGTGATAATCACTAAATTTGACTCTTAGGCCGTACAAATTTTCTTGACAGGTATTTTTTTTCGTCCAAAAATTTTAAATTTGTCCTCCCTTTTAATAAGTCCTCCAAGATCCGAGGGGCCCCTTCGCTGTCCCAGGCCCGTGGCCCCCGTTATACTAAAGACTTCACTGCTCATCATCAGTTATGAAGCTAGAATACAAGTTATGCTGTGCATTGGTTGTAATTTAAAATGTTTATTCAGAAAAAATAAATAATGAAACCATTGAAAGATAACTTAGAAGCTAAAATAAATAAATTCAGTCTCAAAATATATAATTTTTCGATATTTTAAACAAAGAAAATTACCCCTTGATTTAATTTCCTAAATAGAAAATGCCATTGACAATTACTGGGGCCCTTTGAATAAGAAGACTAAGGAAGGAGCATATCAAAAATCTTAGGTACACCGCGATGGGCCTCAAATATGGCCGACTTAAATTCCGGTTTATCAGTGTCGTTCTAATTTTATTTAAAAAATGTAAAACTATGATGTAGGGTAGACGTGGGGTAGACTCAATAATTTGTTGTTTTATTTTACGT
>NW_022146477.1:17723-22507 GCF_002938485.1 Sitophilus oryzae
AGTGCTTTCATTGGCTGCATTGTTCTGCACAGGTAGCGACTAAAAATTTAATGGCATTTTTCGACACCAGCCCCAAGTTCCGTTTTTATCTGACAGGTATATTCGACACCAAATAAATATAGCCAAGTGAAATAAATAAAATAATATAATTAATTTATATATTTATTTTAATAAAATAATGTACATTTTATATTTTAAAATTAATAATATCTGAATACAATACTTATTAATAATATCTGAATATTAATACAATTCTATTTGGTATTATAGGAATGGTAAGACATAGCTTTATAAAATCTAACCATATATTGTTGGATCGTAGTTTATCCACCATTTTCTCCATAAATACCAATTTAGCCTTAACGGTATTATCTTTGACTTTGCTTGGTATTTTTAAACCATTTATTTTGCATAAGTCTCTACTTGAAATTCTTTTAACTTTTCAATAAAAAATAAAAAAATAGAAGGATGCGTTGAATAAAAGTATAGCGCATTAAATTTGAAATGAAAGGATTCACAGGGTATCGTAGTCCTCGCAATAGACGGATTCTGATTAGACCATATGTGCGGTGGAAATAGAGCGCTATCGATTATGTAATTTTCCAGTAAATAGTCTGCATATAAATCAAGTGACGCGTTTTTAGGTTTATATGACATAAGATCATAAACAAAGCAATCTTCAACATCTACTGGATTTAAATAAGTTAAACCAAACGTATGTCTTAACCATTTTCCAATTTCTGAATTTGTATCCTTATATTCTTGTACCAAACCCAAAGATTGAATTTTTTTAAACCAGTTCTGATGTAAGTGAAAACGGCATCCACTAATTTTTACATTTGGCCACATAGACAATAAAGCACAGTGAATTGCTTTTTCAAAGTCCACAAATACTCTCAGAAGCTATTCTAATGGGATAACTCAAATGTTTCCAAAAAATCTTTGACTTTAATAAAGAAAATAAAAAAAAAATGTTTGTATGTCATTGACAATTTGTCCTTTAACAAACAGTATGCTAAAGGTACATAATGTCCATTTTCAAAGCCATGCATTTAAAATAATTGAGAAAAATTTGGTACTGTATGAAAATGTACCATCCATATACAAAGTTTGTAGTTTACACAACAAACGAATATTTGTCTCGCATGAAAATACAATTACATTAAATTCAGGATGATTTAAAACAAAAACTTTCATTGCGACAGGTTTTAGGAGAATAATTACTAACCGCGTTATGAACTTCTGATATGCTTCTAGGTAACGGACCTGGTAACAGTTTACGACGACAGTTGTAAATGTTTTTTCTTATGCAAGCTATGTCAGGAACCGTTAGCAAATTGGCATCACACTCAGTAACAGCAGTTCTTGTAATTTTGCAGGCTCTTCTTGATATATATCCTCTTCGGCTTTTCTTTTACATGCATTGGTAACCATCTTTACTTGAAGCTTTTCTGATCAGCTCATGGATTATAAAAATTAAATCACGTCTTGTGGATGGTGGATTACAGCCTATTGTGTACTTTTGGTGGAACACTTCTATGGGTTTCTTTGAAATGCAGCGCCAAAATATTTCGCCGCTTTTTAACACTTTCTGTTTTGAGAACGAATGATTCTCCACCACTAATAAATCTCGACCACGGGAACTTTTTATCAAACTCATGTTTAAAAGCCATCTATAAGTGTAATCTAGTCAACGTCAAACAATAAACTGTAACTGAATAATTTTCAAAAATTTAGTCACAAGTACAGAAGTGACAATAAATATTGGGGAAACCCAATTAATTACCTACCTACCTGCTTTAGGGCGCGGTGTCGAAATTTCCTATAATAAAATTTGACCCCTCGATTACCCCAGGTACAAACACAATTTGGTGTCGAAAGTTCGCCCGCGCGCGTCAGCGCTGAAAGATTGTTATGGATTTATGGAATGAATCTTAATGTAAAATTGGAAAATATAATATATTTATTATATCATGTTTTTAAAGATTTTTACGTTTTCTTTTTAATTTAATAATTCATAATTTAGGAATTCATTGATTTATTTTTCTATAGCTTATTTTACCTATTAAATATTGGCAGAAACTAGTCTAGTATTATCTATTTATTGATGTACAACTTACAACACCACAAGTCGTAATAACAAGAGGGCGCCATTAATGCACAAACTAACAATTTACTAAAAACTAACGTGGAAATAACTTTGAAAGTAGTATAATGATTATTTGTTACCAATCAAACTTACACCTCTGACTGCAATCAAGGATAATATAGTACCTTTATTGTCAGGTTCTTGTTCAAAATAGTCTATCAGGGAAGTTACAAGCTCTTTGCTTCGACTGTTCCAATCAAAGATATTTAAACTCAAGAGATACAATTGTTTACCTTTTTCCTTCATCGGCCATTATTCTATCCTTATTTTCGCATCTCTCTTACACCGAAAATATTTGCCAGATTTACCTGTATATTGGTATTAGTATTCGATTAAATTCCACAACCAATTATTAAGTAATAAATAATTTCGTTATATTTCTATAATATATCAAGTACATTAATTTGCTAACGTAATTTTTTTCATTTAATGCTTATCTGTTTAACTATTTTAAATTTTATAATGGAATAAAAATATCATGATCGTGTTTCTTTTAATAATAAAAAGCAGTTTGGCAACGCCAGTTTTAGAAATATACCGGCGTAGTACAACGGATTTCGAGGACGAATGAAAATTCCTAGATTCTCCTGTTGCGATGTTGCTATGCCGCCGATCAAGCTCCGTATTCTTTATTTGCTGTATTATAGTATTTTTGCGTTATTTTGTGGACTTCTGTGGACATTAATTTGAAAATATGGTGCATTCATGTATTGTGTACAAGAGAGTGTATCATTTAAATCCAAATTTAACTTTTCACCGGTAAATAAGAATAAGTAGGGTTAGGTATATTATTATATCCTCTTCTCTGTAGATCATAGGCGGACCTAGACATAAAATATAGCAGATTTCTAAATTATATTTATTTTTAGGTTTACTTTTTAAATTGTATATTTATTATGTTTTTTTAAATTATATATTTATTAATTAAATTATTTGTAGAAAAAAGGTACATGGTACGTACTAATTACTAATAATTTAATAACAATTTCTGTTTCCCCTTTAAGAAAGGGTATTGAATAAATATAATCTAGGTACCTACTTGGGTTTGACAAATCAATACCTACCTTTTGTGAGAATTTTATTGGGGTGTACCAAAAATGGAATTTTGCGGCCTTACTTTTTTTGTTGCCGTTACAATTTAATACGGCTTTTGTTTTAAATTTTGGTTGTTATAATGTAAATGGACATCTTTTGACATACATATAATTAATGTACTTATTACATGAATTTTATGACTACTACATTTTGTTGTATTTTTACATGTTATTGTATTGAAATTCTTTGCACATGCACTTTTTATTATTTATAAACAATATGAATTTTCCTTTGCAAACAAGAGAAAAAAAAAACTAAATATTTTTTAAGACTAAGGGAAGAACCGTTTACTAAACAATCACCATTTTATTTTATTTATGATTTTCTAAAATTATTGCTAGACTTTTTTGATGACTGTATTATAATATCAATCTATTTTCGTTTATTCTATCCTCCCTCAACTTATTTTTTTCCTATTACTATCCTCCCTCAACTTTTTACAATGCGACAAATATGTAAGTGTTATTATTATTTTTTTAAATTTATTAAACAATTATTTTAATTTCCTTAAAATACTGTCGGTCGATCGGCACGCCACTGGAAATTGACCTCAACCGTCTAATCTTTGTAAACAACTACATTGTTGCCGTTGCGCCGATACCCTATTCCCTTCTTTGTATATTCTCCCTCGCACTCGTTGATTTTCGCAAACCAATGTGTGATGAAGGTTTAGAGCGTTTTATGAATGGATCGTTGTATCTCCCGAGTTTAAATATCTTTGGTTCAAATACTTCAGCATATTTTCAACACACAATTTCAAAACATGCAATACAACTTCAAAATTTAGTTATTAAAAGAACTGTTTACGCTTAAAAGTACAGGGTGGGTCAAATTCGACGCTTTTAAATGGAAACACCCTTTTCTATAGGAGATAGACGAAAACTAATATCGGTGTCTGGAGCTCAATTTTCATCAAAAACATGATGGTGAAAACCCCACATCAATATCTGTTACCGTTTCGGAGTTACGGGGTGTTTTTCAAAAATGTGCATTTTTAACAAATCGCTGTAACTTTTTTGCTATCGAAAATTTTGTATTTCTATAAAAACATTTCTAAAGCACCTTTTTACGTAGAATTTAATGGTTTAAGAATAATTTTTTTAAAATTAATAATTTAAGAGTTATCAACAGAAAAATTGATTTTTTATTTGGGACACCCTCTATATTTTTAATTAACTGAAAAATTGAAACAAAACACTTGATATTTTGTTATAATCCCCTTCGAAATACAGAATTTTTAAAAGTTCGCCACTTTTAACTGGCTTTGGACCCTTTATTGATGATATGCCCTTAATGGAACTCGAAAACATATTTTTCCAGCAAGACGACGCACCGCCTCTGATCGCTGAAGTTATCAGCAAATGTTTGCATCCAATTTCAAGAATAATTGAATAGCCACCCAAGATTGCAGCCCTTGGCCGTCGAGGCCGCCTGACTTAGTGCCCATGGATCTAATCCTATCGATATATTTGCGGAAAAATAAAGGTTCCTTATTCTTCCGTATAATCTAGACAAGAATTAGAAATACTAAGCAGTTATG
>NW_022146477.1:22973-32108 GCF_002938485.1 Sitophilus oryzae
TAAAGAATAACGATACACAGCCTGGGTTTTAATAAACATTAATAACAATAACAGAG
The DNA here is from genome assembly GCF_002938485.1 of Sitophilus oryzae. Taxonomy (NCBI): domain Eukaryota; kingdom Metazoa; phylum Arthropoda; class Insecta; order Coleoptera; family Curculionidae; genus Sitophilus; species Sitophilus oryzae. The sequence continues at coordinate 23,030 of NW_022146477.1, forward strand.
CTAACGTTATTAAAGAAAACATCATCATGCAAACAAAAAAAAAATGTAAAAACTACCCTAATACTTTGTATTGCCTCCCTTGGCTGCTATAACTGCCTGTATAGGTCCGTTCATACTGTCATTGAGGCTGCATATATCATATTGCGTTATGTTTTCCCATTCTTCTTTAAGGACCAAGCAAAGTTCATTTAATGAAGCTGGTACCGCTTCGTGACCTCTAACCCACCTACCAAGTATTTCCCAAACGTCGAACATAATGGGCAGCTCATAGTGGTTGTATAGTTAAGGTTAGTACAATAATTAACAAAACCGCCCTGTCATATTGAAAAATAACTTCAAAAAGAAATGATAATTGAAAAAATTGCAAATTGTTGGTGGCAAGTTCCTTTCGCTCTTAAAAATTAACCAAGGCATGTATTGATATGATCCAAAAAACAAAATACTCAGGATATATGGCTCTGACCGTATAATTATATTTTAGGAAAATTTACACGCGAAATTATTGCACAGGGTGTTTCAAAATTAGGCTAAAAAACAACCCTTCGATTAGTCCTGTATAATATATCAAATACTAAAGTTTATGAAAAACCGAGTTTACGAATTAAAGTTGATATAATTATATACAGCTTGCTAAAAAAATCATGAAAATAAGGCTACAAATAACAAAAATATAGCACTTTAAATTTAACCAAACATTCCTCCGTTGCGTTTTTTTGCGTCTGAGTGTACATTACGATGAAATATTAAACCAACTTGTTTTATTACTACGGAATACACTGTTATCGTTGTCAATTGAAGTAATTTTCATTCTTTTTGTTTAATTGTTATATTTTCGGAATCGTCCAGATCGTCTGTCCATCGTCTGGGTGCTTTAAAGAAGTTCCTAGAATCCCAGATGTCCGTACTTTAACTTTCGATTTCTGTCCAAATACAACGCTTCAATATTGAAGAAGTTTCTCCAGAACTTTTTTAGCTTTTTAAAAGCCTGCCTGTTTTCCAAGTTTTTGAGAGACTTTTCTGAATATGATCCTGTTCTTCAAGTTTTTCTTTTTAGTGAGGCCCTTCTAAATTTTCAATAATTTTCTTCAGGAGATCTTCCCTCTAATTTTATGATTTCCTACAATTTTCTGTAGGCGGTTCCTGTTCTTATTTAATTGCTGTCGCTTTGCCAAACAAATTTATAAATTTCTTACCATTTGTACAAAAGGGCCTTGTTTTCCTTACTCGTCTTGTTACTGCCCAATTTTCAAGATTTCTACAAATTTTTCCTGGTTTTATAGTAACCCACTTTCTGTAGGCTGTTCCTCTTGCTTTTTTCGAATTGTCTGAAGTTGTTTTCAATCTTCTTCCCGTCCTTTACTTAATATATCTTGTTCTATTAGCCTTTTTCTTATGTTCTTCAAAAAATCTACCAAAATCTTAGTTATTTCATTAAATTGTTCCGGCTTGCTGTTTCTCCAGTGCCTACCACAAAAATTTTCTAATGCAGTCGAAAATCTACTAAAATACTCATAAAATTATCATACCATGTCGTTACAGCTTGGTTGTGGAGCACAGAAATCTCATTTACGTTAGGGTTGATTGTTTATTATATTATCGAGAGATGTCGCTTCAGATATACTTATTTTTTTCGTGTCCAGATACATTCATCATTATCATCATCCTCATCATTTTCAGCTTATTCAACCATTTCCAATTATGGTGTAGTCTCCCTCACATATCTAGACACTGTCTTGGTAATTAAAGGTATCCCTGCTAATTTCCTAATATCATGGTCCCATCTCAGGTTTGATCTTTCTCTAGGTCTCTTAATTCATCGTGGGTACCATGCTGTAATTTCTGTGGTCCATCTGTTGTCCGTCCTGCTTGGCAGGTGTCTTGCCCATATCCATTTGGGGGGTTTGATTCTATTGATAACATTACCTGAGTCTTTCGTCGTATCCAGTCTATTCTTTTACGGTCTTTCTTGTTTATTCGTTATTCCCAACATTCTTTATCTGGTAACATACTACATGGTCTGTTCTTCGCATTCGCATTGGGTATCCACATTTTGATTTATATCACTTTTCACTAGGTTAGCTTTTAGTCGAGTGATGGCAAAAGAGTGATTTATGTTTTTCGATCCAAGTATCTACTTGTATTGGAAAACTTGGGAATCTTTCAGTTGGTGGATTTTGATGTTGGGGGTGCTCGTCTGGACGTCTGATGGTTCGACATTTACCGTGTTTAGAAAGCATCAATGGGATTTCATTGAATGATTATGTGAACTTTTCTATATACTCAAGTTCACTTCGACGAGTTGCAGGGAGTGGAATCGTAGCTATGTTACCCTTATACAGCCAGTAGTTATTCTGTATTTCTCATTCAGAGCTATACCGACTTGCTTAACATGCGTAGATTTACATCAAATGTGACAAGCATATTTACCAGCTGAGAAACATAAGGCTTGTGCTGTTGTACTTAGAGTTGTCATCTAATTCCACAGAGCTTTTTCAGTACGTGCGAGTTCTTGTGGTGAATTTGTTCTTTGGCAATGCTGTTTGTAAGTGACCAATTTGACTAGTACAACCCCTAAATATTTCGGATGGTCCTTGTTATGTAAAGTGTTCCCTCCCCCATAATGATTACCTTGGATGGAGAAGGTTCTGATTCAGTCTAAATTTTTTTAGTATTTGGAATGAAATTTAATTAAAAATCGATATTTGTTCCCAAACGATGATCGATAAACGAACTTGAAGCTCACTATAATTGTGGTGCGTCTCAAATATGGCTCACCCCTGTCACAACCAAACCAAATCAAACTTCTTGATTTTTTCAGATAAAAAATCGAGATACGATGTGAAAGTTGTCAAATCGCGACGGACGGTCGACGGACTGTCCGCTCGCCGCAACGGAATTTTCAAAGAAAACAAGACTTTAGCGGTTAAAGGGTATATTTCCTTTGTGTAAAATGACAATTTAATACCAAATCAGTTCAAGATCACTCTGTCGAACTTATTTGAGAGCTTAGAACAAGTCCTATTTGCCTTAAGGCTTTCAAATCTACATTCGAGCCAGATTGTTATAAGGAAATAATTTATTAGGGAACTTCCGGGTGTCTCGTCTGCCCTGGCATAAGCAAAAAAACCCGCCAGAACAAACAATATATTAAAATTAACCAGGGCGGGGGACGCAGGGCAAAAAACCTGTCCCCGAGGTAACTCCATATAGTCACATGTCCACATTAAAAACTCCATAAAAACTGGTCCTGTCTCTCCTCTGCGCTGGGAAAGCGACCCGGTGAGTTTATTCAATAGGCTGCGGCGGCCGGTCCGACAGTTTTTTTCCTCTGGCCCTTTATTCATTAAAGGGTTGACGAACGGAACGTCTAATGTATGCGCTCTTGCATCTCATTAAGGGATGAACCGTGAGAAGCGGAAGTCGGGGTGGATCGAGATCGCAGCCAGAAAGAATTACGAGACAATAGAATTTTTATTTCTCGTTCGTATATGCATATTATATATTCGGTGTGCGGATGTACGCGCATACCTACGGTGGGTGACGGTAGATTAATTCGGAGCTATGCGTGGCTCAATGAAATGCGTTTTAATTTCATAGTTAAAAATATAGAAGAGGAAGAAGTTTTATTACCATCAGTTTTTATTACTTTATATACACATGTTACAGACGTTGACATATTTGCATTAAAATAATACACCATGCGACCCAAAAAAAACGGCGTCAAGGACGGCTGGGGAATAACAATCGATGATAATTTTGATGATGTCGAGCCCTAGATGTCAACTACTTGGCCCGTACTCTTCCTTATTTTTTAAAGCCGCTTACGGCTATTTCGCTTTAAGAAGGTTGTAATTTATTTTTATATCCACTAAAATCATTTTTAACTGGTGTAATTTAAATTACGAGAAAAAATAATTTTCAGGAAATAGGTTTGTGCATCTGCAAATATTCTAGTCTTTTTTAATCCTTCTATAATTTTAGTGTTAATTTTTGACAAGTTTTATGTTAATTTTATGTAAATGACGTCTATAAATACTCAAAAAATAGGCCCCGGCCAGATTAGCCCTGGCAGCAAAAAGGAGACGTTCACTTAAAATTTACTTCTTATATCATATATGTCAAATTTGACATTTACATAGAGTGCCACGACAATAATTGTAACGACAAAATTTCAAATATGCTAATGAGCCACCCTTGTTCCATTTGAAAAAAATTGAGTTTTGATTCATAATATGATTTGAGTGTCTTTTAATCCGCCAGGAATAGACAAGAAAAACATAAACTATCAAATATATTTTTCCAAGTCTCCTTGATTAAAAATTAGTGGTTTTAATACAGTCACATTTATATTGAAATTAAAATTACTAGTTCTTTTAATTCTAATCTTAATCTACTATCAAAAAACTAAAAGAAAATATACCGAGGGTACCAGTTAAAACTCAAAAGTTGTAGTCATTTTCGGTGAAACTAAATGAATACGTCAATCAATCCCGATTTATGTCTGAGACGAACATAGCAAATCTTGTTTGTTTATCTGAAAAAATAAAAATGTTATAGGGGTGAGCGACTTTTGAAAAACTCTACACTCACACTACACTTGAATTGTAAATAAAATCTTTAAAACAATAAAATAATAGTGCGAGTGAAGTAAACTGTCATTTATGGACTGTTATACTACATTAGAATGAATTTAAATTTGCATAAATTACACATAAAATTTTAAATAAAAATATATTGTCGTAATGGGTAAGTCATTATACAATTAATAAATTAGAATAATGTATTAAGAGAAAAATGATTTTGAAAAACTTTATTACATTCAGAACAACAAATTTAATTACACCAAAGTAAAATACCAAAAAGCGATTATGAATAATGTTATTATGATTTATGTTATAGGTATACCCAGTAAGTAAATTATTTCTAGTATATTTTTATAATGTCTAGGGTGGTTAATTATTTGTGAGCATAAAGTAATGAAGTTATATTAGGTATATACGGATGTATTATCTTCAAAGGATTAATTTTTAGATTATGTTATTTCCTTCATTTTGCGAATAATTTCATACATCAATAAAAAAAGTTTACTTTAGGTTAGTTTGGTTGCATTTCAGCAGCTTTGATTTAAATTTTGGAGTGAATTATATGTACATTTTTTACGCAAGTGAGACACCTCTTGCTGATTTAAGAGTGAATATTAATTTGACTATAAAATGATATCTGCAAAATACAACACAAAAGTTTGGACTTATCTGATCCGGTGTCCTGTTCTAATAACTACAGGAGGAGATTGGATTTGAGTGGGACTTGACTGGCATTTCAATGCAACACTGCATTTTCCCAGCAACACTGCATTTTCCCAGCAACATTGCATTTTCTCCAGCAGCATACCAGCAACACAGCAACATATCGCAACACAACATGCGGGAACGAGAGTCAGAAAAGGAAATCCAAAACAGCCATCACTAAAGGCAGATGCCAAATTTTCAGAGTATAATCTAGATTTTAGTTAAAATGCACTTAATTTAGTTTACATTATCTACTTATTTACAAAATTATTTTAATATTCCCAACTGAGCAGCGATTCAATTTCAATATTTAAGCTTAAGAATGTTAGAAATTTTAAATTTGTACCATTTTAAGTGAAACTTCTTTGCGATGCGATGGGAATATATAATTGAAAGGGCGTGACACACGAGACGCGAGATGCGAGGATGTTATTAAAAGGTAAAGTAAATATTTTCTCATTATTTAACTAATGTTAACTAAAGCATATATTTTATTTTTCTGTTCTAATATTCTGTATTAAAGTTTTTCCTTGTTTATTTCATCTGAGAATTATATCATATAACATGTATGTATTTAATGGAATCTATTTATGCTGTAAATAATTTAAATTTAAAAGTAATCAAAAACAATCGTTTACTGTCCATTCATGCCGATGTTTGTGGTTCGGAATGAGAACAAGAACCTTGTTGAATGTACTAATACTTTTCGACCGTGACTGGGCGAATATCTTAGCTCGCAGAGGGCAACTAAAAGCAATAAATATAATATTAAGATATTTACACCAAACATCCAACTTTAGCTTCGAGATCCGAACCAGGACCTTAGTACCTGCGGGCGGCGACCTGCTAACTAACCAAAACTCTTGAGTTTTGCATAAGAGGACTTAAATATAGGCCAGGTTTACATCAAATTGGGAAAAATCATGGCAAATAATTCCAGTAAACCAATTTGATGTAGATTCAAGAGAATCGTTCACGTATACGTTGATCTAGACATGTTCTTATAGTAAACATTGTTAATTAAAACAATTAAAATCAGGTCGATGTAGCGTGATGTTTCAAGGCCAGCTCGTACTAAACATCGGTGCTGGAAATATACAAAGGAGATTTTTGAGCACGTACCCGCCGATAATTGGGACGAGCGGACAAATATAAAATGGTGTGCTGAAGACAGGGAGGAGTGAGTTAGTTGATTAGCTCATTGCAGTCCAACGTTCAGTGAGTTGGCCGGTCAGTGATTCGCGTCATTAGTCAGTTAGTTGGCCAGTCAGAACCAGTTGAACCATGTTCTGTAAGTACCTTCTTTCAGTGTACCATACATTGAGTCTTGGCATTTCCCAAATTTGTTACCTTGTGTATTACCTTTGTTGATTCCTTGTGTATATAGTTATATGTTTTTAATAAATGCATTATCTAATGGTTGTTTTGATTAAGAGAGAGAACCTGGTATAGCGACTCTAGCATACAACCCCCAGCTAGGTCGCGACAATATAAATGTGGCATGTTTTGAATGTATGAAACTACAAACCTTGGTATGAGGACAGTTTCATATTATTATTATTTCGTTTTTTATTAAAGTTCAAGGACAGCATAGTTAGATACTCTGGAATAATGAGTAGGGTTTTCTCTGCCGTGCTCTTTTACTAGCGAATTCCAGGCAGATTATATGGCATCCATTTCATTTAATAAAATAAGTAGGGCTAATTACAAATTTAGCGTTTTATTTACATGATCTATTCTTCTCAAATTTCCCAAAATATTGTTTCTGTCGAAGCGCATCCGAGGTAATCACAATAAAAAAATATATTTAACACAACGTAGGTTTCTTTCTTTCATTTAAATTTCTTGTTATACAGTTGGCCAAAATATTACCTCTTCAACTTTGTTGACGAATTTGAGTTGTTACACTACACTATGTTTGAATTTCTATTTTCTTTAATTTCGCTACATTCCATAATAGCTCGGCTCTGATAATATAAGGGTGATGCAATTATCACGCTTTCATTGAATATTATTTCTCTTGAGAAATAATACTTCAATAAACTCATAGTTTTATCGTTTCTAAGAATAACAAATATATATGTATGTCAATCATAATATATTTAAATTAATTTAAACCTACATGATTAGCAAGTAATTTGCTCCGGCAACAAAAATGCCTTTTTCAAACTGGTACTGTTGCAAAAGCGTCGGACTAGCGCATATGCAGTTGTTGAATTAGAATAAAATACATTGTATTCAGTGACCTTCTAATGTAAATTAATAATCGTACCGTACCTAACGGAAAAAATGCATTAAATTTTATAATCTTTAAACGATTACCGCTATAAAATGATTGACAAAGTGGTTCTAAAGAGAGGAAGCCAAAGCGAGAAGGATAATAAAAAGCGAAAATATAATAAGTAGGTGAGTTTACCCGTGGGTTAGTTATTCAGGAGTGGCAGATTGATGAATGATCTTTACAGTCGTAATTTCGCGGCTATTTCATTAACTTACTGTCAGATTGGTTTATAACACAGGGTGTTCTCTTGATACGGTCGTACGGCGGGTATAATGGGACTCCATTCAGAATCTTAATTGCTTGCTTGTGGTCAAGTACATATCGGTTAACTGCTACTTTGGAAAAAAACGGAATACATGCTATTTTGTGGGACTAGGAACAGTTCGAAAAAGGTTGTATGATAAGAAAACGATAATGGTTTGCGCATATTTAATTATAGTTAATGGCAAGTAATTAGTTTTTGATAACAATGCGAAATAGGAAACGTAGTTTTTCAAAGGAACGCTTGTCAAGAAAATTCCTATTTTGATATCTTTGAGCATAAACCCTTTAGGCCAACAAGCAATTGTCCTCACAAAATAAAATCACTAGTAACATATTCATGCCTTCCGCCAGCAGATACTGTATTATTTGTAGGTAAATTAAATAAAAATAACCTGTTATAAATTTAAATAAAGTCTATAAATTAATGTCGATTTTGAAAATAGCTACTAAGTGTGACTAAAAAATTGCCATGGCGACACCAGCCATCTTGATTACAATTTTAATGAAAAATCGCTTTTTATTCAAAATCTAAGCCAGATAGGTATAGGAAACCCTAATTTAGTGTAAAAGAGCATTTAAATCTGCTTCGACTTATTTAAAAAATTTAATAGTGTTGCATTTGAAATAACAAAGTTTTTATGTAAAATAAATATTTAAAATAAACTAGCAATTTTTGATACCCCTGTATACGTTTAAGGAAGCAATCAAAATTTTTAAGTTTATTTCTCTGGCTTTAAAGTCAGCACAAGAAATAATTCTCAAAAGTAATGTACAAGGTTGTAATGTACAATTTTTTTTATTATAGCATGCATATTTAAACATCTTTAGATATCTCAATAACCAAAGCTTTTAAACATATTAAACCCTTATTTAAGCCTTATTTTACGTCAAAGAATCCAAAAATGAAATAAAATATGGTGTGTGTGTGTTCCATAAGAAAAAATATAACTTTGGTATGGATCTTAGTTCTGACACACCCTGTACATTTCAATATACCCAGAAAATATTTTGTTTCTACATCTTTCCGTTTTCGTATAATCAACCGAGTTGGGCAAATGATGTGCGCCACCCTGTATAGAGGTGCTCCTTATGCAAAACTTCCAGAGAACGGAAGAACAGTTACATTACTCCCTCCTGTGCCATTACAACCTACCTGTACAGCTCGACTGCGACATCCCGTCGATCACCTTATGCTAATATTGTTTTCTAATACAAAACCTAATAAACTGCCATTCTTCTAAAGACG
>NW_022146478.1:0-4928 GCF_002938485.1 Sitophilus oryzae
GACTCCGACGGGGTCCTCCAACGGTCTTAGGCACTTGAAAAAGTTCCTCAGAACTTACGATCGAGAAAAATCAAAGGTTTTCCTTGATTTAAGTAAAAACAATCTTCGGATTGTCACGGGGTTTCTAACAGGACACTGTCTCCTCAACGAACACCTCAGTAGGATGAAGCTGAGAAACAACGGCGAATGCAGATTCTGCGGGGAAAATGGGGAAACACCAGAACACCTTTTCACTGAGTGCGCCGAGACGACGACCATTCGTGCCATGAACTTTGGTACGGCTGATGTCGACGATGGAGAGCTGGCCTCTGTGGAGCCGTTTCAGATACTGGCTTTTGTTAAAGCCCTGAGACTGTATGATCAGTTATAACTCGTTCTAACTCAATAAAGGGGAACACACAATAGATCTGTAAGGTCGCGGTGATTAACTCCCCTACTAAACATTCTGCATTATAGCTGCAATCTACTGAGGTGTTGATTGAGGAGACAGTGTCCTGTTAAAAACCCCGTAGCAATCCGATTGAGATTGTTCTTACTTGATTCAAGGAAACATTTTTTTCGGTCGTAAGTTCTGAGAAATTTCTTTGACCGTTTTAGACCGTTGCGCTTGAGGATTTCCAAGTTACGGATGGAGTCTTCCAGGTTCTCGAGTTCCGTTTTAAGTTGCTTTCCACTTGTGAAGCAGAACGTTACTGGTCTAGTTGGTCGAGTGTTCGCTTCTTTTCTAGCTAGATCGTTTGTTTTTTCATTGCATTCTTCCCTTAGTGGGTTGGCAACTTTATTTTCTTTGCCTAATTTGTTCAATTCTCTAGGCATTTTTTGAGCAACTTCAAATTGGTGGTTACTGAGTTGTTCGCTTTTAATGCTGCTTGACTATCAGATAAAATGACCATTTCTTGTTTTCGATAGTTCCTATCTAAGATAAGTTATATGCATCTTTCAAAAGCGTATATTTTTGCCTGATGGATACTGGTGTAGGTTAGATAACAATATGATGTGGTGTCCACTAATTGGTTCAGAATATTTAGTATTCCCTGTTCCTGCTTTGGTTTTTGAAACATTAGTATACCACGTTATGATATGGTCTTTTACCTACTGAGAAAACGTTTCTCTCTTCCAATTATTTTTATTGCTCAATACTACAGTGAGGTGTTTCTCAAAGTTGTATATTCCTGGTATTGGATGCCACACCGTGACCGGGAATATACCAGGGAGTTGGAAAAGTGGAATTTTCTTATCCACAGAAAATTTTGATCATAAAGAGGAACTTTTGTATTTGTTTGACTACTAAAAGCATTCACTTACTACACGATCACAAAGGTAAGTCACTACAACGTCCTCGTTTATTGAAGCTTTAGCTTCCTGCCTCCATTGGCCAAACAAATCAAATTCTTTTTTATACCGTACTGGTAATTTTTTTGATATTATCTACCCTGTACCCTTGTTAGATTTCTCGATAACTTCTTTTGGAATCAGATTTTCATTACATATCGACTCCGTTTTATCAGATTTTTCATAAAAAGTAAACATTTTCTTTAACACTGATTTTTAAGTAACTCGACTTTGAGTTAAATAAAATTACAACATTTGCATTGCGTGGATATCACATTACATTCAGCACCAAATATTTTTTTTTCTGCCAGTATTGACAATGTACGAATGTACACACCAGTAAATACAATATCGTATCCAAAACATACAAAAGTGAAGTAAAATATTCACAATTATTTAAAAACATAGGTTTTATCTCAACATTATGCAATAACTGTACACGTCATTCCTTACTCATACTGTAAAAGATGATTTATAGGATTTATAAAGTAAATATCTATATATACACGTTATCTATTAACAGAAACTTTTATTGTAGATTAAGACTAATCGAAGTGTCGCACCGGTCTTCCAAGAACGAAGGAATGGACAGAATCAATTTTGAAGCTGCAGGAAGTGCAGGAATTTCTCCTATAAACGAAATTCTTGTGCGAGAACCGACGAGGAAGAAGTAGAAGATTGAAAAACGACGCTCGGGGCTTCGGAATCGCTATTTATTGAAACGACTTTAATCCAGAAAGCATTATGATCCTAGCTGTAAAATGATTAGGCAAAATGGTGCTGTTCCTTGTAGATTGGCGACCACTTCCTTCAATATTCTTGCCATTTAGCGATGTCTCATCCTTGGCATCGATGCAACATTGTCAGAGAAATAGGTATACAATTTATTTAAAATCTTTTTAAAGTCTATACCAAATTGGTTACCTTGGTACAGGGTGTCTCTTCAATAAGTGGCAATACAGGGTAGCAACTGGACACCGTTATTGTTTTCATCTATACATATATGATAAAAAAAATATATAAATGATATTATAAAAGGAATATCTTGTCCAGTTGGACCATTCAACCAAACCAGTCCTAACCAAAAATATTTCATATTGTTAATAGTGTTGAAGATTGTCTTTTAATCCAACAATCTTTAAATAAAAGATGATCCATAATAAGATTACTGTCACTCTAACAAGCAACGTAACAAGTCACACATATCGGGTCAGGTATGATTAAAAATAAGATTTGGGCATCTTTTAACTGGCCAGGATAAGACATTAAAAACATTAGACGATCAAATCTATTTTTCCAAGGCTCCTTGATTAAAAATTAGTGTTTTAACACTGCCATGGCACTCTAGATTAAAATTTAAAATAGAATTTTGTTTAAAGCGAAAATGTCAAAAGTTGACATATGATATGTCATTCTATTCAGAGTGTCATTTTCTATCGAATAAAGTAAAAAAAAAATAAAAAGGGTGCCATTTAAAAATCAAAAGTTGTAGTCCTTCGTTGTAGAAAACAATTGAATACGTCATTGAATCTTAATTTATGTCATATACTAACATGTATTGTGCCAACAACCCTATTTATTATAACCAGGTTTACATCACAATATATTTCACTCTATTCATTTAACTGTTTTATACTTGGCAATATTGTAATTGCATCAAAATTCATAGAAATTGTCCCTTTAAAGTGCGACCCGCTCTGTCTTTTTCTAAAATCGTTTCTCTCTCCCACTGTCTCGTCTTTGTAGTCTTTGATAAAACGCTAAATTTGTAAATAGCCCTACTTATTTTATTAAATGAAATGAAAGTACTCTGCCTGGAATTCACATGTAAAAGAGCACGACAGAGAAAACCATGATCACTATTCCAGAGAATCTAACTATGCTGTCCTGAATTTTAATAAAAGCGAAATAATAAAGAAACTGTCCTCATACCTAGGTTTATAATTTAATACATTCAAAACATGCCACATTTGTATCGTTCAAAACTGAAGAGTTTCTTGTTAGTTTAACGGGTCCACACCCGTAGGTACGAAGTCCCTTGTTGTCTTAACTTTATTATTTTTATATAGTTTTATATTTTGTCATGGTATAATTTAATAAATTGTAAGTTATTCTATGAATTATTTTATTTATTGTTTTTGTTTGCCCTTTTCCGAGCTAAGATATTTGCCCATGCAAGGTCGAAAATTGTTAGTATACTCAACAAGGCTCTTATTCTCACAAACCACAAACATCGGCACGAAGGAACAGTAAATGATTTTATTTAGATTACTTTTAAACTGAAATTATTTACAGCATAAATAGATTCCGTTAAATGCATACACATGTTATATATTGTCTTTGTCAGATCAAATGAATAATGAAAAAGCTTTAGAACAGAATTACAACAAGAAAACAAAATAGGATTTAGTTAACATTAGTTAAATAATGAGGAAACATTTACTTTACCTTTAATAACATTCTTTGTCACAAAACTCAAGAACCAACATAATATCAATGCGTCTCGAATGGTAGTCTTATTATCTAACAACTATCATCTCTGGTCGTCGCCTGATTTTCCTCTTTCTAGTTTGTGAATAATATTTTAAAAATCAATAATTTTATTTATGTGTACTTATTTTAATTAATTAAAATCAATAATTTTATTTATGTGTATTAGAGTATCTTAAAAATGAATATTTTGAATTTAAAGAAATATGTCTATTTTTAAATAGGCGGTTCATCTCAGTATCAAATCTCTTTTTTTTATCTGAAAAAATAAAAAAGTTATAGGGGTGAGCCACTTTTGAGACGCACCCAGTATAGATAATACCCCTCTTTAATGTTGTGAATTTGTAAAGTTCTTGTGTTTACATCGATAATCGTTTACCTTTCCAGTTGCATATTAATGAAGTATGTAAATCATCAACCAAAACCTTAGGATTTGTCTGTCGTACTACTAAGAACTTTCAAAATATATCTTGCTTCACTACTGTGTATAAATTCCTGGTGCGATCACGATCAGAATACGCATCGGTAATATGGTCACCGATATACGAAATTCACATTCAACGTCTAGAACATATTCAATGTAAATTTCACAAAGGGCTATCCTTTAGGGCTGATGGCGTCTATCCACAGTGGGGTATAGATCAGCAGTTGCTGCTTGACACGTGGCTTCGCTTCTCATTAATATTTCTATTTAATATTATAACAATATGATAGACTGTTCATTTCTCTTGAGCGTGCTTGAGCGAATTAAACTGGCACATTTCACTTGTCGCAACTAGATATTAGTACACCTTCTGCCTTCAAACTCTTCGTACATGCAATACCACCAAAGCTCTACTATATAGATGCTATCACAATTTTAATAACGTAACTGTACACTACACACTGGATCTGTTTCAGTACTTACTCACATCTTTCAAGTGGGTACTGGATGAAATGGGCACACACGACAGAGGAGAGGAAAAATGGAAGTGGACAGCCTACGGCTTAGAAAAAATCGTCCGATTTAAATGAAATTTGGTATGTCGATAGTTTGAACCAAGAGCAACTTGACCGTGTACGACACGTGTCACTGTGACAGTTAGTTTTGACATAAGAAACGTCAA
>NW_022146479.1:0-8063 GCF_002938485.1 Sitophilus oryzae
CAAATTGGTGAATTTTATCAAAAAAATACAAGAGATAAAAAAGTTTTTAAACAAACTAAACTATCCAAATTAATTTTTTTGCATGTGTTTGATAAGATTTTTCTTTAAATTTCGTTAACAAGAATGATAGGGGTAGTTTATTTCAACCCCTTCCACTCATTTTAAAAAAGTGGAAAAATTACCAGAAAGGGTGTTTTCATAACAGTAATGCTTCGATAAAATTTCATTAGTCTATCTCTTTTCGTTTTCAAGATAAAAAATAAAAACATTATTTTTCCGCTATCTTTGTACCGCGATATCTCCCTAATGGTTGAGTTTTGACCCAACGTTTATGAAGCAAACTACCCTTTATTTTGAACAAGGAATCACCCCCTGAAGTTTTTCGCATTTGTTTTGAAACACCCTGTATATATATATACTAGATTATTCTTCTTCTTTTACTTATTTGAGATTTAGCCGATCTGTTAATTTTAAGGTTGCCTCTGTTTTGTTAAACTGGTAGTAGAAAACAAAATTATTGATTAAGTCTCACAGTTCAGATACCTAGGAATTGATATGTCGCACTACCATGATCCAGAGAAAGATCTGAGAAGCCAGATAAACAGAGCAACGGCCATGTCATTATGTCAGAGGCAAATAGTGGACCCTTCATGCGAACAGACAGCAAAATTAAAATTTATTAGACCTACATCAGACAAATAATAATATATGGCACATAAATCCGAGAGTTTGAGAAATGAAGAACCTAAGAACCATAATGAGGAAAACTAGAAGAGACAGAATTAGAAACACAAATATCTGACAACAATGTGGAATACAGGACGTAGTGATATGGGGTAGGCAAAGAAAAAGACAATGGTTCGCACACGTAAAACGCATGGAAGAAAACAGGCTACCACCCATAGCTCTTGAAGGGAAACCCATGGGTAAGAGACAGCCGGGAAAACCTCCAAATAGACGGAAAGACAGTTGGCAGTCCATCTCCCAAGATCACTAGATTAAGATAACATATTAAAAACTACATTTCAACATGTGACTATACAAAAAATATAAGTATAAACAAACTGGCTCAAGTCACGTTATTTCATTTACAGGCTTTCAAACCATAAAGGGTTACCGACAGGTATTTTAGTTTAATCATTTTGGCTCAGCCATTTAATCCTAACAGCGGCCCTATCGTAGTGTAGGTAAAACCTGTAAAACAGTTGATGTGTTTGGTAGATTTAAAGTGTTTTTGATGATACAATTTATTTTTATTTATAAAAGTGTCCCTAGGACAATAGGCCATCAATTTCTCATATCATATACCATCCTAAAAAGGTTCATTATCTTAAAAAAGGCGATTTTCCATAGATCGATTCTGTTAGTAAGTACCTACGTACGTTTCATGAGTGCTTATAAAAAATATTATCAGCCACAATTTTTTTTTCTCTATTTCGTTGAGCTCAATTTAATCTATTAGTTATTTATTTAATTGATTATTTTATTTTAATAGCAATATTTCTTTTTTAAGTATTTTTATTTTTGTGTATTTATTTACAGTAATATAAAGCCCTGAGCTTAAAAATTGATTATCGTAGAGTATAAATAAAGATTTTATTTGACAGAATATTTATTTTTTGAAGAGTGTAATCGGAAAAAAGATTGATTATGTGCCGTATTTAATCGGGCGGATTGGGATTTGCTGAACGTAAGAAATCGAAAAAATTAAAACGTACAGCTTGTTTTCCTAGAAAACCTAGCGTCTATTATGGAATTGCGGTATTTAATTTAGTTAATTACATTTTTTTATTGATTTACATAACTTGTCCATTTACGATGTACATTTTGTTTCACTGCAGTACACTTTTCTTTACAGAGCCACAATACACTTTCTTCCGTTGAATTTCTATTTTATAATGTTTAATATGTCACTAATTTGCAGTTGATTTCAATTATTACAAATAAGCTATCAATTGCGGAAGATAGCTTTTGTGTTTCTTTTTAATATATTTTTTTAATTTTTTATATGATTGAGTTTATAAACATCCCGTATACTAATATATTGTATTAGTATACTTTTTATAGAATACTCATTTCAGACCTAAATATTAATAAAATTCCTGTAACAATTGAATTTTGTGTACAGTGTAAAAACAAAATTATAATTATTACTCATCTCGATCAATAAGTATGGATCAAAACAGATAAGATTAAACGTCTACAAACCATGTAATTTGAAGAGAACTCAAATAATTTATTATCGTATATGAAAAAAATGATATTTATGGTACCTCTAAGTGTTAAACGTAACATTTGTTTTATCTTATAAAAATTTTATATTAATAAAGGAGTTTTGAAGAAAATTCAGATTTTATTTAAAAAAATACGTATACGTATACTACATACTGACATCAGAAGTGAGATTGACCATCTAAAAGTATCAGAAAAGTTTTAACAAGTCCTGTCAAGTTGTGTGCTGGAAAAGATGATAAAACTATAAAGCAACAAGTCCAGCAGTGTTAGTGAATAAAAAGAATGATAGTACCTACAGGAAAATTTGGAAATTGGCTATTACGTAAAAATCATTTGGAAATAGAAACATGGGAAAAGCCGTTACGATGTGGAAGATGCAACAAGATATAACTACAAGTCATATTTGCTGTAATAGATCTTTTGAATGGGTATGTTGGTGAAAAAACTAAAGCTGTGAGAAAGTAAAACTTCGGAGGACACATTTGAATAAGATAAGAACACAGATGTCAATTAAGTTACGGATATAAAAGTTTTGATTACTCGCTTGCGATTTTAAAGGCATAAAAGATACTAATAAAAATAAAAGGTTCAGATCAATTAATGATAATGATATCATTAGAGGACAGCCTTTGTATAACGCTAAAAAATATTATAACTATTATAATTATTAAAAACAAGCATATTTTGCATAATCTCACATGCATTCCCCTTGGTTATTAATAACTTATTTATAACATATTTTTTGTTTGTCGAATAACATTTTTTATAAAGTTCATTTTCGGAAGAGTTCACAAAAATATGTTTTCTAAGGACGGCAAAATAACAGCCAGTTGTTTCCCAATCATCGTAAATTGGAATGTTTCTTTTTCATCGAAATAACAGAAAACATTGTTTACGCGACGTGATATTGTTTTCATTATATATACTTTTACATTCATACAGTACCAAAAAACATTCTTTTTGTATTTTTTCTTTATTAAGACATTCACGACAGATTTTTTTCTTATAAAAATTAATTTTGCTTTATTATTTTGCCGCCATTTTTTCGATAGTATGGTATGGTATCTTCTGTAATTTTTTGTATGTGGTCTATCGAACTCTTGCTTGACTCGTTGGACAGACATTAAATTAGTTATTTTGTATACTCAGCAACCAGTTAAACTAATTTTTTTAAAAAAGGCAAACATCGCCTGCTTAGATTTAATTTTATCTGTTAACAACGGGCTTAAATTAAAGCCTTTATACTTAGAAAGGCTTGTGACGAGACGGGGTTGAACCCAACACCGATAAATGGGCCCCGACTGCGATTTCGAGGCTCGGCAAGATATTTAGTCTGATTATTTCAATCCTGATTTAATTTATCCATCATTTTGGATGGTTATCGGAAAGCTAAATGTAGCCGTACACCTGCAGTTTTTTCTCAAGGCCAAACTGAGCAATCGAGGTCTTGGGGATTCTTTATATATCAGTTAGACGCGAGTATATAACAATGACGTCTACAGAGAATGTTTTAGTGATAATTGGTTAGCATTAACTGTATACGTCATCAGCTGACACTTCAGACTTCAAAAAACCTGAATTACGGAGTTTGAATTTTTTATTTTATTTTCTGTAGTAACTTCACAAGTTACTTTTTTAATGGCAGCATCTTTTGTAGCATTCGGCTCAGCCTTTTTCCGTTTGGGTTAATTATCCGTCATTTTGGACGGTTATCGGAAGGCTAAAGGTAGCTGTACACCTGCAGTTTTTTTCTCAAGGCAAAACTGAGCAATCGAGGCCTTGGGGATTCTTTATACATCAGTTAGCGATTCGAGTATATAACAATGACGTCTACAGAGGATGATTCAGTGGTAATTGGTAAGCATTAACTGTATACGTCATCAGCTGACGCTCCAGACTACAAAGAGTCTGAATTCGAGAGTTTGAATTTTTTATTTTATTTTCTGTAGTAACTTCACAAGTTATTTTATTAATGGCAGCATCTTTTGTAGCATTTGGATCAGTCTTTTTCAATTTTTCTATTAATTTTACGTTATCCGGCATCTTTTTTTATCCCTTTCGTAGAATTCTTTACACTTTGTTAATAAAAGCCAAGATTTTCATATATTTTAATAAAGCCTTCCAAAAGTATAGTTTTATATTTTTCGTTTATGAGTAGAGATACAAATATGTGGTTTTTACATTTACTTTTTTATGAAACCATATATAAACCATGAATACATGGCAAATTTTAAGTAGTTGTATTTTTCCCCGACTCCCAAACACTTGCTAACGAAAAGTAAAAAACTGAGTGTCATAGAGCTTCTCGCGTAGAACAGTAGCGTAACTAGTTTTTCGCTGGGAGGTGTTATTCTTGCAATATGACCTAAACCTATGTTTTTTTTTTAAATGGGATACCCTGTATATTTTTTTCTCATTTTATTTACGTTGTTTTGAGCTTTCTAAAAAATTAATATACTCTATACTTGTATCCATGAACAAGGTCCATGAAAAATGCATTATTTTGCTTTTTTGAATTATTTTGGTTTAAGCAATGCAACCACTACCGCACAAATGATACCGTATAATAGAAAAAAACGGCGTCCATTTTGCTGGGAAATGATATAATGGACGACACTTATTTGTCATATATATATACTGTAATAATAAATTTAATATAAATTTATTGTCATATACATACTGTAATTTCTGTTTATATACTTTGTCTGTCAAAATATAGTCTGTGCAATGAGTCAGAAAAGATTTTTACAGACGGAATCCAAAAAATGACAGAAAATACAATTTACCTATGAATATCAAAGACAGATAACTGCCACTACCAGGTATCCTCTTGGAAAAACTATAATAATAATAATAGCTCCCGTATATAGCGTTTGACGCCTTGGGAGTAGCAAGGTACAGCTTGCCATGCTAGAGCCGTTCGGTATACATGGAAGGTAATGTGGCTAGCACTACGCTTCAACCGTATATTATTACATCAGGATTATGAATCCCAAGTACTCATTTAAGGCTGAGTCGACCTACGTACCCAAACTATTTTTATTTTAATAAAAATAGTCGGCTGATGAAATGCCGGGTGTAGGATTCGAACCCACTACCTTGAGATTGGTAGACCAGAGCCTGTACCTCTACGCCACCGGGCACCATGGAAAAACTATAATATATGAATTTGAATTTTTTGTCTTTTTTGAAAATCTCCTAATCAAGATAAAATACCAAACGAGCTAATAAAAAACGCAGGCACGGCTATCATAGAGGAATACACAAAACTGTTTAACATTATATTACAACATAAGAAAATACCAGAAGAATGGAAACAAAATATAACAATACCCATTTTTAAAAAGGGGGATAAAACAGACCCAGCAAACTATAAAGGAATAACATTACTGAGCACCTCGCTAAAACTTCTGACTAAGATCATTGCGGACAAAATCTCCTCAATAGTGCCAATAAGCGAGGAACAACAAGGATTCCGAAGAAACCGATCAACTACCGATGCCACTATTCATACTCAGGCAACTAGTTGAAAAATCCTTAGAATATAACTCTCCAGCCTATCTATGTTTTATAGATTTAATAAAGGCCTTTGATAGAGTCCAACTATAAGGCATCATCACCATCTTGGAAAGCAGTAATGTCTCGAAAGAACTCACAGAACTTATCAAGGACTTAAACACAAACACAAAAACCCAAATAAGAACAAACTTTACCTTAACGCAGCATCTTCGAACTACAACTGGTATTCGCCAAGGCGACAGCCTCAGCCCTCTGTTATTCAACACAATCATGGATCAAGTAATAAAAACCGTCAAGAATACTGGATTAGGATATCGAATGGGAATGCATAAAGTAAACATATTATGCTATGCCGATGACGCAGTACTTATTGCAGAGTCAGAGGACGACCTCAAAGAATGCTACAAGCTTTTAACAGACAGGCAGAAAAACTTAACATGCAAATTTCCACAAATAAGACCAAATGCATGACCATTACAAAGGAGCCTCTACGGTGCAAATTGGTAATAAAAACAAAACTATTGATCAGATAATGTCATTCGAATACCTCGGATGCAAAATTACAAGCTCAGGATTCCTGGAAGAAGAAGTAAGGAAACAAGCCAATAAAGCTGCCGCAATATCAGGACATCTTAAATATCCCATATGGAAAAACAAACATTTGAGTACAGAATGTAAGTCAAGAATATACAAAACCTGCATACGACCAGTGATGACATATGGTGCGGAAACCAGAGCTGAAACATCAGTAACAACAAGAATCCTACGAACTACTGAAATGAAGACCTTAAGAAGAGCACATACTGGAGCTACCCCAATTGCTGGAAGATTTTTTACCTGGTAAATAATGTCTGATTCTTGATATACCGTATGTCCCAGATTGTCTTAACATGAGGAAAAACTTTTTTATTATTGACATTATGACAAAAATGTATTCTTCAGAATACTTTTTTTTTATTTTTTGTATGGTCTCATTTAATGTTTAACACACGGTATAAATGATAACAAAAAATATGTAATATAAAGGGGCATAATAAATTACCAAAAAATCCCAACGAGTTTTTTTAATAACATATTGATATATGGGTTTAAATTCGTTCAGCACAATTAATCATAAAAGTAATAGATCAGTCATAAATCACATTTCATGCCGCTGCTGTGACAGCAAAGCATTTTAAGCGTCGAGAACTATTGTTTAACATGGAAACTAGCCCACAGATCCTGTTTTATAACAATAACATTGGTAAAGACAAAGGAGACAAAAAGGACAAAGGACAAAAAAATACGATTGCATGTTGTGGATTTGTTGTGCGTTTCTGAGCTTTTTTTTGTGATATTTATTATTTATTCTACAACTTGGTTTTGTGTGTTTAGAGTTAGTAAATAAAGAAGGATATTGTGGTCAACTTAAATTAACAGTGATATTATTGAAAATTTCAGAATAAGACTGTAAAATAGTGCAGCTTTTGGTAGATCGCGGTCAAAAATCGAGATCAATATGGGAAGAATTTTTACTGATAAGTAAGGATATAATATACGTTACGTGTAGTAAACCAACTAAAGTAAAATTGATTTAGAATCAACTAATCATATACAGGGTGTTTCAAAACAAATGCGAAAAACTTCAGCGGGTGATTCCTTGTTCAAAATAAAGGGTAGTTTGCTTCATAAACGTTGGGTGAAAAGTCAACCATTAGGGAGATATTGCGGTACAAAGATGGCGGAAAAATAATGTTTTTATTTTTTATCTTGAAAACGAAAAGAGATAGACTAACAAAATTTTATGGAAGCATTACTGTTATGAAAACACACTTTCTGGTAATTTTTTCACTTTTTAAAAATGAGTGGAAGGGGTTGAAATAAACTACCCCTATCATTCTTGTTGACGAAATTTAAAGAAAAATCTTATCATGTCATTTTAAGATTTTAAGTTTTTCTCAGCTTCAAGTAAGGCGCCATGTTTTTTATTCGATCATATTTTTTCATTCTCATCTATTTTATTTTAAAAGAAAAATTCCAAAGATATTTTATTTGCTACAATTTTGAAGTCGCTGGGAGCTAAAACACAAGAATAAGCTTAAAAGAAAAATAAAAAATTGGGATTGTGAAAAACCTGAAAAAGTTCTTAGGCGAGAGACGAGTCAATTTATCTGAGTCGATCAAAATTGAAAAAGTAACCGATCCCGACGAGGGTGAAAATGAAATATTTCTGGTTTCGGTAACAGTAATCTCGCATTAATTGAATGTGACATTTTATATTAAAAAACAAAGAAATATTAGCAATACGTAACTGAACGAAGTACAATGAT
>NW_022146479.1:17143-23511 GCF_002938485.1 Sitophilus oryzae
TCCACCAGCATGCTTTACGAAATAGGTCACAAAGCTGAGACAAAGTATACCCAAATTATATTCACGGTAACTATATGTTTTTTATATAATGAATTATTTATTTATAATTTATGTAACCTTTTTTATAATTACTTATAAGTGATTGTATAAATTCTGATAACTTTTATATACTTGTATAGTGTTGAATGTGTTGGTAATTTTATTAACAATGTTATAATAAAACAATCAAGTTACAAATTTTTCGTGTTTTATTCTAATTTCAGGGACAATTTCAACCTAGATTATTAATTTATTTGTATCAAAATACATTATTTTTAGATAAAAATGTTTTGTTACAAATAAGTTCATAATTTAGATTGAAATTACCAAATATAAGTAAAAAACTTATGAACTGGCAGTAACGGTTCATTTAAAAATATGGCGCGAACTTTTAGTTCTGCCAGTAGCCCGCTTGGATCGCGTTGAGCGTGTGTTTCCAGGCTTTAACATAGGAGTTTTCATTTCTTTCAGTTAGTTATTCTATGGTGTGCACTATGTGCGCATATTTGAAGTAAAACTTTTTACTAACAGCTTTTAAATTGAAGGATTTGAAGGACATGTTTAAAAGAATGGCATATAATGCTGTTTTTAATATAAATGTTATTTTCAATTTATTTCTGTAATCTGTACATTTTCTGTTTCCTCAATAGCCAGTAAATTTAGTGAAATACCACCCAAAATACACACTTTTATGCAAATGCCTAATAATGTTAACGTTTAAATTTATTTAAGAAGAGAAAATAATTTGAACCTAACCAATAATTCGTATTTCCAGTGGTTTACAGTAATTTTGTTAAATTGTACGAATATTCTCTCGTTGATTATTGGTTTGAAATAAATATGACGATGTCCTCCAATGAAAATGCGAGTTGCTTAACTCCAATAATTCTAATTCTCAGCTACCAAATGAGCTAAATGCTTTACCTTGACCGTTATTCAGAAGCTACAAACCCATCAATGAAAATATGCATGAAAATTTACTTTCCAGCACACAACCAAAAAATATTGGTACCCAGGTACAGTATCAAGTTTATTATAATACTTTTCTCAGCTTTAAATCAAATGTTTTTTGGTGTTTGCGCAATCCTTACCACTTTTTTCTCTCTCTAGCTCGTGCGTCAAGGCATGGTCAAGGTACTCAAGGTCGTAGTGTGTCACGGCCTTGAATTTTACCCCTATCGCGCGTATAGAAGTTTCACTTCAATAGAAGCATCAAAATCGAAATATTGCCATTATACATAACATAGACTAATGTCATGTACTAGAGATAGATTGGACACTGATATAAAACAAATGGGTCCGTCATTTAGAGCCACCTGGTGATCCGGAAGAAACTAATGGAGAATTTTAGCATAACATAATTTTATCGTTCCGTTACTTATTAACGCTAACTAAAACGGTAACGTTATTCAAGCTCAAAATTACTCCTTGTAAAATATAAAATAAATGTAGACTTTTTTGTTGCATTTTATGTTTTATTAGATCATTAGAAGTGTAACATGATTAAAACAAAATTAAAATATATACATTATTTACCATCAACACAGAGCATATAGAGCCTATTTTTTGATTTAACAAATAAATTATACAGCAAAAATATTATAGACTACTAATTAACTGTTACAAAAATACTATATATTACCAACTATGTACTTACTTATTTATGATTAAACTATTTTTTTATTTGGTTCATAAATTTATACTTTCTAAAATGTCAGAATGACTTTTAATAAAAAAGTTTAGTATCTAACACGAAAATAATCGACTCTAAATATCAGAATGCACAAACTAATAAAAACACTGAACTTTCCGATAAATCAGGAATATCTGAATTAATGGACATTTAAATAATGATCAAAATAATGATTTAAAATAACGGATCACCAACATTTGGTCAAAATGTCAACATGATGTCAATTAGACAAAAACTAGACCACAGACAATAGTCAACATAGGGACTGTCATGTCATCTTCATATATAAATTAGAAACCTGGACTTTAATGTCTTTTGCGCCGTCTGGCGATGCGGAAGAAACTAAATCTGGAGTTCTATAAAATTACCATTGAGTGTCTAGGGCATGATACATAACCTTAAAAAGCATCAAGCCGCTGCCAGGTAAACGACTATCAATCAACACGAAGTTGTTTAAATGAGTTTTGATTGCTTTGATTTCAACCTTTTTTTCCTTCAATATTTTATTTTAATCCTTCGATATTTTATTTTAATACAAATTTGATTGCTTTGAATGTTTTGATTTTAAAAGTGAATGTCACACAAGCAGCATAACGAATATAAATGCTAGCATTTAATAGTAAACTTCAGTGAATGCTATCATTCCTTAGTAAAAACTAAGTTTGTTTTAAAATTAGTTATTGAATTTTTATTGGTGTAATGTTAGCAAATCAGTGACTAGTTAATTGTTCTAGTAATTGTTAATACTAGTAATTATTGTTAATATTCTCTTATTTGATTTACATGTTTCACAATCATATTTTTATTCGATTTCGCTTGATCAATAAAAATCAATCGTGAGAACAAGTCTTTAACATATCCAGTCCAATCATCTTGTAAAAGGCAACATTAAATACCAGGTGCGTCTCAAAAGTGGCTCACTACTATTAAACCAAACTTTTATTCTCTATTCTTTTTATTATTTTATTCTACTCACCGCTATAACTTTTTTATTTTTTCGGATAAAAATACGAGAAAATACTGTGAATAGAATGACATATCATATGTCAACTTTTGAGTGCCATTGAGTGCCTTTGGAGTGCCAATAAAAACACTAATTTTTAATCAAGGAGTCTTGGAAAAAAATAGATTTGATCGTCTAATGTCTTTCGTGTCTCGTCATGACCTATTAAAAGATGCCTAAATCGTATTTTTAATCGTATCTTATTTTTTTATGGAACAAGGGTGGCTCATTAGCATATTTGGAAAATATATTTGGCATTTTTTACGAATAATTTGGTACCACACACTTGGTATTTCCAGTCAAATTGTCGTTATGAACCGCATGTTACAATTTCAAATATGCGAAAATGTCGAAAGTTGACATATGATAAGTCATTCTATTCAGAATGTCATTTTCTATCGCATAAAGTAGAAATATACCAAGAGTGCTATTTAAAAATCAAAAGTCATTTACGCTGAAACAGGAAGTGACCAAAGTAGTTATTAATGATACAAGTTCGATACGAACATCATAATGAAATGCGTGTAACGTTAAGCCACGAGGCGTTAGCCGAGTGACTTTGTTACACAAGTTTCATTAAAAAGTTCGTATCGAACGTGTATCATTCAAAATTTAATATACGACGCGACACGAGGGACGATCCAAAGAGATTTGATTTAATTTAAAATATCAGAGATATCCTCATAAAAATTAAAATTCAAAATTATCAGGTGCCCATATTAGTCGACGCCGTGGTAACCGTGCTTGTTGATTGTTTCCATTTTGACTTTGACAACTCAATTATTGATGTTCAATTTTGTGTTAACTGTTCAGTTTCAGCAAAAGCAAAAAAAAAAATAATATTAATATGGGTGACTCTGATTCTGAAAGTGTCCCTTCGGATATTGAAGGCATTGCGCAAAACGTTGTCAATTCCCTTCTTCCCGAAAAATCAAGACAAACGTACGAGCAAGCCTATGTAAAACTTGAAGATTGGTGTAAAGGGAAAGGAATCAAGAATAGTAGTAACGAAAAGGTTCTCCTGGCATATTTTGAACATATTTGAAAACATAGGAAGGCTTCATCACTTTGGGTATATTATTCCATGCTACGTTGAGTTATATCAGTGAAGAAAAATACAGATATTAGTAAGTACGTCCATTTAATTGCATTTCTAAAAAGAAAATCGGAAGGGTTTCGGTCAAAAAATCGACATAACTCGTTTTTTATTGGAAGCCGATGATAAAACTTATTTCCTGACAAAAGTTTCATTGATAGTGGCACTTGCGGGAGCCTGCCGGCGTATCGAGTTGACAAATCTGCAGCTGCAAAATGTTAAAGATGAAGGACAATGCATTCATGTCATTATTCCATTTACGAAAACAACGATATCACGAAATTTTTTTATAACGAAAGAGAATATTGAAGGAATAAATATGGTGGAAAAGATATATAGCTATGTGGCCAAGCAACACAGAGCATACTCGATTTTTTGTGGGGTACAGATATGGAAAATGTATCAAGCAACCCGTTGGCATTAATACTTTAGGGAAAATGCCGTATAAAATAGCATTGTTCCTAAGTCTTCCAAATCCACAACAATACACTGGACATTGTTTCCGTAGATCGTCTGCGTCGTTGCTTGCAGATTCAGGAGTGGATTTATTAACTGTTAAAGACATGGTGGTTGGCGCTTTCTAACACAGTGGCAGAGAGCTATATAGAAAATTCCAAAGAGAATAGAAAAAGTATCATGTAATGTAATATTTTGGGTAACATTTCTGGCAATGATGGGGCTTCAACAAGTTCAAGCACTCAGGAAATAAATTTACTTTCTAAAAATTCAACTCACCTGTCATCGTCTGGAATTAATTTATCAATTGTACTGATATTATAATTAATGTTTACAATAAATAAGCGTATTTAGGTACCTTTTTTGCTTGTTTCTTATTTTAAAATTTGCGTATTATTATGAATTCATAATAGCACTAGTGCTATTATGAAAGCCATAATGACATCCAAATGACAATGTTAAATGTGTCATAATGACATTGTCGTAGATTAACAATTTAATACATCAATTTTAATTTATGTCATATATTAACATACCAAATCTCGTTTTTTATTTAAAAAAATTAAAAAAGTTATAGGGTTGAGCCACTTTCAAGATGCACCCGGTATACAAGTCAGATCATCTTGTAAAATGTCACCCATCTAGCTAGGTATATTCTTTGATGTCACCATTACAGATAATTTCAGTCAAAGAAGATTTTTTTTCAGTATTACTAGTCATAAATTAAACAACCTAGTTAAAATTAGAAAATTACGACTTCAGGTAAAACAAACAAGTTCGCTTTAGAAGTGAAGCATTTTTATTGTTGTCTCGAGGCACATTTAGAGTCAAACATACCGGCAAAAGCGTCTCGTTACAAAGAACGGCGGAGGCTTTAAAATGTAATTTAAAATAATGGCTGGAATAATTCATTATTTGAAGCTTATGAGTGTAAGAAATCCTTCCCCGAAGGGGACGTCAAACTTATCTCGCTTAAAAATCGTTAGGAAAAGAAAGTCGGAATTTTTCATATCCACCGTCATACTTGAATTTAAATCACCATAAATTATTATTGAAATTTTACAGTGGTTTATTACCCTGTTAGAACTTTCTTTAGGTGTAGCAACGACGGCGACGACTTTAAATAGAGAAAAATATGCTTTTACGATAATTCACATCTCACAGATCATTCACTACCAGCTAGTCATCTTCAACTGTTTTTGAACAGTCGGACCTGTTCTCGTACACGTGCCAGCTGTCAGATAACCAGTGTATTTTCATATCATCATCATCATTTCGTATGTAGCTTCCCAAAACATATTTAGATAATCTGTTTGTAATTTGGCCCATTGTTGTCTAATGATTCTGTTCTACAGAATCAAATCTCTCAAGTGGCAATGGTCAGGACACCTGGCAAGAAGGACGGACAACAGGTGTGCCACAAAAAATACAGCACGGTACTCACGAGGAACTAAGAGACCTAGAAGAAGACCTAAGAGGGGCCATAAAATTAGGAAATTATGCAGGGATAACTTTGGCTCGTATAGCCAAAAATAGATAACAATGGTAACAGTTATATATAAAAGCTCTAAAAGCCTAAAAAGCTCAAGGCTTGATTGGTTATCTTTCTCCATTTGTTTCATTTGTTGTTTCGGAATAAAGGCGAAAGCTTTATTCCCCACCCATCAACTCTTATCCTTCTCAAGTCCTCTTCAACATCCTTTTTCAATCTGGTTCTCGGTCTACCCCCCAAATGGGACATGAGACTACTTTTTGGAGAACACTTAATTAATGATCCATCAGAATAAAATAGACAACGAGGAAGAGCAGATAACATAGGTTCCGATTATACTTTTAAATCAACATCGTCCCGACTACGACAGATAAGGACACATCTAGTAAAAATATTTTGATCTTGTCGTAATTCGATGACTCCTTGTTTGGTGTTGACTTACTGTAACGTTTTTAGTTCGTTACATGTCTTTTTTACATATGATATATGATGTCTGGCCTACCATCACCGGATTCCCTCTCGTTCAGGCCGGATAGTTTATTTGACGCGCAATTTTTACGTTCCCTAGTCGCCAACCCTGTTATCGTTC
>NW_022146479.1:28150-38162 GCF_002938485.1 Sitophilus oryzae
TAGTAGTAGATTTAGTCGCATGAACGAATTTTGTCACCGATTTCTGGCATTTTTCTGCTGTTCAAATAGCTCCGCATCGGTTTTAAAGCCTCCGCCAAATGGAAACGTCGGACCGTTTACCGAGAGCAATCCAAATATTGACTTTGGAGCTTTAACCAAACGTTTTTCTTTCCAGAAAATTAACTGCCGGCCACGGATAACGCCGGATATTTTCAGAAAATGACCGTTCAATCGTTGATATTTTATATAATTTTGATGCATTATAACGAAAAATTAACTATTTTTTATACATAATACAGGGTGGTCCGAACTGTATTCCGGGAACTTCCGCAGCTTATTCTGCAGATGAAAATAAGTAAAAAAGTTCGTATAAATGTATGTCCTAAAATGCTTACTATGGGAGATACAGGGTGTAGAAGTTACATATTTATTTCGATTTTTTCCAAATAATTTCTGAAGTAACGTCAATATTTGGATGAAAATTGGTGTCTAGGAGTTTTTTAACATAAGAAATTTTATTTTGATGTCAATATGGCTCCTACTAGTAGAGGGCGCCACCTACATATTTTTTAACTAGTTTGAAGAGTAATAACTTTTCGTCCGTATCTGTATAAAACTACTAAGTAAAAAATATATATTTACGACGTTTTTTACCTAAAAAAGGGCTCTTGGTAAAAATCGCTACGAGTACTGGTTTTCGAGATATTTGGAATCCAAATTATCCATACCTGTCATCATTGACATAAATTAAACATGTTGACTAACTAGTTATTAGACTGAAATCATAAATTTGAAATGTTTTTGTGCCAAAAGTTCAACAGAAACTGTTTTATCATAATTTTTTTGCAGAAAAATGTATGATTAATTTAAAAAAATAAAAATTTCCCAAATTTTTTATTTCATTGAAATAACCATCTAACTCTAACGTGTTTATTTTTCGTCAATAATGACATGTATTGACTATTTCCATTTTAAATATCTTGAGAACGGTTGCTCGTAGCGATTTTTACAAAGAGATATTTTTGACGTAAAAAGTCACAAAGATGTATATTTTTTTCCTCAGTAGTTTTATACAGGTACGGACAAAAAGTTATTACTCTTCAAAACTGTTGTAGGTGACGCTCTCTACTAGTAGGAGTCATTTTGATATCAAAATCAAATTTCTCATATCAAAAAACTCCTAGACACCAATTTTGATCCAAATATTAACGTTACTTTAGTTAGTTTACTTTAGTTAGTTTACCCTGTATCTCCGAAGCTAAGCATATTAGGACATACATTTATACGAACTTTTTTACTTATTTTTATCTCCAGAATATGCTGCCGAAGTTTCCGGAATACAGTTCGGACCACCCTGTATATCGATATACAGGGTGGCCCGAACTGTATTCCGGAAAGTTCGACAGCATATTCTGCAGATAAAATAAGTAAAAAAGGTCGTATAAATGTATGTCCTAATATGCTTAGCTTCGGAGATACAGGGTGTAGAAGACTCATTTTTATTTCGATTTTTTCGAAATAATGTCTGAAGTAACGTCAATATTTGGATGAAAATTACTCTCTGGGAGTTTTTTGCCATGAGAAATTTGATTTAGATGTCAATATGACTCCTGGGTTGCAGAGGGCGCCACCTACATATTTTTTAACTGGATTGAAGAGTAATAACTTTTTGTCCGTAACTGTATAAAACTAATGAGTAAAAAAATATAAATTTATGACGTTTTTTACATAGAAAAGGTCTCTTGGTAAAAATACTCGTAGCGATGGTTTTCGAGATATTTAGAACAGAAATTATACCTGTGATCATTAACATAAATTAAACATTATTAGACTGAAAAAACATATTTAACTGAAATGATAAATTTGAAATGTTTTTGTGCGAAAATTTCAACAGAAACTGTTTTATCATCGTTTTTTCGAAAAAAATATGATTAATTTAAAGAAATAAAAAGTTCCCAATTTAATTTTGAATTTAGTCAAATTACTATCTACTCAACATGTTTTTTTTGTGTCAATGACAAGTATTGATTAATTCCATTCCAAATAACTTGAAAACGGTTGCTCTCAGCGATTTTTTCAAAGAGATATTTTTTACGTAAAAAATCACAGAAATGTAATTTCTCTCACTCTGTAGTTTTATACAGGTAGCAGACGAAAAGTTATAACCCTTCAAATCAGTTAAAATACATGTAGGTGGTGCTTACAAGTAGGAGTCACATTGATATCAAAATCAAATTTATCATTTCAAAAAACTCACAGACACCAATTTTCATCCAAATATTGACGTTACTTCAGAAATTATTTGGAAAAAATCTTAATAAAAATGAAATTTCTATACCCTGTATCTCCGAAACTAAGCATTTTAGGACATATATTTATACTACCTTTTTTAGCTTAT
Organism: Sitophilus oryzae; assembly: GCF_002938485.1. NCBI lineage: Eukaryota > Metazoa > Arthropoda > Insecta > Coleoptera > Curculionidae > Sitophilus > Sitophilus oryzae. The sequence continues at coordinate 30,549 of NW_022146479.1, forward strand.
TTTTATCTGTAAAATATGCAGCTGAAGTTTCCGGAATACAGTTCGTATCACCCTGTATTCATCAAATGATAAAAATGGGTAAAAATAAAGTAAACAACACTAATGTTCGTGCCATAAATATTTTAAATAACATTACTTACTTATACAAAAATTTCAAAAATACCCAATCAGTTCTTCCCATCTCCCCAAAAATTACCCCCCTAAATGAAGGTTAAGACTGATTTATTAATGACTTTTTTTACCTTTTGAAATTATAATCTATCGTCTTTAACGGAAACAGCACTAATTAAAAAAATGCAAACCCGTAATTTTTTATTTTCTACTTCCTTCTGCCTTACCAGTCGATTGCAAGTTATTATCCACTTTTATTTCCTCTCCCACTCGTTTAGATTATGCAATTATGCAATCGGGATGAAAGACGCTGGAGATGGAAAAAGTGGGACGACTAGTGCGTGTTCTAGTAAACGAAGAACACGATGACGTCATTAAAATGCAATTATGGGCTACTCCAGTTAAAAGAAAGGAAAAAGAATAATAAAATAGGTCGGTAAATTGTTGCGTCAAAGTAAACTTTTTAAGTCAAATATTTTTTCAGAGATTGGCATTTCAATAGCCAAATGTTTTTGCATTTTTTAAGAAATGAAGTGACGATATTGCGCCCATTTTGAAATTGCTTTTTTGGACAGTTTCTTGTTTGACTTTTTTTTGTCATATTTTAATTCAAGTTACAACATTGTTTTATTTGGGTATTTTATATTATTTATTGTTTATTTTCGCTTCTTGTTAGATACTGTGACAGACTTGAATTACACCAACGTTATTATGAATTTACAGAAACTGGCTTCCGAAATAGTTTGGTTTGGTTTTTGCTGTACAAAAATTGAAATGGCTTAATGGTTTTGGTCATAACATTTGAATTTATTCAACTGTTTCATTTATATTTCAGACATTTATGACCCTCTCGCGTGAGATTTATTGACCAAAAATATAGAGCTTTAGAGATTAAAAAAAAAAACAAATTAAAAATGCATCAAACGTACTCGAAGGTCAGAACCAGATTAAATGAAAAATACAGAAAAAGTGGAATTTTTGTAAATATTCAAAACTGGTAAACACTTATGGAACTAAAGACTGGAAAGATGAAATATTTTTATTATAATTCTTTATTATTACTTCTGCATTATTTGGATACTAACTAGGATTACCTTCTATTAAAAAAAGCATAATCCAATTCTATTGTCATATACGCAGTACAAATCATAGTACTACTCATAAAGACAAAATAGTATACTTAAAGTTTCATTCAGAACCTCGCAATTAGTGGTTTGAATTAGCGTAGAAGTTTGTTCCTTAAAGCTAGATTTATAAACTCGGAAGTTGGCGTTTAGTTGAGGTTCAGTTGCAGTTCGGATGTTCGCGGCAGTTGAGGTTCAATATTTTTGCATTTCTAAAGTGTCAGTTTCGGTTGTAGGTTAGGTTTGGAATTGTGATTTAAAAATACTTTTGGTATTTGTCAATGTTCAAACACAGTAATCCACGATTACGGAAAATATAAACATCACATTAGCAGAAATAATAAAACAACAATAAGAGTCATTTTCCAATGCATCGGCGTACTGTGCTTCACGTGATCGACAGGCGCTTATTCATTGGCTGTCGCCGAACGTCGCCAGCGGTCGCCAACTGCCCGCAACTGCCGACATAAACATTGACCATCTGCGAACTCCGCTGAACGTAAACGAACTGCCAATCTTTTTTTACTCAACTGACTTTATAAATGCGCGTTCATTTCATAGCGTTGAACATTTTGAACGACAACTGAACCTCAACTCCCCGAGTTTATAAATCCAGCTTTAGCATCCAGAACGTCGAAATTAGTGGTAGACATTTCAATTAGTAGAAAAAAGTTATCAAACCTTTAACTTTTCCACCATTTTTTTTGAATTGATACAGAAACATTTTTTAATTGTATCGAAATAAAAAATTATAATTTCAATACAATATATAATTTAATTTTAATATACCTATTTTGTCACAATAAAAACATATTTATATCAATAATTCGATCGAGAGTTTATAGAAATAAAACAATTATTGATGTTATTATAAATTATATATTTTACCATACCTATAAACTGAAAAAAAAACGTACAAAACAATTCAAATCTTTCCGGGGATTTGGAAAACGAAAAAAACTGCCATTTTTTGTTGTCGCAATTAGGAACGCTACAGTTCATCTTTGCAGCTTTGCATTCTCAGTCGAAAAAAGTCATTCCAATTAAATATAAATAATTAAAATAAAATGTACTTCGTAAAATAAGTACAAATACACCAGTAATTAATAAGAAAATTGTCAAAATCACACACCAAATATTCACAAAACACAGCGAAATAAAAATATTGACATATCTAAAAAATAAATGAATATTTGTTAACTTTTTAATGACCAGCAGCGCCTCTAGTGTTTGTTCGCACAGTATAGCTTCTACTTCCAGTCATTGCCATTACAGAAAATGTTCTAAAGAGGGATTTTTTTTGTGCAAGCTTGTAAAATAAACGTCAAGTAGGTATAGTATTATATTTGTTCTAAATTAAGTTCTTCTCGCATCACTGTTTCCCAACTATCCTAATTTAATAACGTAGATATATACGAAACGACTGAAAAACAACTGGTAGAGATAAGGCAACGGCGCTCGGTTCAACGTAACTGCCTGAGCGTGAAAAATACTTGTCGGGCGGCGCGACTGGCTCGTGCGAGATATGCATCGTAAAAAAACACTTCCCTTTTTTCAGGAGAGTTGTTGGAAAAGATTAGATCCCACCCAGCAAACAAACAAACGCTTTCAGAGTTGAAAATTTTACTTTCATCTAGTTAAAATCAAATTTAAGTAGATAAAAGATGAACGAAATATGTCGGAGATAGTAGATTTTAAAATTCTACAAAAAAAACAGTTCTTTGTTATAAAGAATGATTTAATTTTATGCATAACTCTCTAAAATATGATTCACACTTTCTTACGAATATTAATTATACTTTTATGGTGGAAAAAAGGGTGGAAACGTATGATGGTAATTAAGGTGGGTGGACCATAGAAGGCCGTGTTCCTTTGAAGGCCAATTATAAAAAGTCATAGTTATTGCCATGTGATGACATATTCGTTCCACTCACACTAAGCTCCATTAAACTCAAGGAAATGTTCATGAGAAATGAGTATCCGAAAAGATTTTGACAAATTATTTGATTAACGAATGAAAATTTATTATCGTGCCATTTTTTTCGTAATGAAATAATAGCTTTTAGAAAAAATATACACCATCTGGATCCCCTTTTGGCAACCCCAATACATTTTGTGATTAAAAACAAACAGAGTTTATGGTTTTAGCTGGTTTTAATCACCCTTAAATGTGTTTGTTTTCAGACTCAGCTACCCACAGCTTTTTTACGTAGAGTATAATAAAACAACCCCTAATTTTTAAAACTAGGTTACTGAAATAAAAGAGTTCATGATGAAAAGTCAAATGCAAAGAATATACCTAGCTAGAAAAATAATGGACTCTACCATACTGAAAAATGGTCCTACAGAAGTGGCGCCATCTATTGAGTAGGACTTGTTCTAAACGGATCGAAGCGCGGGCTTTTTAAATGAGCGTATTTATTGAATTTTACTCTAAAATAATTAAATTTGATGATTAAATCTTATTTTTACACGAATTCAACAATACTAATATAAAGTATCGTTGTGATGTGTAAAAAATAAGATTTAACAGTATAATTTATACAATTATTAAATAAAATTAAAGTCAAACATGAGTAAATATTATTTTTTATTTAAAGTTTTTATTTATATGTCAAATATTTAAATATCGTTTATTATAATAAAACAAGACGTAATACGCCTAAAGTTCTGTAAATGGAGTAAATATAAATAGGTACTTAAATGATGGTAAAAATAAAAGAATTACATTATATTTTTAGGGCCTCAAACAAAAAGTTTTGTCTAATTAAAACACATATAACAAATTATAGCTTGAAAAACGTTTTGATAATCATTTGATAATATTATGATTGGCGCTATGACAACGACAATATTTTTTGAGAATTTGACAATTGTATGACGATGGCCGTTGGAAACTATGGAAACTACAAAAAAATTCTGATTTAACGCCATCTGGCAATAACTAGTAGCAACTTCTTAACCTAAAAATTAATTGCACTACCACCTAGCGCCTGAGGCTAGAACTATTTTATTTGAAATTTCCGTGGAAACGGTGGAACCGCTTTTGCTATTTTACTTTCCCGCCCCTGCAGTCAAATGGTTTTCATAGATTTCTACAAGGGATTAATTTATTTTTTCCATAGCAACTGTTAAAATTGTCTTATATCTATCAAAAATAGTAGATAAAATAGTGCTTTAACCGCAAGGGTAGATTAAATGATACTTTAACAGCGAGGATAGGTTAAAAACTTTATTTCTTCTCGCACGTCTTTTAATTGCTTCCATTTTTGAAAATTTTTGTATTCCTTTTCATAAGTTATTCGGGATTTAAATGGAAGTAGTTTGGATATAGCGTTTGTCGCCTCAGCCTGAATATCTGTTGGTAATTTACTTATATCGTTTTGAGCCATTTCTGGCTCCAATTCAATCAGCAATCGACACGAAAGAGAATTCAAAAATATTGACTCAAAACTGACAACTAAAGAGACAGCTTTATTTATTTGTCAAATTACATAGAAATCAACGCCAACCCAGCACAATATTTTTTCTACTCGTAATAAATTTCTTGAAATAATAATTTCTGAATATTTTTTAAAACGTAACCCGCTATGGAAAAAAATATTGTTTTATACACGACGATAAAATTGCATTATCGTCTCCCGAAATCTGTAATCTTTTCGGTCGATGATAAAATACCATTTTATTAGTTATATTAATTAGATTCACTATTTTTTGTAACACCCGTTCTAAAATATCTTTCTAAATATTTAACATAAAATCAATAATGTACTATTTAACCCGTTGATATATTACAGCACAAATTTAAATACGCAAATAATAATACCAGTAAACATAGAATAACATTTTACATAAATATATATGTACAGTCTTTTTGTAATTCAAAAAGCCATTATACGACTGCGTATTATCAACTACCTAGCTGTTTCACTACTTTGGCAATACCTATCGAGGGACAGAGCTTTATTTTCCATTCTATAAATATTTAAATCTGTTGTACGGAAAACTATCTCCCGTGCAGTGCTACGCAACAGATTTTGGTTCACACGTGCACAATAATTTACTAACAGCATTATGAAGCTTGGTGTGGTAACATTATTGAGAATAATTGTTTATCAATTAATAATATTCAGTAAACAATTTCGACAAATAATATCGAAAAAGAATTACTTTAAAATTATATTACTGAAAAATAATTTGTATATACAGCATATTCTGCACATAAAATAAATAAAAAGTTATAAAAAATGCTTCGTTTCGGAGATACAAGGTGTGGAAGTTTCATTTTTTTCCAAATAATTTTTGAACTTTTTTAACGTCGATATTTGGATGAAAATGTTTTTTTTTTAATATGAAAAATTTAATTTCGATTTGTTAATATGACTCCTACTTGTATAAGGCCCCACCTACATGTTTTAACTGTTTTGAAGATTAATAACTTTTAGTCCGGCCTGTATAAAATTTCTGGGTAAAACATATACATTTACGCTGTTTTTTACGTTAGGTAAAAATCGCACCTAAAAAGTAACTATTTCAAGATATTTGAACAGAAATTATCAATACATGTCATCATTCACAAAAATAAGCATAACTATTATTTAAGCGCTAATCATTAATTTTTCTATTATTCACTGTCTAGTAAACATGTATAATTTTTCTCACTGATAACATGTATTGATTATTTTGATTCCAAATACTGATTTCGTACCGATTTTTTCCAAAAAGACCTTTTTACGTAAGAAACAGATACGGACGAAAATTCGATTACTCTTCGAAACAGTTAAGAATATGAAGGTGGCGCCCCCTACAAGTAGGGGTCAAACACACAGGCACCAATTTTTATCCAAATATGGAGGTTAGTTTAGAAATAATATTATTATTATTAGTGGAGTGCCCAGAGACTTTTACCTCGGAATTCAGTTACTGTGAATGTATTAGTGAAACCTTTTGTATTGTGTTTTATAGATAAAATACTTAAATGTTTACCCATTTTTTTCGTTGCTTTTAATTTTTTATTTTACTAATTTTAGTAAATTGTTAGTTATTTTCTTCTTAATTTTTTAATTTTTTTCCTAAGTAAATTTATTGAAATAAATGAATCTAATGTATAAGCTATACTTATTCTGCTTATATTCAAATCATTGATTTCAATTATACAGGGTGGCGCATCATATACGACGCAGTTTTTGCAAGGAGAACGAAAGTTTGTATTAAAGTGAAATTTTGTGGGCTTATGTAAGTCAATTTAAAGCATTTTCTAAAATTATATAGAATTCTACAGGATGTCTCCAAAAATGTCCCTCATGGACGTGATCATAATTCAAAAACCACTGAGCATACTCTATGGTATAAAGATATTTTTGGAACCGGAATTTTATAGCAAATTTACTGCACAGATATAAAGCATTTAATTTGATAAACTAAAAGTGTAAAAATATATTTGACTCACCTTGTATATCTATAAAATTATTTGTGAAATGTGAACTACCATTAAACTCATATTTTGTAAAAGGTTTGGAGTGAAAATCTCAAATAGGAATTCTGATACAGAGCTTTTTCAGAACACGGAGCCATCTTGTATGTATGCATTTGTATATGTGTGTTTCTTTAAATACTAAAGGGAAAGCATCGAATTTAAATGAATAAAACTTTATAATATATCTTATTAACAATACAAGTCAAAAAGTTTTATAAAAATTCGTTCACAGTAAATGAATTCCGAAGTTTGTATCCCATAAGGGCTTAAAGCACTCCACTACATAACTTTTTTCTTTTTGGGGATACCAAAAATGTCAGACGTTGTCAAATGTCAGTTATTAATATAAATTATTTCTTAATGGGACACCCCATATATTAGAAGTGTATTGGATAGTCTGATTTTTTCTGATTTCAAAAATATATCACATGCCCTTTAGAATTCTGTAGTAGAATTGGAAAAATGACATAAAATGTACTATGTATAAAATTGATGTGTATTAGCTGGAACTCCATAACTTTTAAAATAAACGTTTTAGTGACCATTTCGCAAAATAATCTAATAATAATAATTTTAGTTTATTTTTGCTGGTCGTATACATTTAATAATGTGTGATAAAATTTAACTGTTTTTATTGGCACTATTATATTGTGCTTTATAAATTGAAATTATTATAGGAATACATAACTATATATTTAACAAAATTTAATTATTATTAATAAATTTATATTTATTTCTAAGAGGGCAATTAATTGAAATCATGTGAATTTGCGACTGTTGCACAAGATACATTACCATAGATAAAAGAAAATAACCATATAAGATAGATATGAAACTTAGTAGTAAAATTTTGGGTCAAAGCGTCCCTCCCTGTTCTTAGTCAAGACTACGTTTAATCCAGCG
>NW_022146479.1:38170-235067 GCF_002938485.1 Sitophilus oryzae
GACAGAGCTTTATTTTCCATTCTATAAATATTTAAATCTGTTGTACGGAAAACTATCTCCCGTGCAGTGCTACGCAACAGATTTTGGTTCACACGTGCACAATAATTTACTAACAGCATTATGAAGCTTGGTGTGGTAACATTATTGAGAATAATTGTTTATCAATTAATAATATTCAGTGAACAATTTCGACAAATAATATCGAAAAGGAATTACTTTAAAACTATATTACTGAAAAATAATTTGTATATACAGCATATTCTGCAAATAAAATAAATAAAAAGTTATAAAAAATGCTTCGTTTCGGAGATACAAGGTGTGGAAGTTTCATTTTTTTCCAAATAATTTTTGAACTTTTTTAACGTCGATATTTGGATGAAAATGTTTTTTTTTAATATGAAAAATTTAATTTCGATTTGTTAATATGACTCCTACTTGTATAAGGCCCCACCTACATGTTTTAACTGTTTTGAAGATTAATAACTTTTAGTCCGTGCCTGTATAAAATTTCTGGGTAAAACATATACATTTACGCTGTTTTTTACGTTAGGTAAAAATCGCACCAAAAAAGTAACCATTCTCAAGATATTTGGAACAGAAATTATCAATACATGTCATCATTCACAAAAATAAGCATAACTATTATTTAAGCGCTAATCATTAATTTTTCTATTATTCACTGTCTAGTAAACATGTATAATTTTTCTCACTGATAACATGTATTGATTATTTTGATTCCAAATACTCGATTTCGTACCGATTTTTTCCAAAAGACCTTTTTTACGTAAGAAACAGATACGGACGAAAATTGATTACTCTTCGAAACAGTTAAGAATATGAAGGTGGCGCCCCCTACAAGTAGGGGTCAAACACACAGGCACCAATTTTTATCCAAATATGGAGGTTAGTTTAGAAATAATATTATTATTATTAGTGGAGTGCCCAGAGACTTTTACCTCGGAATTCAGTTACTGTGAATGTATTAGTGAAACCTTTTGTATTGTGTTTTATAGATAAAATACTTAAATGTTTACCCATTTTTTTCGTTGCTTTTAATTTTTTATTTTAGTAATTTTAGTAAATTGTTAGTTATTTTCTTCTTAATTTTTTATTTTTTTATTTTTTTCCTAAGTAAATTTATTGAAATAAATGAATCTAATGTATAAGCTATACTTATTCCGCTTATATTCAAATCATTGAAATTTTGATTGAATTCGAATTATACAGGGTGGCGCATCATATACGACGCAGTTTTTCAAGGAGAACGAAAGTTTGTATTAAAGTGAAATTTTGTGGGCTTATGTAAGTCAAATTAAAGCATTTTCTAAAATTATATAGAATTCTACAGGATGTCTCCAAAAAAAGTTACACATCTTTATAATTATATATTTACACTGTTTAATATATTTTGTTCTAGTGGGCCGATTTATGTATGTAGTTAAATTATCTGACTTTTTAGTATATCTTTCTAAATTAAAAAATGAAACTTCCCATCTGTTAATTATACGAGGAAAAACAAAATGTTGATATTTTGGTGAAAGTTTGAAACACCCTGTGGAATATGTTAAAACAGCAAGAAATTTAAAAATTAATTTATCGTCTAGATACATCCTTTCTCGATAGTTTGTTTTTCGGTTCATCTCGTTAGCTTTATTTTTGTTGGAGATATTCGCTTTGAAGACATACATTTTTTCGTAACTTTTTACATTAAAACCATGCCTTTGCTTTTAGTCCTAGTCAACAGATCTCAGGGCCTATTTTACCATAAGGCCCTTAAGGCCTGGGCCTTAGGCCCGGCGGTGGTCTGGGAGGCCCGTTAAAGGTTGTAAAATGTTCATAATTTCAAATGTAAATTTACATAGTAGAGAAAAAAACAGTTACCTCTGATAAGGAAAAATAGAATTAAATAAAATAAGCTTTAGATTGATATAATTTTTGTTTTGTTATTTTCATTATTTATTTTGTTGAATATAATAATGTTTATTTATTTTTAAAATTATTAAAAAATAAAAATAAAAATAATTATTTTATTTTTAACCCAAACTAACAAGAGAATTTTTGAATTTTATTAGAAAAGAGGGCCCGAATTTTGCTTGGGCCTTAGGGAACCAGATGAAAAATAGGCCCTGACAGATCTAGTAAGTTCTGGTCCCGAAGCAGACCTTCTTAACATAAGATTTCCTTCATTTAGTTTTCTTCTTATAGTCCTTTAGTTAAATGTACGTTCCTTAGGTGCAATTCATTATAAATTTTAAAAAGCTGGTAAACGGCGCGGCGGTTTCTTAGCGATAAACTTATAATAAGTCGATCGTCTCGATTAGAAGTTCTCATACGAAGGTTCTTGGACGTCTAGGTTGACGTCCTCATGGACGTGATCATAATTCAAAACCACTGAGCATACTCTATGGTATAAAGGTATTTTTGGAACCGGAATTTTATAGCAAATTTACTGCACAGATATAAAGCATTTAATTTGATAAACTAAAAGTGTAAAAATATATTTGACTCACCTTGTATATCTATAAAACTATTTGTGAAATGTGAACTACCATTAAACACATATTTTGTAAAAGGTTTGGAGTGAAAATCTCAAATAGGAATTCTGATACAGAGCTTTTTCAGAACACGGAGCCATCTTGTATGTATGCATTTGTATATGTGTGTTTCTTTAAATACTAAAGGGAAAGCATCGAATTTAAATGGGTAAAACTTTATAATATATCTTATTAACAATACAAGTCAAAAAAGTTTTATAAAAATTCGTTCACAGTAAATGAATTCCGAAGTTTGTATCCCATAAGGGCTTAAAGCACTCCACTACATAACTTTTTTTTCTTTTGGAGATACCAAAAAATGTCAGACGTTGTCAAATGTCAGTTATTAATATAAATTATTTCTTAATGGGACACCCCATATATTAGAAGTGTATTGGATAGTCTGATTTTTTCTGATTTCAAAAATATATCACATGCCCTTTAGAATTCTGGAGTAGAATTGGAAAAATGACATAAAATGTACAATGTATAAAATTGATGTATTAGCTGGAACTCCATAACTTTTAAAATAAACGTTTTAGTGACCATTTCGCCAAATAAACTAATAATAATAACTTTAGTTTATTTTTGCTGGTCGTATACATTTAATAATGTGTGATAAAATTTAACTGTTTTTATTGGCACTATTATATTGTGCTTTATAAATTGAAATTATTATAGGAATACATAATTATATATTTAACAAAATTTAATTATTATTAATAATTTTATATTTATTTCTAAGAGGGCAATTAATTGAAATCATGTGAATTTGCGACTGTTGCACAAGATACATTACCATAGATAAAAGAAAATAACCATATAAGATAGATATGAAATTTAGTAGTAAAATTTTGGGTCAAAGCGTCCCTCCCTGTTCTTAGTCAAGACTACGTTTAATCCAGCGCGTTCACCTTTTCTGCTTTTAAATGTTTTTATATTTATATTTGAATTCAAAGGATGAGTTTTTAAAGTTACTCTGATATATTAGTATATCAGAGTAACTTTCATAAAAACATAGAAATAGATAAATTTTACTGTTTATTAAAATTAAATTTTGTGTACAAGCTAGAAATTAAATCACAATATTTTTGATAAAACTTACATAAGTATAGTTAGTAGAAATATATAAAACTAGCTGATGCCTGCCCACTTCCCTATCCACAGCACGTATTTTTACGGTAAACACTTCTACAATGAAAAATAATTATGAGAATGTAGTAAAACAATTTAAAAAACTTTACCTTTTGATGTTGAAGACGCTTAGAAACTAGTAACTTCTAAACATTATTTTTCCTACCACCACACTAACACATATCATCAAAAAATTATTTGATTTCTCTGTGTTTTGTTATATAAACCTCAAATACTACTAAGAATGGTTGATGTAAAATGACAAATATATTTTGCATAATATATAATATGAACCTTTTCCCATTAATCTTTTATCGACAAAGTAACCTTCAGAGCCTGTAATTCAAAATGGAGTTGAAAGATTAATATTAAATAAGGTTAGGTTTGCTCTCTTCGGCAAATTTTCAGCACCCTTCATATGGATATCGTTAATTACGTTTACTGGTTTACACGCGCAATAAGATTATAATATTAAATCTCTTATAAAAGCAGTTTATTCAGGTATGTTCGTGTAAAATTTCAGCTTGAGGAATATAACAAAGGGAACAAAAGTATTCTGTATGGAAGTTACAAAGATTTATAGCAGTATGTTCTGTGTATTATTAATAATATAACTTTTTAGATTTTGATTTAATACAGGGTGGTCCGAATTCTGCGTCTATATTCTGCAGATAAAAATAAGTAAAAAAGTGTGTATGAATTAATATCCTAAATTCCTTCATTTTGGAGATACAGGGTATCTTCTCTATTTCGTTATATTCTCCAGTTAAAAGAGGGACAAAATAAAATGAAAGCACTGTACATATTACTGTTTTCCAAGATAAATTTTAATAAACCCTTTCTCCCATTTAAATGGCCAGCCTACCATCCACCGCGAGTTACCCTGTATATAGTCTATGCTTTAAAACGCTGACATTTAGTGTAAATAAATTGAATTATTACGATAATGTTTACTAATTTTATTTTACACGTAAACAGGTTCTGTATCATTTTCACAGATTAGCCAATATTAATTAATGTTCAATCACATTAAATCTAATATAAACACACACATATTTCATTTATTTTATATAAAATACTCTAGTTGTAAATTAAATTACTACCTACCTCGTTTTTTTATGTGTTTATCAAATATTAAATTTTGTTATAAATCTCGTTTATAGCGCTGAACTAATAAAATATTACTTTAATTAATTAGAAGGGTCTCTCAACATGGCTGAATTGAATTCTCAAGTTGAAAAAAATTCAATATTGTCTAAAGAAAAGTCAAAGGAAAACCGACAAAATTGTAGATTAAAACCATGACATCCATTAGTTCATTAAAGCAGGACGCCCACTGAATCGGATCGGATCGGCAGTCCTGTCGGAATGATTTGAAATACGTAGAAATAGATTGACATCCGCGCACTGCTTCAGTCCCGCTCGGCAAAGTCCATCGGTTGGCTTCGGAATCAGTCTTTTTTGGTAGAGAGGGCAAAAAATTCCGAAGGTCCGATCAGTTTTCTCGTTGTGTTTGATGTAAACAGTGTGTACTACCTTGTAGTTGATTATTTTGTGTGCTATTTATTGTTTACAATGAACGAAGAATTTTTAATTGATACTGTTAGAGAATATTCACACCTCTATGATCAATAAAATCAATCTAGTAAATATTATCTTGACAGTTCACGAAAAGAAAATGCTTGGGAAGAAATAGGAAAAATTCTCCATTGCACATGTAATATTATATTTTAAATTATTATATTATTAACATAAAATAACATTAGTAGTTGCAGGTAATTTTGTGTGTCAAAATTCTGCTTTCATGCATATCACGGTATGTTTCTTCTACCTTGATAAATACTTTCATGTTGCCAAGGTATAGAACCTCGAGGAGAAATAAAAAAAAAACTCTTTAAATGTTTCTCGAATTGCATGTTCTTCTATTTGAAAACTGCAACCCTATCTTGCCAAAAATACACGCTACAAAAAATTATATTTCGACTGATAAACTGAAGCATACCGATTTGGTGAGTGGGTGTTGGACGTTTCCCGACTGAGCGATGCCGTGCCGATCCGATCCGATCCGATTCAATGGGCGCCCTGCTTAAGAGTCCATTTCACTAGTCTGAAAAAAGTAGCAAAATAAGCGTTCGGTATTTAACGTTTTATGTATGTGTTTTTAATCAAGCCTTAATCAGAGCAAGTGTGTTTGGAATTTTGGATGTGGCTTAACACGATGGGATCGGGCTAAACCTTAGGCTGATTTCTAAAATATAATATATATTTCCTTCGGCCACACACCGGCTTTACCCGACCCCTGAAAGCGTAAGTACAGCGTAATAGACTCTTAAGGATATGTATTTTTTATTCAATGTTTCATTAAGGCTAATGAAGATTTCTCTAGATGAACAAAAAATATGTTTTTATTATTTTTGCCTCTCTGGCACAACAACGTAACTGAAATTAAAACCAGATAAGCAAAAAACGCTACTAAAATTTGAATATCTCCCACATCCTGAGTAAACTTTGTCATTGTCCCATTACATCTGGACTTTTTACGTTAGAATCATACATATGCAAATGAAAAAAAACTCCCCGAAAGCTGTTTTAACTGACTTTGCATTTTTCGAATAAAAACTCAGGGTATATAGTTGGAAATCCCACCCGGTAGGGCTTTAATTTCAAAAGTTTTCAGCATAATCCGTCAACTATCACGTTCTACACTCCAGCAGATTTAAATAAAAGCATTGAGAATCGAGAGCTACATTGGTTCTTTAGAAATGAACTAGTTTTATTGAGAAATACGTTGACCTAGAACAAAAAACAAACACTTTAACATTTATTAAATATTTTGAAGTTCAATATATTTTGTTCTAGTGGGCCCATTTTGGTAATTTTTGAAGCAATTTGTAATGTCTTTAATAAAAAAAGTTGATGATTGACTGTAAATATAAAAATGCACAAATCACCGAACTTTCCGCTAAATCAGGAATATCTGAACTCATGATTATTTAAATAAGGTTTTAAAAATAACTTGACGGATCGCCAACATTTTGTCAACTAGACCAAACTACACCATAGACAGTAGCCAACCAAGGTTATTAAATTAAACAGGTTGCCTCGTAACTTGACATTAGTCGCCATGCGCGTCATCGTGTTGTACCCAGCAGATTTCAGCTTGTTTACAAACAATTTTATATCGTTTTCCATTTATTAAGTCTATTATACGACAGTTCTAGTGGTCATGCTATATTTATTTTAGTTTTAGTGTACTTAATGTATTATAATCATAGACTTAAAATAAAATATAGACTGAGCATCTCATTCATAAATAGCTGGAACATGCGGTCAGACACTGTCTTGTTATTGTTGTGTTATTGTTTTAGGTTACAACGAGTGCGACACGAGCGACAGATAGGTTGTCTCTGTCGTAACGGTCGTTCCCTGACTACTCTGCCGAGAAACACAACACTGTCTTTCGTTTCTCAAGTACACCTGAACTCTCCGTATCATAGCCGGGTAATTTTTTTATTTTAATGAAGCTATAATTAAATTAAAAATATATCGTATTTAAACTTTTTTATATTTTATTAAGATTTAGGACAGGTTTTTTAAATAAAAGTTAAAAAAACGTCTTACAGTCCAAAAAGGATAAAATAATAAAATACACGTTATAGAAGAAATTTTATAATCGAAATTACAGTGTAATTTTTTGAAATTAAGAATAAATGGTTAATTTTAGTCAAACATTTACAACCCCTAATATTAATGAAAACAGGATCTATTCCACAGATATAATAGAATCGGCGACAGAGAGAGAAAAAAAAATATGATTGTTGTAATTTTTTTTCTGGTTAAGTGATGTCTTATTATGTAAAATAGAGAAAACATAAATCTGTTCCATTAAAGCAAGGAAGGTGATAGGAAGGGGATAAAATGAAAACTACATTTATTTAACTCGGTACTGTCTTTATTATACCGGGTGCGTCCCAAAAGTGGCTCAACCCCATAATTTTTTTATATTTTCAAATAAAAAAACAAGATTTAGTATGTTAGTATATGACATAAATTAGGATTGATTGACGCATTCAATTGTTTTTGGTCACTTTCTGTTTCACCGGAAATGACTATAACTTTTAATTTTTAAACGGCACCCTCGGTATATTTCTACTTTATTTGATAGAAAATGACACTCTGAATAGAATGACATATCATATGTCAACTTTTGACACTTTCGCATATGGTTTAATTGTAATTGTAACACGTGGTTCATAACGACAATTTGACTCGAAATACCAAGTGTGTGGTATCAATATATTCATAAAAAAATGCTTTTTCCAAATATGCTAACGAGTCACCCTTGTTCCATTTGAAAAAATTGACATATGTATGATTAAAAATATGATTTGTACATCTTTTAATCGGCCTAGACAAGACACGAAACCCATTAGACGATCAAAACTATTTTTCCAAGGCTCCTTGATTAAAACTTAGTGTTTTTAACAACACCATGGCACCCTGGATTGAAATTTATAATACGATTTGTTTTTAAGCGACAATGTCAAAAGTTGACATATGATATGTCATTCTATTCAGAATTCTATTATCATTTTCTATCGAATAAAGTAGAAATATACCGAGGGTGCCTTTAAAAATCAAAAGATGTAATCATTTCGGTGAAACAGAAAGAGACCAAAAACAATTGAATACGTCAATAAATCCTAATTTATGTCATATACCTACTAACATACAAATCTGTTTTTTTATCTGAAAAAATAAAAAAGTTATAGCGGTGAACCACTTTTGAGACGACCCGGTATATTAAAAAATATTGTCTCATAATGTAATATCATATTAAAATTCTTGTATGTTATTTTAGATTCTGAAGATAATTTTAGAATAAACCGGAATATATTTCTAATAAAAACATTATTAATTATTAACAGGGTTATAATTATGATTTTGTTACAATGTAAGTAAGTAAATAATGTAATGTAAGAGAAAAAATTCAGATTTTACATTTTACTAAAATATTATCTAAATAAGCGCCTTTCTACAACAACGCCACTGACTCCCAATGGGTAAACTAAACTGAGTTGCCTACCGGTCAAAAGTCGTTTCAAGACTTAAATGGAATATTTAAGTCAAATTTCTTGCAAATTTGGCACTGGCGAACCATATTTTATAGTTCTTGAACAGAAAAAGTCAATAAAATAAACACTTAAGCACTACAAGCTAAGAAAATGCGTTAATACAGCCGGGGAGATAGCGGCAACAAAGCTTTACCGCACACGTGCGACACGTACTACAAGGTAATAAATGAATGAATAGGCTCCCTCGCCTCTAATCGGTGTTGTCATATTGTAAAGAACTTATCCTTTTTAAACAGTATCCGACTTATAATTTAGTAGTATAAGGACTATTTAATACATCTCTGGAATATTAAAACCTACTTTATTAAACTGTAGTATTAATATCTCAATATGTGTGTATAACAAGAAAAAAAATATTGATAATATTAAAGACGTGACAACATAGGCTGGATGAGGAAGGCTCGGTCGACTGTACCCAGAAGTAAACATGTGTACAAAAAATATTGTCTGTCCGCGTTGAGATGTAAATAGTGTAGTCTATATTTTACTTTAAGTCTATGATTATAATTAACTAGCGTGTGTCAGCGACTTCGTTCGCGTCGAATTAATCATTTGTAATGGTGATGATAAAGCAAAGCAAGAATTTCCATTAACTTAAAAACTGGATAAAATTTTCTCACATTTATGTCAGCATGAGAAAAAACAATATGGCGATATTATTATAGAGGGTGCTACAAATTCGAGGTACGAGCATTGGTATCTCGGAAACCGTAATAGATACAAAGATGGTTAAATTGGGGCAAAGTTGCGCCTTGGGCTGTTCACCAAGATGCCATCAAAAAAGTTTTAAAAATTTCAAGGATTGCTGAGTTTTTTGGAAAAAACGGATTTTTTTGAAAACTAATTTTATTTTTTCCTGTCGTTACTTTTTAGAAAATCAAAAAACTAATTGCACATTGTCATAGTCACTTTATTAGGACTATCTGATAATATTTTTAGATTTTCAAATTAGCTGATAATTTGTGAGATACAGAGGCCAAGTTAATTTTCTTAAATACGGACCTGCATTTTTTATTTCAGATTTTGAAAGAACTCAGTCTCTTGAGTACAATGATATGCCACACTTTATACTTTTTTTGTTTTGGGTTCCGGGAACAGCAACAAAACTATTTAATTATTATTAAAAAAAAATCAAGTCCGACTCTGTTTTTTAAATTGTTTAATCTGATTATATCCATCGCAACAATATTGATCAGTGCTAATTAAAATTGAATAAGGAAAATTGAGCCAATTGAAAGATTCAAATAAATAATATCCAGATCAGCAATTTAAAGATATTATTTTTAATTTTTCTTATTGTAAATTTGAAATTCTCAGTGTACGATCTAATAATTTGCATAATATTTATCGTAGTTATTATGAATAAATTAACTTCTACAAACTAGTTTCTAAAGCTTTACATAGTATACATGTTCGAAAGGGTTACCACACCCCCTATTGCACAAATTTATTTTTCGTTCAATTTTATTTATAGCTTTTGAATAGAACTTCTTATACTTTCGAATGCATTTGTACTCTTTATTGTAACTGTCGAGATGTGTTGATTTCACTTTTTTGTAAAATTTGGACCTGTCGAATTACTTGACGTCATCAGATGGTCCAGGAACCTCGCTGGCCATTATACTGCTCTACCACTTCCAATCCATCTTCCGGGGAATTGATTTGATTGTTTATATTACATTTTATTTATATTATTTTTTATTATATTATTGCATTTGATTTTCCGTATTCAACCCACGTCAATGTTAAGTTTGAAAGCTTATCAATATTGTAACGATAAATATATTAAATATTAAAGAAAAACAGAGCCGGACTTGAAATTAGTTTAAATAAATTGTGTCCAAATTTCCAAAACAAAAAAAATATTAAGTGTAGCATATCGTTGTACTCAGGAAAGCGAGTTCTTCCAAAATCTTAAGTAAAAAATGCAGGTCCGTATTTAAAAAATTAAGTTGGCCTCTGTATCTCACAAATTATCAGCTGATTTGAAAATATAAAAATACTATCAGATAGCCCAAATAAAGTGGTTATGAGAATGTGTAACTAGTTTTTTGATTTTCCAAAAAGTAACGACAGGAAAAAATAAAATTGATTTTCAAAAATATCCGTTTTTTCCAAAAAACTCAGCAATCCTTGAAATTTTTAAAACTTTTTTGATGGCATCTTGGTAAACATCCCAAAGCGCAACTTTGTCCCAATTTAACCATGTTCGTATTTATTACGGTTACCGAGTTACCAATGCTCGTACCTCGAATTTGTAGCACCCTGTATAACTTGGTAATATTTGAAGGGTAGTTTCATCTCGTTGGAATTTGACTTTCGAAAAATCCGTTTGCCAAAAATAAGATTTTTACGTCAAGCAGTTTCAGCAGAATCGTGATTACACAATAGTCATATTTTATGAAACACCCTGTATAAATTTACAAAAAATCTTAAAATATGTAAAACAACAAAATAAAATATACGTGTTTAAGAGCTTTTCCAAAAAACTCACCGGTTTTTAAATAAAAAATATTTTAATATTTGAGGGATAGTTTCACCCCCTTAGAATTTGAGTTTCGAAAATCCCTTCTTATCGAACCTCTACACCCTAAAGTCAATCTGTTTTCCAAAAATCAGCTTTTTACGTCAAGCGCTTTAAGCAGGATCGTGATTAATCAATGACCAGATTTTTCGAAACACCCTGTATACATTTTTAAAAAATCTTAAAATATGTAAAAAACAAAATAAAATATATATAAAAAATATTGTAATATTTGAGGGGTGGTTTCACCCTCTTGGAACTGGAACTTTTTCGAAAAATCCCTTCTTATCGAACATCTACACCCTAGAATCAACCTGTATGCCAAAATTGAGCTTCTTACGTTGAGTGGTTTGAGCAGGATCGTAATTAATCAGTATGTCAGTCACTTAAGGATTTTATATATTAGTATAGAGTATAGATGAACTAGATATATATATTTTTAAATTATTTATCCAATTCTCCTTAGAAATAGAGATCATTCCTACCTATAACAGCCTATAATGTTCATTATTATTAATAATAAATTATTTCGACTAGGTTTCGATATTTTAATATGGTAAAAAACTAAAACCAGTTTTTTTTCGAATACAAGTATTGCTTAAAAATGTTAAATTTCAAACGAACAAACAACGAAAAAGAACAATTTAACTTGTGTAATTTTTATTATTATTATTAAACCTTTGGTTAGTAGTTATTTTAAAAATCCCGCTAGCTGACGTAACCGCGCCAACTACTGTGATTGGCCCAAAGTTACGAGGCAACCATTTTAATATAATAACCTTGGGAGTCAACATAGAGGCTGTCATGTCATCTTCATATATAAATTAGAAACCTGCAGTGCAATTCTGTACATATTTCCTGTCTAGTGACTCATCAATCGTATAAAAATAACATAGGCAAGAAATTTCATTCTTGCTACGAAGCTTATAGAATTCCGCTGCTGGACTTTAATGTCTTTTGCGCCGTCTGGCGGTGCGTAATAAATTACTGTTGAGTGACTAGGGCCTGGTAGTTACTCTAGGATAGACTCTACCGTAATTGTATATTTTTTTCTCTCAGTATTGTAATACAAAGACATATAAAAAGTTATTACTCTTCAAATCAATTAAAAAACAAGTAGGCTCCTACATTTAGGGAGCGCCGCGCCGGGTAGTCACACCAGATTTTTGAACCTCTCATGTTATTTAAACGTTTATACGTTTAAATAAATTAATTTACTCATTAGCATCATTTAGTTAAATTCAAATGAGTAAATTATTTGCCATTAACCGGATCAATACTGTTTAGTAGAATACTATTTGTATGTGGTGGCGATTCTAAACAATAATATATCAGGATTACATTGTGCATTGCGGGGTATGAAATTGTATTGACTTTAATAATTAATTCTTTGTTAATTAAATTTTACTTTAAATATTAATTAATTTTGACGTTCTGAATGCTTACATTGAAATTAAAGGAACCAACTTCTACGCTTAAAACTTCATTCAGAACCTCGCAATTAGTGGAATAAGTTAGTGGTTTCAATTAGCGTAGAAGTCGTAACAGCGTCTACTAAAGTATATTGCCTATTAATATTGCACGTTGTAATTTTTGATGTTCGTGAAGCCCCACGTTGGGCTCCATACTTGGATACCTTTGTTCTGATTATTTGTCTAGATTTTACGGCTTATAATATCTTTCTGCGTCAGAAGCAAAAAGAAACAAAAAAAAGAACTAAAAGAGTAAATAGTAAAAAAAAACTAAAATAGAAATAGAAATAAACAGTTAGTAAAAAATATGAAAGATCACAAAAACGAATCAAAACCAAATAACATTCTTTAATAAATAATTCTTACATTAACAATATTACAATATCCAATAATGTAATTAAATATCAAATCTTGATGTGTCATTTCAAATAAAGGTCTGTTATTTGTAAAATTCTGCAGTTCGTAAGTAAATAATGTTGACTTAATACAGGAAATGGAAAATATGCTGCTATTTTCATTTATCAACGTCAGTTCGGTGCACTCGTTTTAAAAAATTCTATTTGCATTTTGATCGGCGTAAATCAAGATTACTCTTGACTCGCGCGGTGCATTCCAGGCCTTTTGATTTATATTTTAAAATACATCAAAACCTACCGAGCATTTCAAATTACGAGGCTTGTAAAATAAATAAAAAATTAATGTTATTACGTTGGTGTTAAAATAATACAATTTTAAGGGTAATTTGTAACTTTATCTCTCTCTCTTTCTCTTTTTGTTTCTGTTTTTTATGATCGATGGTTTATACAGGGTGTTTTAAAAAACATGTGCTATCTCTCGTGGGGAGATTCCGCACGTAAAAATAAGATTTTTTTTCATATCAACATAGGTCCGATTCTGCTTTGTTTCGTAGCTACAGGGTGTTAAAATCTTAATATTTTTTTCGATTTATTATAATTTTCCTCCAAGTACTTTTAGCGTTTCCAATGAAATTTTGACTTACTATAAATGCTACATATTTTAAACCTAAAAAATTCACCAGAGACGTGCATATAGGTTATCATTGAAATATTTTTTCTAAAAAAGCATGTACGCCACTGACTTTTTTTCTCTTATTAGCGAAATAGTTTAAGCAGTTTAATGCCGATTCAAAGTTGTCTCTTGATATTTTGTCGATTTCGGCCTCCTTGATGAGATAAACGTAATTTTATTAATTTGCCTTGATCCAAGTCTAATAGCAACCTTTAAAAAAATTTAATATAATTAACTTGCGAAAGTTTTAAATAAGTACTCATTGATTCCTCATCAAAAAATATGAAAAACAGTTCCTATATAAACATGGGTATGGCAATGCATAGTTTTAGAGTTACAGGATGTTAAAACTTTAAAATTAAGTTTTTTATAATTAATTTAAATACCATTATTTTTTATTTGAAATTGCTGTAGGTTGGACAGTAATAATAGCTAATAGTAAATTAGGTAAAATATATAATTTATTAATTTTTTTTTATTTTAATTTTATTAATTTTTGATGAATAAAATTGCGTTTATCTCATCAAGTAGGCCGAATTCGACAAAATATCAAGAGATAACTTTTAATTGGCATTAAACGGCCTACACAATTTTGATATCAAAAGAAAAAAATCCAGAGGCGCACATGTTTTTTTTTTTTAATATTCCAGTGATAACCCATATGCACGTCCCTGATAAATTTAACGACACTTTTTTAGCATCAAAATATGTAGCACTTACAATAACTTTTACCCTCAAAATTTCATTCGAAATTTTCTTAAGAATTAATTATGAAATGAAAAATAATAAAGACAAAGCTTTTCTTCATTTTATTACAGTTAAGTTTCTAACACGCTTCATTTGGATCGTTCTCATCTCATCCATCATTGTCACCATGATATTTAGACAGAGATAATCCCAATTGTGACAAAAAATAAGACGCCACCTTCATAATGATGTATCTGACGACATACATACTTCTGTGAAACTCGAACCAGTATAACAGATAACCCATAAAAATGGTATGTATTTTATATTTAGTAGAAAGAAAACAATTTTCTGAATTGAATATACAGTATGTCCCCGGATTGTCTTTACAAGAGGAAAACCTTTTTTATTATTGGTATTTTGAGAAAAATGCATTCTTTATAAAAAATTTTTGCTTGTTCTAAAATGGTTAATCCTGTTTATACTTTTTCAAATATCCATACCGTTTTAGAGAAAATTACAACAAAACATGAAAATATGTTTGATTTTTGAAAGTCCTAAAAATAAAGAGGTGTTTCTATGGTAATAACTAACACTGCATTCACCAACTAATAGAATCATATCAATTCTCTCTGATGTAGGATGAGTTTGCATTTTCGGCAAATTTCTGAGATTTTTTTTTGTTTTAACTAACACAAAATGATAACTGGTTGTTAAAGTTGGACTAATTAGACAGCTATGTTAAAGTAACGTCAGGCATAATCACCAGCCACCTAGATTTTATCAAATAATAAAGATCTACTTAGATGAAATCCTGTAAATGAAAATATCTAGGAAAATCTTTGTTTGAGGGGTAAGCAACCTTAATAGTATTCTGAAGAGACATGAATTCTCTATTGAATATCGGAATAATATACTGGGTGTTCCATTTAAAATAAAAGAGTAACATGCCTTTTTAAAGGTGACCAATGTTAATAATATTAATTCTGTCTCACCCTGTATAAGTTTGTGGACCAAATTTTAATTTGATTTAAAGTACAATAGTTAATTTAACTACATATTAGGCTATTAAAGAGGTACATCCCAATTTAGGTAGCTTTTATTGTAATTTAAAAATTGTTCAAAAAATGTCAAAAACCTTACATTTTAGTCTCTTATAAAACTCATGTTTATTTTTCTCCTAGAATCCGAAAATCAATTAATATATAGGGCGTTCCATTACAAAAAACACAACTTTGATATGTAACTTTTTTTGGGGAGACCCTGTAGAACTCTCTATATTTTTAAAAAGTGCTCTGTATTAATCTACATATTATGGTCATAAATTTTCATTTTAATACAAACTGTCGTTCTCCTTGGAGCCTCCGCGGCGTATAAGAGGCGCCAACCTGTATACTTTCGATTTCATTCTTTGATAGATGGATATTATTAATTTTGATTAAAGTTATATATTTTGCTTTTGTTAAAGTATCACATTTTCCAATAACCACAATCACCCTTTCCGTAGCATTGAACTAAATAAATTTTGTGGTTCTTTAATATTTTAACAGCAAAAAATATGACGTTAATTAAAATTCTATAACCAAAATCAAGCCAAATCAAAACAATCTATCAAAGAACGAAAAAGAAATTATATTAAACATAGAAACGCGTTTTGATTTTTAGGTTTACATTTTCACGGTTTTTCTAATTTTCTCTAAAACGGTATGGAAATTTGGAAAAGTATAAACGGGATTAACCATTTTAGAATAAGCAAAAAATTTTATGAAGAATGCATTTTTCTCAAAATCTCAATCTCTATTATACTAATATATAAAATCCTTAAGTGACGCACTGATTAATCACGATCCTGCTCAAACCACTCACCGTAAGAAGCTCAATTTTGGCATACAGGTTGATTCTAGGGTGTAGAGGTTCGATAAGAAGGGATTTTTCGAAATTCCAGTTCCAAGGGGGTGAAACCACCCCTCAAATATTACAATATTTTTTATTTAAAAAACGGTCAAGTTTCCGAAAAAACGCTTAAACACGTATATTTTATTTTTCTTTGTTACATATTTAAGATTTTTTAAAAATGTATACAGGGTGTTTCGAAAAATCTGGTCATTGATTAATCACGATCCTGCTTAAAGCGCTTGACGTAAAAAGCTGATTTTTGGAAAACGGATTGACTTTAGGGTGTAGAGATTCGATAAGAAGGGATTTTTCGAAACACGAATTCTAAAGGGGTGTAATAAAAAAAACTCCTCTAAACCACCCCTCAAATATTAGAATATTTTTTTTATTTACAAACCGGTGAGTTTTTCAGAAAAACTCTTAAACACGTATATTTGATTTTGTTGTTTTACAATTTTAAAATTTTTTAAAAATTTATACGGGGTGTTTCATAAAATATGACCATTGAGTAATCACGATTCTGCTTAAACTGCTTGAAGTTTAAAGCTGATTTTTGGCAACGGGATTGACTGTGGGGTGTAGAACTTCGATAAGGAGGGGTTTCTCGAATTTCAAATTCCAAGAGGGTAAAAACGCCCCTCAAATATTACAATATTTGTTATTTAAAAAACCGTTAGTCTTGGAAAAAGCTTGGACACGTATAATTTATTTTGTTTTTTTACATATTTTGAAATTTTTTAAAAAATCATACATCCACGGGTGTTCCAAAACCATACACCATACACATCGGGTGGGTGTTCCAAAAAGTTGGGTAATTGATTAATCACGATTCTGCTTAAACTGCTTGATGTAAAAAGCTTATTTTTGGCAAACGGATTTTTCGAAAGTCAAATTCCAACGAGATGAAACTACCCCTCAAATATTACCAGGTGTTGACCTCTGGTTACCTCAGATTTACCAAAATGTTAATATAAAAAATAAATCTTATTTTTACGTGACGCATTTCCCCAAGAGAAATGACATATTTTTTGAAACACCGCGTATGTTATTTTGATAATATAATTATGGCTGAAATTTTGTTCTGACACCATTTTACAGCAATGCGGCAAGTTTTGTAAAGAGACCCTTCGGGTATAATTTTGACCTAGTTGATAATTTTATCTATTTAGGAAGAAGTTAATAGCGCCAAGATCATTTTAGATCTAAAAGGTCAATTTTAGAGGCGAAAACTTGGCGACAAAATGAAAAGGCGTTTAACTTTTAGGTCATAAGTTGTTTTATAGCTTTGCTTTATAGCATCACACTTTGTTGTAAATAAGGAGTTGATAACTAACTAAGTTGATTAATAGTAGGCTTTATTGTCAAACTGTGCGCAAAACTAAAGACGTACTGTTTAATATTATGAGTTTTATTAAACAGCAACTTTTAAAATCTTCTACCAAAGGAACGAGAAGTATTATGAGTAAAATATACAAGGTCTCCCAGACTGAGCGTGCATTAGAAGTTTTTAGAGAACTACAATATATAGATCGGAGATTTTTTGCACATCATTATTTCACAACGAGATCTATCGATTAAAATATTTTTAATATGGCGGCACTTCCGGAAATACCGGAAGCTGACAGGAACTTTCTTATTTTAAATGGCCACCACCCACATTTTTTATTACATACTAAAATTCTCTGTCAAATTTTATGAATTTTGATATCAAACACTCTATACCTAGCATTAACCGTTTTTGAAAAAAAAAAATATTTAAAATTTTTGGGGAAAAAAACTGTCTCAAAATAATCTGTATAGCCTAAACGACAAATTTATTGATTACCACAGCCACTGTGGCATGAAGAGAAGACATGTGGCTATCTATTTCAAAAATTAAATTGTTCGAATGTCATAATATAATATTGACAGTAGTTGTGTTGAAATTGAGCGATTAAAAAATTATCATAAATCATTTTTCTCAAATGGAAATCCATTTTTTTATTGCACTAGTGAAAGGGTTTTTTAGATCGTTACTTTTTGACTATACATGTTCCTATACCTAAAATAAATCGTTTTTAAGTTATTTAAGATTTAGTTTTAAAGCGTATTTTTCTGTTTCTTAACCAGTAGCCTATGACGTTAAAAATAAAAAAAAGTAAAGAAAAAATATGTTTCTTTTGGCCAGATCTACCACCCCTTAAAATACTTGCACTTATTTCTGGGACACCCTATATATCGAGCCTTGTCGTCCCAGAAAAATATTACACCCCATTATGATTACTAAAAAATACAGGGTGGTCCGAATTGTATTCCGGAAACTTCGGTGGCATATTCTGCAGATAAAAAAAAGTAAACAAGTTCGTATAAAGTATGTCTTAAAATGCTTAGTTTCGGAGATACAGGGTGTAGAAGTTTCATTTTTATTTTGATTTTTTCCAAATAATTTCTGAAGTAACGTCAATATTTGGATGAAAATTGCTGTCTGGGAGTTTTTTGATACGGCAAATTTGATTTTGATGTTAATATGACTCCTACTAGTAGAGGGTGGCACCTACATATTTTTTAACTGGTTTGAAGAGTAATAACTTTTTGTCCGTACCTGTATAAAACTACTGAGTAAAAAAATATACATTTACGACGTTTTCTGCGTGAAAAAGATATCTTCGATATTTGAAATCGAACTTATCAATACCTGTCGTCATTGACATAAATTAAACATGTTGACTAAATAGTTATTAGATTGAAATCATAAATTTGAAATGTTTTTGTGTCAAAAGTTCAACCGAAACTGTTTTATCGCCATTTTTTTGAAGAAAAAATTATGATTAATTTAAAAAAATAAAAATTTCCCAAATGAATTTATTTCAGTGAAATAATAGTCTAAGAGCTGGCTACATAAAAACCCTTATCATCGTTACATGACTAATTTTTTGTGTGAATTATCCTTTTGTGTAGCCATTATGAAATAGTCATGTCTGCCAGCGCGATCCCGGGGGTGGCCAATCGAAAGGGTAAAATTTTGACACTAAAATTATTATATGATACATGAGTTATAATTGCGAAAATAGCTTTTATTTATTATTAAGAAACATGGAAAATGTTGGCAGACATTTTTCCAGTCGCTTAAATGCCGACAGACAACGCGAAAGAGGCATGAAATTTTAAAAAATATTAAAAAATGAAATTTCAAGAATGAAAAAAATTATGGCATATTTGCATGCCGATTGGTGATATGTCATATTTATTTATTTTAAAAGCCGTATGCAAAAGGGCAAACAAAAAGATCGTGGCTCAATCAGCTGCAGACAGTTATCAAAAGCGCGATATTACTATAGCGCTTTCAGTGAACGTTCGCCGCCTCATCCATTTAAGTATAGATAAATCATATAATATACGATTATATTATAAATATATTTTTTTATTATTTCAATAACAATTTTTTTGTCTGCCCTTTTGCATACGGCTTTTTAAATTAATTAACAATAAACATGACATTCCACCAACCGACGTGCATGTAAGCGATGATTTTCTTTTGTCAAAATTCTATACATCTTTCGCGTTGTCTGCCGGCATTTCAGCCACGAGAAAAATGTCTGTCAACAATTTTACACGTTCCCTAATAATAAATAAAAGCTATTTGGCAATTATAACTCGTGTACCTTATAATATTTTTAATGTCAAAATTTCACCCTTTCGATTTAAGCCCCGGGATCGCCCCCGCTTTAAGCCCCGGGATCGCGCTGGCAGACATGACTATTTCACAATGGCTACACAAAAGGATACCTCACACAAAAAATTAGCCATGTAACGATGATAAGGTTTTTTATATAGCCAGCTCTCGGTCTATAACTATCTATTCAACGTGTTTATTTTTCGTCAATAATGACATGTATTGACTATTTCCATTCTAAATATCTTAAGAACGGTTGCTCGTAGCGATTTTGATGAAGAGACATTTTTTACGTAAAAAGTGTTGGAAATGTATATTTTTTTGCTCGGTAGTTTTATACAGGTACGGATAAAAAGTTATTACGCTTTAAATCAGTTAAAACACATGTAGGTGGCGCCCTCTAATAGTAAGAGTCATATTGACATCAAAATCAAATTTCTCATGTCAAAAAACTTCTAGACACCAATTTTGATCCAAGTATTGACGTTACTTCAGAAATTATTTAGAAAAAATCGAAAAAAAATGAAACTTCTACACCCTGTATCTCCAAAACTAAGCAGTTTAGAACATACATTTATACGAACTTTTTTACTTATTTTTATCTGCAAAATATGCTGCCGAAGTTTCCGGAATACAGTTCGGACCACCTTGTACATCTTGTACATCTTTATACAAAAGACCACCCTGTACATCTTTATACAAAAAAATAAAAATATTTCAGCTCATTTCGAAGAAATGTACAAAACATAATAATCGAATTTAAAGAAGAAGGGGTAAGAAGACAAAGAACAAAATGAACCGAAAATGAAGATGAAATAGATGGATAAAACATCATCATTTAAAATTTTAATTAAAATTTATTATTATTTGTTTTGGGATATCTGGGAACAAATACCATTTTCCAGACGACATCACAGAGTTAAATCTCATAAATCTAAGGGTATCTAAATATTACATTGTAATAAATTACTCTTAAATTAAAGGATCAGATATATAAGACAAAGGCACAAGCGTTCAAAACCGTAATTCTATACGTATTAAATATTGGCTGGTTGCTCCCAGTTATGCCGAGAACTACGACAGAACATAATTGGGGATAACAGAAATGGAGATTTCGAAACGAGCCAGAAATAATTGTTTTTTTGCTTATTGATTATTATCCATGGATTATTATATTTGATATCGTCTATAATATAAGTACTTATGTTACCTACTAAAAGAGTTTTGATCATCCAATGTTTTTATTTATTTTAACTTCCTTCAAGTTTAAATAATTTTTCTTTAATCACAATAAATAAAAAGCACAATTTAGTTCTAATCGTTTTTTTTATTTCGTCTGTAGTTTATATTGAAGTGACATAGTCAATTAATTATACACGATTTTATTGCGATTATACAGGGTCGGCAAGGTCTAGATTTTGGTGCTGATTTTCGTGTCTATAATCGTTTATTTAAAGAATTGGGAAGATACGTAACTAATGGGCAAATTCGTGACATGGTTGATTCGATTTCCCCTTACGTCTCAAGCACTGTACTGTAGATGGAGCTTCTACTCGTTCTGCGACCAAAGCATAAAGCACTCATTTTTTCTAATTCGGCTAATTATATATAAATAAATTTTACATATGAAATAACAGCGATCTTCATTTTCAAGCCAACTCTGACGCCGTTTTTTGTTTAATCATATAATATTATCTTAAATTGTTTAATGATACAAAATCCGTGTTATTAACGTACTATACACAAAATCCGTAAATCTACGGATTAATCCGTAGTTCTGGCAACACTGTCTCCGATAACCACCCACTCTGTCGACTGAAAGCATAACTACGATACAGTATTCTGTATCTGCTGCCCTGTAAACGACTCTCAGCGCGCAGCGGCGCAGAGCTAAACCAAATCTCGGACAGGTTAACTAGCGGCGACAGTATCGCCAGCTACAGGCCATCTTGACATCGTGTTTTTTGATTCTCTTTGTTGATATTCAAATTGGTACCTGGTATTATTTACATCCTTTTATATCCCCTTTAAAGTAGGAAATTAAGTTAAATTTCAGTAAGCCTGTTTTATTCCTTTCGGGTCAATTTGGCAAGGTCCCAAGCCAGCAAAAAAATGAATGCTGGGGCATAAAATGATTTTTTAGGGTGTATTCGCTTAGAAACAAATTTTTGGACGTTGTGAATTATTAATGGTGCCTCAGAATATAGATTACGGCATAGCCATAGTCGATGTTTTTTCATACCGTAAAATGGGGTTACTTGGGACGTCGGGGTTACTTGGGACGCAACTTAGGTTTTTCTAATTTAACTGGCGGGAACAACGCAAATATAAATAAACCCTTAATTTAATGTTTTGGTTCGTTAAAGAACAATGTGTTGATGATTTAATTAAACGAATTCTATATAAAGTGATAGTATTTTACTTATATAAAAAAAATAAATGGGTGGCGGGAAGCAAGCTAAAAATAAGTGGTCGAAAACTTTATCTGTAAGAGGCAGTCAAAAAGTAAACAGGTAAGTCCAATTACATTTCTTAGTTAGTTTTTTATGTTTCATAAATAATACCAATGTCATTGCTCGCGTTTAGATAATTTTTTAGATTGTAAAATATATTTTTTTTAAAAAGTCATGGTTTGGGGTAACTTGGGTCAACAATTGTCCCAAGTTAGCCGTTGGCCCAAGTTACCCCATGTTATTTAATCGATTTTGTTTTCAGTGCTCTCCACATGCCAAGAAAATATATTCGCAAAGTAGGCTCTAAAAATATCACGACTTTGAAGAAAAAAAATATGGAAAGTGCCATAGAAGACACACAATCTGTAATGTCCTATAGAACAGCGGCAGACAAATGGAACCAAATCAACTTTACAGAGCAGTGTAATTCTGTAAACTTTGGTAAAACTCAGAATTTAAAAAGATAAGGAAGACCTACAGTTTTGAAAAAGAAGGAAGAAGACGAACTTATCAGAGGCAGTTTTATGAGAAAATCTACGAAAAACAACAAACATTTTGTGTTCCCAGATTTAGCTCATGAGTATGATATCACAGAGGATAAAATTGTGAGAGTGTTAAAAGCAGAGGACAAAAAATACTCGTTGGCTACAATAAAGAGAATGCAATCGATCTATTTTTCTTGTGTTTACAAAATGTTTTTTTTAGTTCCTTTTTGTCCTTACGATTCAAATCGTGACTTTGTTCCTATTATGTTTATTGAAGAAATTTTACATTTTCTAATGAATAAATAAATATTTCTAATAAGTTTACGCTAAATCGAGTTTTTCTTTCCTCTAAATAATTATCTGAGAAAAAAATTTCAACTCATGATGTGTGTTAGTGTATTTTTTTATTTTTTCTGCTGTCCCAAGTAACCCGTGAGTAGTTTAACATACATTTTCGGTATAAAACCGTTACAGTCCCATTTAACCCCAATGCGGGGAAACTTGGGACAGTAAATATGTTAGTTTTTTTTTATAAATATTCTTACATTAGGAGCCATTTATGATGCTTTATAGGTTAAATACATGTGAAGGAAATTTTCTACACATAAATTGTTGCTTTGTCTTCACAAAAACATTTATAAATTACCACATGACTAAAAAAATTATAGTGAATTTGTCCCAAGTAACCCCATTTTACGGTATGTCTTGTTTAGCATTTTTATTTTCATTTTTAGAAGCTTTTACAATGTGATTTACGTAACGTGATAAAATACTAACCCAGAATTGCAATCAACCTCAACAAAATTATAAATGAAGTTTGAGGGGGTATTTTATATTATACAGGGTGACAATTTTAAAGGTGATAATCTGGAAAATCTTTCAGACAAGCAATTTTCCAGAAGTTGTCAAAATCATAATTATTTTATACAAAATTATTCTATTCAGTACCTTCAAATTCTTGCAAACAAAATATGACATCGAATTTGCCAATGACAAAATCACATTTTTGCTAGTATTTTAATTTTTGCAGCTTTTTCTGGGCCGTATTATAAATTTTACTGATTTAAAGGTAGATTTTTTATATTTTTCCTGAAATTTTATATTTTAATAATTTTAAATTTCCGGAATTTTATATTTTTCCTAATTTTAATGTATTTTTTTTTCTGTAACACTCTAAGACAACAGTAATCCATCACGTAGGTTGTGCCGATAGTAGGCTATGACCACAATCGCAAGGCAACACCATCTGTCAAATATTGAGAAATAATGTTGCAAGTAAAAAAAAAGAGAAATGGTGGAATATTTGTACAGAAAAGGTGTTCGAAACGTTAAAAAAATTGTGCAATTGACTGAACTCGGAAAAAGTGCAGTATATGAGACAATAAAGAGGATAAAAAATGGCACAGATATGAAGTATGGATCAGTTTCAGGAAGACCGCGTAAGATTGACAAAAACAATTTATACGCTTTAGAGGCATTAGGATGACAGAATCCGTGCCTAGGGTTTCGCAAATTGGCTAACAGATTTGGAAGTCAGCGAAAATTAAAGTGTGTCCATAAACCAACCGCATGTCACTGAAAAGACAAGGCTACATATCAAGGAAGTCAAAATAAATCCCTGCAATAACACCTCTACAAATTTTTGTCAACATTTTCAAGAAGATAATTTTAATAATGTTTTTATTTCTGACGAAGTTGTTTCCAGCTTGGTAGAAACCATCTAAAAATCCTATCAAAAAAAATGTTACCGTTCAAGTTTCAAAATTTCCCACTAAAATAATGTTTTGGGGAGTAATATCTCAGCGTGGTGCTACACCTCTGTGTATAGTTGATGAAACTGTTAATAGTGCAAAATATTGTGATATTTTAAATGGTTTTCTTCTTGAAACGGCTCATGTTTTATATCCAGCGGGGTGGCGTTTTCAACAGGATAATGCAAGATGCCATACTCAAGCTTGGATGCAAGAACACCATTTGGCAACAATTCCATACCCAGCAGCTTTACCAGACCTTAGCCCCATTGAAAACATAATGAAGATTGGGGACTAATGAAGATTGAAGTGGAACGAGTAGCTTCACGAAATTAACAAGACTTGATTCGCTCAGTTTTACAGGCCTGGACTACCGCCACTAAACATTATAGTGTGGTCCTAGTTTCGGGTGTACCTGAGTTAAGTGTTTGGAGTTAAATGGAGGTTTTATAAGTAAATAAAATTAATATTTTGTTATAATTTTTTTAACTCAAGTCCTAAAAATATATATCGATAATTGTAATTTTGCTTTCTTTTTTCCGGAGACTTTCTAGACGGACAATATTATATGAGGAATGTCATCGATTGACATTTCCAAGCCTGTTGTTTTCAACTGTGTTAAGTGCTTAATTTCTTGTCCAACACAAAGCGTGGAATAAGCGCAGAGTCGATCTTAAAGTTGAATAACTCGGTTATTTTCAATTTTATTTTAAAAATCGTAAATAGAAAACATGTTTTTTGCAATAATTTAAGAGCGGTACACTCAAAGAGACACACTGTACGTCAATACAATCTCTGATAAAGTAAAATCAAAACGTGACAGCCCATAAACGGGAAGCTTTTCTTCCCGATTGCTTTTCACATCGATTTGGAGGTGATTACATCAAGCGCAGACATTTTCCACCTTGTTTGCTCTCGAATGTGATAAAGATAGAAAAACATATGTTTCTTTATTTCAGTCTTTCGCGACAATCCGGGATAGCATTGGATTTGCCATTTTTTGCTTCCGTTCTTTTATTCTAGGCTGTATGTTTATTTATGAGAAGAAAAAATGACAATTTCTCAGCTCCTTATTAGTTAATGTTTTAGAAGTTTTTTTTTATATATTTGTCAGACAGAAATAATATTTGTTATTTTTTATGCTTTTGTATACTTGTTTCATGCTTTTGTATACTATATATATCTTCATTATTATTTAAATATTAACACGTACCGTTGATTCCATATTCTCCGTCCGCCAACTACAGGAAAACGTCAAAAAGCAGCAGAGTAAAGTTTATGTTGCATTCATCGACCTAACAAAAGCCTTCAACTCTGTAAACAGAGATGCACTTTGGGCAATTATGCAAAAGTTCGGAGTACCCAACAAATTTCTTACAATGTGTAAAAGCCTCCATAACAACAACAAGTCAAGAGTGTCACATCATGGATCACTGAGCGATCCCTTCTTAACCAATACAGCATTTAGACAGGGATGTGTATTCAACAGATTCATGACAGCGCTCTCTATTATAATAGACAGCAAACTGCAGAAAAAAGGAATGGGCATTAGATACAGATACGACGGCGCACAGTGTAACGAAAACTAAAATAGTGGGACATTGGCATTTTTCTTCAGTTATCACTATTCTTGCTGACATTTTTTCACAGAAATTAAATAATACGACTAGGAATTTTTGCTACAGGGCAAAAAGAGTAAAAAAAGGCGTAATGAAAGGTCAAAAAAAATACGAAGTTTTATAAAAGGACTTTACAGGTATATTTTTTTATTTACGAAGAGTTTATAGCTCTTATGGACCAAAAACGTTATCAAATTACTGTCGAACAATCATTTATCTCCCGCTAATATGTCAAAACTCATCAACATTCCTAAATATTCAAATAAATCAGGGATAAATTAGATAAGACTGCAAAACTCAAAGAGAACGACACAAGTGGCAAATATCATTTAACAGTATTAAATAATATGATAATATACGAAAAAAAAACGTATTCAACTTCAACAAAAGAAACCATAATACACACCTCACAAAAAATTTCGCAACACTTATATTTTTCGTAGTATTTATTCTTGAAACGCTTCAAACATTTTTATGTGAAAAACTTAAATCTAAGGTCTACCTGAGTTATGATATACTTTCTATTCCTTAACAAGTTGCTATTAAGCAAATAACTTTTGAGATTATTTTTAACCAAGAGAATTTAAGAATACTTTGCAGTTTTCCAAATTAATAAGTGATGCGATAATTTATGTGGGGTGTATATTATTCCAAAATAACATAATATGTAAGGCACTTACATAAAACATGCTTAAAAATCATTCTCAATTTCTTCTCCATCCATATACAAGAGCTCTTTCGCTACCGGAAACAAGTCTACTTTTTTATTTTTTAGTGCTTTGGTCGCAGATGTGAAAGTAGAGGATCTGAATATATCAATAAGTAGTGCAATATATCTTCAATAGTTTGGCACCAACAACGATGCAGCATTGAGGGTGGAGTGTTAAATACATCGAAGAAAATTTTGCCGGTTTGAAAAACTATTCTCTTGAGTAATTTTTCTCCAATGTTGAGATATTCTGAATTGTTGTAAACTGTCCCCACCCCAATGTGAGGATGGTTCCTCGCCCCTAAAATAGCATTCAGTATGTTCATATCAAGCGTATAGCTTTTTCAATAAAGAAATTATAGCACAAAAAATGACGGATAAAAACTACGGTCGAATCAATGGAAAACGTAATTATTGCCGAAGAAATTTATTTTTTTCTTCCAGGTTCGGATCTAGGTGGATGAAATTTATATGTAACAGTATACTAGAAGGTTCACTCTATGATATTTTGTATATATAACCTCGCGCGAATGTAAGCGTTTTTTTGAAAGTCATAATAAACATGTAGAAACAAGACTTGAAAAAATTGGGACATTTTTTTCAGGTTTGTTGTTGGTAAAAGACCTCTCTTTACGGAAAAAAATTGTTGGAATTGAACAACACAAGGAAACTTCTGAAAATAATAAATTTCATTGTATGAAATTTTTGTACAGATTTGGTAAATTAAGGAAACCATAACTTTAACACGCCATAACTCCCCGACTAAGAGGTCAACTCAAAAAATATCTCACATGGTGGGGCTCTGGGATGTCCTTTAATCATCTATATAAAAAACTTGATGAATTATTTTTTTTGTTTTTTGGGCTAATGTCCCGCATTTCCCGATTTCGTTACACTATGCGGCGGTCTGTTCAACGTAAAAAGGGCAAAAACATGTATAAAATTTATCTAGTTGTAAAAACTTTACAGCAATTACAAGAAATGCTGATCACATATGTATACCTGGGCATACGAGGCTTTGGGCCTTAAGCTGAACATCGATAAAACTAAAAGCATGTGCAATCCTCCGGAAAATCACAACAATGCTCTAAACATCGGAGAAAAACTATTGGAATATGTTTACCTTTCAATTACCTCGTCAGCTTGATTTCGGAAAAGGCCAATATCGACACAGAATTAGCAGCGCCTCAAGGGCATTCTGGAAATTAATAGGCAGAGTTTTCTACAATCATGACTTGAGTACACAAACGAAACTTGCAGAATACCGATCAATAATAATCCCCACCGAGTTATATGGAAGCGAAACCTGGGTGGCGTACCACCAGCACACGAACACATTAAACAAGTTGCATCAGAGATGCCTTTAAAAATAAAATGGTTCCACCATGTCTCAAACGTATCGGTTCTTGAGAGAACTTTCTGCGAGAGCGTTGAAATCATGATTACTAAATCCCGCTTAAGATGGGCTCGTCAGGTATGCAGTTATAAATAATTTACCAGAGATTGAATATTAATTCTTTATAAATAAATACTATTATTAATAAGAAATAAAGACATCTAATCTGAAAAAAAAGATATCTTTTATTTATTGGATTTACAAGGATTGAACCATAATGTGGCACAGCGTACAAACCTGTTTATTTTTATTTGTTCTCATTGACCGGGGAGAAAATCTATTGAGTAGATTTATGAGGATCATTTCGAGCGGTTTTAGTTATAAAAGCCGAGAGAACTAATAGGCTTTGGCCGTTTCTTGGAATTTTATAGCTAGGAGACCGTGAGGAATGATGCTAGATTTTCGAGTTTTACCGGCATCTGTTCTGTGCTTCTTTCGTAGAAAATGTACGGCTTCTGTGGTATTAGGTCGCAGAAGAAACCGAGATATAAATCGCCGTGTCCAAATAAAATTTAAGCTTAGTATTATCCCAAGAGTAGTTGTTTTATTATTGCATCTTAACGTATGTTTTTATATCATTTTTATTGTTGGATTAATATTTTTTTTGTTTTTTTTGGTTGAGGAAAATGATTGAAAATATTTCGTAATATGGGTGAAAGAAAGAAAAAAGCTGTTATAATTGTTCATTATGTAAAGTTTAATTATTTCAGTTTTGATTTCTTTCGAAAATCGACAACTATGAAACTATGATCCCTTCTCCGACACAAACGGTACATTGTGAGACAGGAAATTGTAGAGGGACACAAGCCCTATAACATAGGATACAACATTTTAATAAACAGTTCTTTTCATAAAATCAATAAAATGAAAAATATACGAAATAATATACATGTCCTGATTTCTTTCGAAAATCGACAACTATGAAGCTATGATCCCTTCCCCGACACAAACGGTAAATTGTGAGACAGGAAATTGTAGAGAGAAACAAGCCCTATAACATAAGATACAACATTTTAATGAACAGTTCTTTTCATAAAATCAATAAAATGAAAAATATACGAAATAATATACATGACCTGATTTCTTTCGAAAATCGACAACTATGAAACTATGATCAATTCTCCGACACAAACGGTACATTGTGAAACAGGAAATTGTAGAGAGAAACAAGCCCTATAACATAGGATACAACATTTTAATGAACAGTGCTTTCCATAAAATCAATAAAATGAAAAATATACAAAATAATATACATGTACTGATTTCTTTCGAAAATCGACAACTATGAAACTATGATCCCTTCCCCGACACCAACGGTACATTGTGAGACAGGAAATTGTAGAGAGAAACAAGCCCTATAACATAGGATACAACATTTTAATGAACAGTGCTTTCCATAAAATCAATGAAATGAAAAATATACGAAATAATATGCATGTCCAGATTTCTTTCGAAAATCGACAACTATGAAACTATGATCCCTTCCCCGACACCAACGGTACATTGTGAGACAGGAAATTGTAGAGAGAAACAAGCCCTATAACATAGGATACAACATTTTAATGAACAGTGCTTTCCATAAAATCAATGAAATGAAAAATATACGAAATAATATGCATGTCCAGATTTCTTTCGAAAATCGACAACTATGAAACTATGATCCCTTCCCCGACACAAACGGTACATTGTGAAACAGGAAATTGTAGAGAGAAACAAGCTCTATAACATAGGATACAACATTTTAATGAACAGTGCTTTCCATAAAATCAATAAAATGAAAAATATTTTAAGTATCATGCAAACATGATTCATTACCGTGCCATTTTTTACTTTTTTTACTTCCATTATTTTTATTTTTATGGCATTTTAGTTATTTTTTAACGAGCTAAAAATTATTCTAAACCAATCATGCTTTTTAACTGTAATAAATATATGAATATTTTTTCATTTATTTTATTATTTTATGTAAAATATTGGAAATATACAGTTCAATGCTTATATATTCATTTGAATATATCAAATATAATAGACAATAACATAATATCCAGTCCCATGAGTTTAAAATATTTATTTTAGCATGTCGGCTGTTCTATAAATCATGTTTTCGAAATGTCAAAAACTGTATATTTTGTTTTAAATAAAATGTACTTTATGATTTAATACTCTATAAACAAAAATATACCAATAAGCTACCAACTCAGATATTTTAAAATATCTGCTTTCCATTGATCACTGAAGTTAACCAACTGTAGATATGTTTTCTCAATTTTGTTTTGAAAATTATCCTAGTGCAAATTAATACCTAAAATGGGTTGTGAATCGACTGGTAAAAAAAGAAAGTAATTGAAAATATGCTAAAAAAGTTACAGTAAAAAAAAATAAAAAAATCTAAATAAAATTAAAATTAAATTAAAACCGTATATTTAACTAAACTAAAAAGTTTAGTTTAATGATAAAATTTAATGTTAAAGATATTATATGATACAAACTCTAAAGTTACCTATATCAAATATAATGATTATAAAAGGTTTATTAGTACTTATATACTAAAATAAATCAAACATTTTTAATAAAACTATTTAATTTAACTTTTAGAATATCCTAATTTAGAATTTCTTTTCATAGATGTGTGATTCCTTTATAAATACTTAATGTATTCAAATTATTTCATCTAAATTTCTGTTAATTTATATTGAAAGGGATTATAATATTCTTTTACCTTAATGATATTTAAAAGGGTCGAATTATAACAGCTAAGGAGTTACAGCTTTTAGCGCTTTGAGAATGAAAGCTTTTATATTTTGACTTTAAAAGTCATTAAAGGGATAATTAATGTACCCTTAGATTAGACATAAGTTAAAAACTACCCCTAAAGGCACATTTTGAGTTTTTCCTAAATATCTCTGATATGGTGAACTTTGGTAAATTTTTCTATATTTGATATCAATTAAACTTTTAGTTACGTAAACGAGGGCGCGATTTTTAAATTCATTGTTGCCAACCATGGACATATTCGGCGTCGTGTTGACTAACTGGAATTTAAATTTCGCGCTGGAGATTCGTGTGGTAGCTCTGCTGTAAAAAATGTGAAGTTGCTACATTTATTTATTTCCTGACATTGTCATTCTTTTTGACACTTTAGTTTTGTATTACGAGTTTTTGGTTTAAATAAATAGTATTGTGATACTTTAAGCTTAAAATGTTTACTGGTAGACCCTGCAGTCGAACATTGTTCTTTTTAGGACCTCTTTTAGTGCGAAGTATACAAGATAGCTTAATGACCTTAAAAAACTCATCGCAACTTTGTTAGAATATTTTGAACGGGAAAACGGTAGTAATGGCCCTTTATGTCTTTTAAGTGTTGTTAAGAAGGTGAGTTTTGTTGATGTAATAATAACGGTAAGGTTTAAGAGTGATAAACCTTAATCAAATTTACCTTTATTTCAATCGTAGAATCCAAAAATAGAATAATATACAGGGTGTTCCATTTAAAAAAATACAAGTATAATATTTTTTACTTATTTGGGACACTCTGTATCTTGTAAAAATATTTTTAAATTGTAGCTCTAATAGTCTTTCAACGAACCCCAAAACTTACAATTTGTAAAAATCTAATCATTTAGCTACAATACTCCGTGTCGTATGTGGTGAACAACCCTGTATATTTTCATGGTTTTTTCAATTTTCTCTAAAACGATACGGAAATTTGAAAAAGTATAAACGTGATTAACCATGTAGAACAAGCAAACATTTTTATAAAAAATGCGTTCTCAAAATGTCAAAAATAAAAGAGTTTTTCCTCTTGTAAAGACAATCCGGGAACATTGTATAAATCATGAATTCGAGCAACCCAATAAATTTTTAATAACAATTTAAGCCCTCGCTGCACGCCAATCTTTTTGTAGTTAATTTTATAAGCAATAATAATTGTAGTTTTGGTTATTTTAGGTAGATATTCAGCAAAAACTAGAAAGTTGCACCTTCAGTTCGGGTTTTAGTTTCAAAATCAGCATGTAGTTAAAAATAAGTTCCCTGGACTATAGTATGCTATTAGTAGATAAGTAGTTTGTTATAATTAAAGTTGCGTAATAAATTAGCTTATCGTGTGTTTAAATTTATTTAGTCCACAGAATCCGCAACATGATTTTATAATTGAGCAAGTAATATAATTTAATTCAATATTATTTAGACAATTATATTAGCACAGCTTTTATTAATTAATTAAATTTAGAGGGTTTAGCTCACGGTAATTATGAAGGTAACCTTGTTAGAAACTAAAACTTGGAGAATTAGACTGGTAGGTTGTACGGTTTCAATGTTTGAACTAATTTAACTTATTTATCGCAAAACTGATTAAGAAGTTGAAATTTTATTTGAATAACAGGTTTTTTCTTTATTAGGAAGTTATAATAGTCAAAAGCTATCGTACCGATATGTTATACTTAGAAGGTTATATCCTAGGGTAAAAGACATTTTCAAATATGTTTTTTTGAAATTGCAACATTGGGCGATTCATAACGAGAATTTGACTCGAAATACCAAGTGTGTGGTATCAAATTGTACGTAAAAAATGCTTTTTCCAAATATGCTAATGAGCCACTCTCTTTCCATTTGAAAAAACTGAGATATGATTAAGAATATGATTTGGGTATCTATTAACCGGTCAGACACATAACTGTGGTCAGAAATATTAGATGATCAAATGTATTTTTCCAAAGCTCCTTGATTAAAATTAATGTTTTTAACACATCCACGGCATACTAGATTGAAATTTAAAATATTTTTTTTAAGCCAGAATGTCAAAAGTTGACATATGATATGTCATTCTATTTAGAGTGTCATTTTCTATCGAATAAAGTAAAAAATACGGAAGGAGCAATTTAAAAATCAAAAGTTGTTGTCATTTCCGGTGAAACAGGAAGTGGCCGAAAACAATTGAATACGTCAATCAATCCAAATTTATGTCACGTACTAAAATACCAGATCTCGTTTTTTATCTAAAAAAATAAAAGTTCTAGAGGCAAGCCACTTTTGATATGCACCCGGTACATTAAAACATGATACATTATACAATAATAACATATTTAGTAATAGATAATGAAAAGGTATTCATAACCAGATATGTTATGTTTAAAATAGGGAATAATTTCGGACAATTCGGACCATTCGTACTACCCTGTATAATAATAAAGTAACTGTTTATAATAGACTAATATAGTTTCTTATGCCGAACGTCTCTCTAATTTTAAAAATAATTTACTCAACCGTTTCTGTTAGGATGTATCACTGAGTTATACACTGGAACTTGGCACTGACCCGTTATCGACTTGGGTACGGTGAAGCGTGAGGTAGAAAGAGGAAGAGGAAGAGGAAGAGGAAGACGAAGAGGAAGAGGAAGAGGAAGAGGAAGAGGAAGAGGAAGAGGAAGAGGAAGAGGAAGAGGAAGAGGAAGAGGAAGAGGAAGAGGAAGAGGAAGAGGGAGGAAGAGGAAGAGGAAGAGGAAGAGGAAGAGGAAGAGGAAGAGGAGAGAGGAGAGGAAGAGGAAGAGGAAGAGGAAGAGGAGAGGAGGAAGAGGAAGAGGAAGAGGAAGAGGAAGAGAGGAAGAGGAAGAGGAAGAGGAAGAGGAAGAGGAAGAGGAAGAGGAAGAGGAAGAGGAAGAGGAAGAGGAAGAGGAAGAGGAAGAGGAGAGGAAGAGGAAGAGGAAGAGGAAGAGGAAGAGGAAGAGGAAGAGGAAGAGGAAGAGGAAGAGGAAGAGGAAGAGGAAGAGGAAGAGGAAGAGGAAGAGGAAGAGGAAGAGGAAGAGGAAGAGGAAGAGGAAGAGGAAGAGGAAGAGGAAGAGGAAGAGGAAGAGGACATCACATTTGCTTTATTTTTTATCTTAAAAACTATCAGAGATAGGTATTGGTTAGTATAACAGAAAACTTATTAGATGTGAAAGTAGTTTCCAAAATGTAATAATATACTGGGTGTTCCATTTAAAATAAGAAAGATGCTACCACTTTCCGAATGATGCGGCAACACTGTAATGCTGAAAATATTTTAGAAAGCTGGAGCAGGTGCCTTTATGTAAAAATCCAAATTTTCAAAAAAATCAGCGGTTCTCCATAAACGTCTAACGTGCCATCGCCGTGAATCACTCTATATAAAATGTTATGCCTAAGGAAGAATTCGGAAGCCGAATTATTCATTCTACTGCTCACTTATTTCAGCCATTATTAATTTTTATTGTTCGGCATTTAAACCCATTTTAATAATTCTGGACTACTCAGTTTTAGGCAGTCCCAACGGAGGCGCGGCGGTATTCTTATCGTATTTGAATAATTGATTTTTCCCCGTGATTAAATGGAAATGGCAAGACGGGACGGCATTTTGCTTATTCATTTTAAAGATGAAGAAGATAAGGAGAACGGTTAGCATTTATAAATGGCGACTGATGGTCTTTGTGCCGCTAACAAAGCGCACTAAATGAACATTGAAATTGTAATGTAACATTTTGCAGGGATTATTTAAAAATTATTCAGTTGCGAAGGACGGGGTAACGGTTTTATTTGCATATTATTTTTCTGTGGACTAGATTTTTTTGCGAATTTGCGAACAATTGTTTTTTCTTCTTTTTACAGTGCCGTGCTTTATACAGATCGTTGGCATACTCTCGTCATGTACTTGCCTAAAGATGCAGTTGCATTAAAGCCGGCATGAAATGTACAACTATGTGCGGAACCTGTCGTGGGCAAAGTTGTTCGAATACTGAGTACATTCTAGAAACTATAGACGATGACAATATGTAGATAAAAGTATGAATGTTACTTTAGTAGAATAGGCAATGTTTTTGTTAATATTATACAGTATTATATCTATTGCGTGTATATTTAGCACGTTAAAATACCTTGGGAGACTATAATTTGAAAGGCGAACTGTATTTTTTTGTACTCCATTTTTCAAACGGTTATTGTTCGAAATACATTGGATAAATATAAATAGTGAATAGAACCTTTTTTGTAGCAAATTTTATAAGGAATATTTTTATACATACAAGAATAAAATTTTCTGTGCGACTAATGGTTTTCGAGAAAAACGAGAAAAACCACCGCAGTGCGTATTGGGGGTGAAGCTCACACTTTACAGCTAAGAACTCTTTTGATTTTAAAAAGTCTCCTTTTAGTACGTATAACCTCAACATATAAAAACTTTATAATTCTTTTTCTAAACATGCTAATATCAACGTACTAATGGTATTTTTAACTAAAAACCTGGAATATACTTTTTTATTTTATATTTTTACTAAATAAAAAAATAACGATGTAGTTATAAAAAGTATATAACAGAAAGAAAAAGAATAACAATAAAATTCCATTATCATTTTTCGATTATTCAGATTTATTCCCATATTTCACTCCAACTTTTATTTGCTGAAACATTCCGATATTCTTTCTCTTTCAATTCAACTAAAAGACCATTACGGCGAAAAAAGGCTCAGCGTATGCCTTTTGTGAGCCTTTGTTCAAATATTGGCTCCTACATAAATTTCATCAAGTTAGAACATTTCGCACTGACGGCTCCATCTGTATTTCCAGTGTTGTTTGCCTTGTGAGCGATGGAATTGAACCGTAAAAGACCAGTACACGTTTCTAGAACATTCAATAACACGTGTAACAAAAATTTTTATTTTACAAACACACACATTACACCTATTCAGGTTATATTTATATAGGGTGAATCTTAAATAACTGCAAAAATTTTCAGAGCTGGTAGATAAAAGAAACATATTTTCTCTTTACCGTTTTTCAAATAAGTCCGAAATAACTAGTTATAGGTTATTTTGGACCTATTTGAAAACCGGTAGAAAGAAAACATGTTTCTTTTATCGAGATCTAGCAGCCCCGAAATTTTTGTAAACACTTCTGCGTTAAACACAAACGGAAACTACTTGTCAGAAGTTAAGTTTACAGTTATACAAATTTGCCTAACAAACAAAAAAATGCTTAACGTTTCCAAAAGTTTATCTCTTTCCGTCGGCGGAAGCAAAAAAAATATAAAGAATAAAGAAAAAAACTATTTAAAATATTTAAATTCAACTATTCGAGAACACTTTAGTTTTTTTTTAACAGATACGGCTACAAAAACCATTGACTGTAAACTTAACTTCTGACCAGTAGTTTCCGTTTGGGTTTAATGCAGAAGTGTTTACAAAAAATAACTATTTTCTTTTGTAGATTTCCTTGCAGTGGCGAAATACCCATATAGGATTTTTTGGAGAGATGAATCCACCACATAGGACATTTTTTATAATATAGATTGTATATGATCTATCTAAGATACTTTGGATATTAGGGTATATGTTAATTTAACGCACATCAATGTATTCGTGTTAGTTTATCTTTTTACAGGGTGAGCATTAAATAAGTACAATTATTTTCAGTGCTGGTAGATATCGATAAAAGAAAAATATTTTTTCTTTCCCGCTTTTCAAATACTCCAAAATAACAAAGATATTTTACTTCACTGTACTTTTTCTGGGTTTTCTTTCTTGTAAATTTAATCTATTACCTGTGTTACCATATTATGAAGATATTATGGTTTTTAACTAAATTGAAAACAATTCCAATTTTTTTTTCAAAAAATTCCTGATTTTCAGTTTTTTATATAATAAAAAAACCTCTTAGTCGTGTCCCTGGGGTCGAAATATTCCTAAAAATATTTGCACTTATTTAAGTATAACGGCATGTAGGTATATGGTCTATAGTATAGCTAAAAATAGTAGATTTCTGTAACAGGAGTTAGTATTTTAGCACTTAAATTAACAATTAACAAAAATAAATTAACAAAAGACAGCGAAAGTATTTTTAGACATTTTTGC
Organism: Sitophilus oryzae; assembly: GCF_002938485.1. Taxonomy (NCBI): domain Eukaryota; kingdom Metazoa; phylum Arthropoda; class Insecta; order Coleoptera; family Curculionidae; genus Sitophilus; species Sitophilus oryzae. The sequence goes on from NW_022146479.1 coordinate 75,504, forward strand.
TTGCCACTTATATATTTATCGTTGAGGATATTTGAAGAAAGAATTTCCCTACTTGTAACGCTTTTTAATTCTCCACGGGAGGCAGATCCGGCAGAGTGAATATTTTTCGGATTATATGACATTTTCTTTTTACTGCTCTTCGTATTTTTTTATGCCCAACCTTTTAGTAATATTTGTTTTGAGGAATATAAGGAAAAAGGTTTCTTATTATGTCCTCGAAATTATTTTTATTAACATAATATTTTTTTGAAAAAAGTTATTCTTTTTTGTTTAACTAGATAAGTTATGATGATGATCATGATGATGATGCCGATGATAATGACAATATTATATCAAATTGTAACACAGACTCATTGGTTCACCATACTGAGAAGGATGCTCTCTTTCTTTTGACGATTCAGTATATAAAACTCGGAACAGTCGAACTAAACAAAGAAAGGAAGCACTGGAACAAAAGAAAGAGTGCATCTGCCACGTAACTTGTGAATTCGGTAAATCGTATATTGGGGAGATAAAAAGTCCTCTAAATGTACGACTTGGCGAGCATAAAAAATACACACACAGAGAGGTGAAATAATGAAATCTGGTATTGCTGATCATATAAAAAAACTTGTCAGAAGCACAGGTTGTTCACAGAAAAGTATATAATGTCTATGGCTTGAGCTCGCCAAAATTACCATTGATTTTGATCCGCCAGCAGTCTTTGATGCCGTTTTTTTTCGATTGTATGGCATAAAAGTAGTTTTAGAATTTAAATTAGTCTGATCTTGATAATGACCAGTGAAACATCTTACCGAAACGTTGTGTGAGTTAAAATAAATAAGAAAATGTAAGCAGGATATTATTTCAGTGATTGATCTACCACATTCAAACAGAAGATATCTTCTTCTTCTTTCTCCGCCTGGTTCCATCCAGTGTTGGATATAGGCTTCTTCTAGGTTTTTCCATGCTTCGCGATCTCTAGCCAATCTTATCCATTGTCTTCCCGCCACTGCCCTGACGTCATCGACCCGTCTCTTTTTTGGTCAGCCCACACTTCTTGTTGTTCCCCTAGGTCTCCATAGGATTATTTTTTGGGGCCATCGGTCTGGATCCTGTCTTGCCACATGTTCTATCCATTGCCACTTCAGACTTGCCACTCTTTTAACGACATCTATTAATTTTGTTTTTTGACGTATGTGGGTATTCCGTATTTTTTCCCTAATGGTGACTCTCAACATGATTCTTTCCATGGCTCTTTGTGCTACTCGTAGTTGTTCTGCTGTTTTTCGAGTAATTGCCATAGCCTCTAAGCCATACGTAAGCACAGGTAGAATGTAAGCCTTTTTCTTTAGGTTCATGGGCACCTTTTTATATTTGAAAATATTGCTCCTATTTCCAAATGCTACCCATGCCAAATGAATCCTGCGTTTGATCTCCGTATTTTGGTTTTCCTTGTCCAGCTTGATTTTATGACCTAAATATATATAATGGTCTACGTTTTCAATAATAACATTGTCAACGGTAATTTTATGGATATTGTTGCTCATTATCTTGGTCTTCTTCAAGTTCATTTTAAGGCCAATTTTCTGGGATTGGTCATTTAGCTCATTTAGCATGGTGTTTAGTTCTTGAATGTCGGTGCTCAGCAAGACAATATCGTCTGCGAACCTCAGATGGCTAAGGTGTACCCCATCGATGTTTAGACCTCTATTTTCCCATTCTAATTTCTTGAAGACATTTTTCAGTGCCAGTGTAAATAACTTGGGAGAGATGGTATCTCCTTGTCTCACGCCCTTGCCGAGTAGTATTTTTTCTGTTTTGAGGTCATCATCTAATTTAACTTGGAAGGTTGCACTATATCAGAAGATATATCATATTAAATTAATACTTATTTCTTATGTTAAACCGTTAATAGACAATATCCCATTTTTTCTATTTTTATGAATTTATTTCTGTTTCATGATTTTCAAATTGATTATACAGGGCGAGTCTTAAATAAGTGCAAATATTTTTAGGGGTAGTATATTTCGACCACAGATACAGGATTATGAGGTTTTTTTCGTGAAAAAAAATGGATTTTTTTTTAGTTTTTAGTTAAAAAACATAATTTCTTGATAATATGAGAACACAGGTAGCAGATTAAAATTAAAAGAATGGTTAAAGGTTGCCATATTATCAAGAAATTTTGTTTTTTTCCCAAAACCTAAAAAACTTTTTAAAAAATGTTTCAAAAAATTTCATATTTTCAAATTTTTTTTTCGCGAAAAAATCTCATAATCGTGTTCGTTTGAACTGCCCTGTATTAGACAATAAATTAAATTCATATACTGAACGCCTGTACTGATAAGACGTGTTAGACTTTGTTTCCAATTTACACTTCATCCTAAATATTTTTTGGTCATATTGCCTTTTTATTTACCATACCGTAATTGCCATTACTGGAACCGCCAATATCAATTCCAAATTTGTGTGCATCTTTGGAAGCTTACCTGAAACAAAAAATTCAAATAAATATTTTAATTTTTTATATGTAGCAAAATATAGAGAGTGTCTAAATATTTCATAGACTTAGAACTACTACTTTAGTCTAGTTTTTTGTCTAACCCGGTATAATCGCATACAATCTTGATTAATAAACTTTTTTAATAAATAAGTTGCAGTCTAGAGTATTTGTACGATATATTGTATACTATATATCCTACAGGTATATACTCAATAATAATTTAAAAAATAAAAGAAAGAAGAATCACGACTATAAAGTTTTCTTTCTAGTGTATTTTGTCTTATACTTTGATCATATAACAATGATTCGAAAAATTAAATATTATTTTAAATTAATTTTTTTTGTGAAATAAATTAAATGCAGCGTTAAAATACAATCCGAAACAAAGGGATAAAATATTCATAAGTTAATTCGTATGCGGAAACTAACATTCTGAGAGTAAACATAAGCTCTATCATCGTATAATCGAGTTCAGTTGCCAGCATTAAATCCCCTAACAAATTTAATACAATATTCATAATTCTCCCCTTATGGAAATAAACTTCGCGAATTCGGTTTGTCTGTTTGTAACAGCTTTAATTTCAAACGATCGCGAAGCATACTAAAAGCTTTTAAATAAAACAAAAATTATCAAATATAGCTAATTGTGAATATATGTTAACCAGATAAATTAAATTTAAACTCTGAACACAACTTTATTATCTTATTATTGACATATTATATTTCGTCTAGATAATATCTATTAAATTCTGGCGGGTTCATTTCTTGGAAAAAGCCGGGATATACAGGGTGAGTTTCCTACGATGTTCTCTCTGGGTATCTCGGAAACTACTGGAGATAGAGAGTCAGTTAAATGGGGAAAGAATTGCAGTTTTGTGGGGTCATAAATATGCGCTTTTCAGATTTTCGAAAAAGTTCATGGTTTACAAGATATTTCGAAAAAAACAAATTTTGGCTATTATAAAAATTGTCCCTAATTCCATTATAATCTATTTTAGACAAAAAAATTTCAGATAAAAGTTGTAGATAATCACATCCCTAATGAGATTGTGTTCTCCGATTTTTTTTAAAGCCTGTCATTTTTGACATATGACACAAACATATGTTTTTTTAAATGGAAACCATAGTTGGCCATGACTTCATAAAAAGCGCCGTTTTTTAAGCTTTTCAACGATATAAGCTATAATATGTTTCTTTCACAAAATTACTGAGTTATAACCAATTCTTATCTTTCTTGACTAATTTCACTTAGTTAGCCATGGAAACAAGTTCAATCGTCGTTGCTCTCAGAAATGTGAAATTGTCAATCTAAATTGTAAAGAACCGTTTAATAACATATTTTGTCTTTTTATAGTTTTTCAAATGAAGAAAAGCGTGTAGGATTATTAAAGTTCCAACTTTCTCTTGGCCATACAGTTTCGAGGATACGTTGACCGGTGAACGTTACTTACGTTTTGTAAGAAATGTTTTCAAGACATGTTAGAAAAGTTAAATTTATTAATACTCTAGCCCATTAATAGAGTGGTTCCAACATGACTTTCATTATGACACACCAACCCCAATCCCCCCCCCACAAACACAAAATGAAAGAAATGTTAAAAATTATTTATATCATAATTATCTAGACTCAGGGATAGAAAGAGGTGGACCAAATTGCATGGGTCTCCTCGGTCACTTGACCTATCCATTTTAGATTTTTTATGCGGTATGGTTAACAACAAGGTTTACAGAAGAACTTATGAATTAAGAGAGGCACTCGAAGAGGCGGAACAGGAGAAGTTTAATTAAGTCGACCGGTCGTTCTGTGAGAATAGCTAGAAATTCAGTTTTAAAAAGATGCATTTATGTACTCAAAACAATTGCGTTGCTCTCAGAAATGTGAAATTGTCAATCTAAATTTATAAAGAGTTTAATAACATATTTTGTCTTTTTTATAAGTTATAAATCATAACAAAATTTGAACACCATTGAAAACCGTTCTCTAAAAACGTAAGTAACTTTCACCGGTCAACGTATCCTGTATGGCCAAGAAAAGTTGAACCAATAATCCTGCACGCTTTTCTTCATTTGAAAATTTTTATTTACAATTTTGTTTATTTTAATTTACAAAGATTGGATGTGACACAATTTCACATTTCTGAGAGCAGCGACGATTGAACTTGTTTCCATGGCTAACTAAGTGAAATTAGTCAAGAAAGATAAGAATTGGCTATAACTCAGTAATTTTGTGAAAGAAACATATTATAGCTTATATCGCTAAAAAGCTTAAAAAATGGCGCTTTTTATGAAGTCATGGCCAACTATGGTTTCCATTTAAAAAAACATATGTTTGTGTCATATGTCAAATATGACAGGCTTTAAAAAAAATCGGAGAACACAAACTCATTAAGAATGTGATTATCTACAACTCTTATCTGAACACTTTTTGTCTAAAATAGATTATAATGGAATTAGGGACAATTTTTAAAATAGCCAAAATTTGTTTTTTTTCGAAATATCTAGTAAGCCATGAACTTCTTCAAAAATCTGAAAGGCGCATATTTATGACCCCATAAAACTGCAATTCTTTCCCCATTTAACCGACTCTCTATCTCCAGCAGTTTCCGAGTTGCCCATAGAGAACATCGTAGGAAACTCACCCTGTATAATGTCATATAAACAATAATAATAAGCTTTTGAACGTAGACGCTAGGGGGCATTGTCTTATAATTTAACAGCAGGAAGAGCAAGGGGCGCAGATGGAGAAAACCGTTCTAACAAAAAATGTTTAAAATTTACTGAAGATTACCCCTTATCTAGGCAAAATTGTGTAAAAACCCAATTTTCTTATTTTTTAAATAACAGTTGCGCCCTCTAGCGGCCGTTCTACAAACTTGAAAATAATTTCCAGCAATTTCTAATGGTCTCTTTAGTTATAAATATTTTTCCGCAGGGCCTACGGCTAATACTTTCCGAGATACAGCCGAGAGCTATTCTTAGTGCGACACCCTGTACAATGCAAAGATGTAATAGTCCTAAGTAAAATACAAATTTATAGCGTTTTAAAATAATACAGCGAGTTGCTGATGCGTTAGAAATAGAAATTACAACAGTCGAAAGGATTGGAATTAAAGGGATCGTAACTAATGAAGAGTTCAAGAAAAAATTAATAAATGCTGGAAAAAACGGAACTCGCTCAATCAATATACAGGAACGCACTTAAAAATATCTAAACAATATGAACTGATCTCAGACACACCCTAAAACTCATATTTGACAAATAATAATGACGTAAAGACGAACGATGGCTGCACAGTCATTAGGTGTTCTTCTTTTTGTGTTAAAAGCATTTTTAAAACAATAAAAATCTATTTTAAATTATAAAATACACTCTTTTTGTTTAAAAATAAACAACGAAGTGCTTTCAACACTGATTTAAATCATGAATATCTATTTTGACAATTTTCAAATAAACGTGTCTCATATTAAATTGAATTATGACAAAAAAAACACATTCGTATTAGCTTTAAATCAAAATCTAAAAGTTACAACAAAGTTTTGTCCTTAAACTGAACTTCTAATTAGCTCTTTCTAGACTAATCAGACTACCAAATCAAGTTGTTTAGTTCTGGTAAAACACTCGCGATAAAAGGAAATTATTTTATTATGTTGTTTTTTCTACCTACAGCGTATAAATCCGGCTTAATTCAACTCGTTATAAGCGGGGTGTTTTTTGCTTTTTGGAATCAAACAGACGGAAACTTAGATTAGCAAAAGTTAATTAAGTCTGGTAACGAAGCAGTAATTTAATTGTTATTTTGTACGTTAAAACAAAGTAACTAAATGCGAAACTTCTGGCAACAAAAATAGAGACAACTTTATACAGTATGTCCACGGATTGTCTTTACAAGAGGAAAAACTTTTTTATTAATAACATTTTCAGAAAAATTCATTCTTCATAAATAAAAACTGGTTAATTTCGTTAACTTTTCCAAATTTTCATACCTTTTTAAAGAAAATTTTAAAAAATCACATAATTCTATTATAGTTGTTTCGTTTATAGAATCGCACCATCGATCACCGGCGCCGTGAATCCTATACAGTATGTCCCCGGATAGTCTCTACAAAGTACAAGAGGAAAAACGTTTTATTAGTGACATTTTCAAATGAATTTTTCATAAAAATTTTTGCTTATTCTAAAATGGTCCTAAAAAGTCATTAAATTTCTAAACGCGTTTCTATTGTAATATAATTTCCTTTTCACATTTTGATCGATTTGATTGATCGATTGATTGATTAAATAATAACCTTTAATTTTTCGGTTTACGTCTGGTTTTTATACCGTGGTTACCTTCACTTTTTAGAGTAAGGCTTTTTTATTTATAGTATTTGTCTGAGTTTTATTTGGTTTTAAGTCACAATCTCAACTATATTTGACTTTAAATTGAACAACAGATTGAAATGCAAACTATCATTCGTTAATCAGGCATAACAGAACCAATTAGTAAATGTATCCTAATGTAACTGAATATATACGCGATATTATTAGAAATTTCCGGAAATATGAGGTTTGTAGGTATATCTTGATATTGGAACATTGATTTTTAATCTATTTATAACGGTATGATAGGAAAAAAACAGCGTCAAAGACGGGTTGGATTGACAATCGATGATAATTTTGCCGAGGTCAATCCCTAGACGTCATTTACTAAAAATTAACATGAAATTTGTCAAAAATTAACACGAATTATAGAAAGATTAAAAAAGGATAGAATCGTTTTCAGACACACAAATCTATTCCCAAAACTTATTTTTTTCCGAATTTTATACTACACCATTTAAAAATAATTTTTACTCAATATAAAAATAATTACATCCTTCTTAATTATCATCGATTATCATTGTTTTTTTTTCGTCCGTATGATACATAAATTCATTCCGTAGAGCACAAATGTAACACTAAGCGCCCATCCTATCTCTAAACATAGACAGAATTTCATAAAGCATGCTTTTTCAGAGTTCTCAAACCACTGTCGAACACCAATTCAATTCCACTTATTTTTACCAAAAATGCAAGTGTTTCTAGCTTGCACTTAAAAAAATTCAACCTATAGGGAAAATTACAACGATTCGTTAATAAATGAATAAATTAAGTATCACGAGACGTAATTAAATCGTGAAGCTGAACGCATGACGTACACCTTTCCCTAGAACTTTAAGTACTGACAGAGGTATTGATTGGATCGACCGGTCAACTGCGACAAATCTGACTCTGATATAGCATCCCCTTCCACGTCTCTTAGCGATGTGCACATTTTCTCGGTTTATTTCATATGTTTGGCAACGTGTTTACTGTCATCTCTTTAGTACATTATAAACGCATACCCTTCTAACATACGGAACCCTGTACCCTTCTAACATACGGAAATCTCGATCCAAGACTAACCTTTGCCAGCCTTTAGTATACGTAACATTGGTAAAAGAAAACATTTTATTTTAAACTGTCTTTTCAGGATTTTACTGTGGAGTGTAATGAAACGATTTTGCAACTCTTTCCAAAGCACATTTTTGTTTAAATTGAAACAGAGTGAAGTAAATGCGACCCGAGTTGTTGGACTTGTTGCGAAGCTAACAAATTCAGAATTCCACGACATTGAGCTTAAAGACTCAATGGAGTGGAAATGCTTTTGTGTAACAAAAAAACCGGAAAAATAGGTTTGAGAATACTTATAAAATACTCTACATATATTTCGTTTCCTTCATGTTTGAAAAATAAACAAAAAAAATTCTGGTAAAAATATTATCTTTATTATATAGATTCTTCTTCTCCCCGAATAGCAAAATTACTATTAAAACATAATAAATTAGATTTATAATTATTCAGCAATCAATTCATGCTTGTATTTTTAATTGTATTCATTGCATTTTGTAATAACTAAAGTACACTGGCAATCAGTGACATACATGCAATGGAAAATTGTGGGAAAATAGCATATTCAAATCTATAGAAAGATACTGAAACATATAGAAAATATTTGAATCACAATGTAAACAAAATACAGGGTGATTCTTAACCTATACGCATAAACTTGGGAAATTATTGCTATGAGAAATAATGACTAATAATGAAAAAAAAAATAATAAAATATTTTTAGATTCTAAAATAATTTGAGCTTTTTTTCACAAAAATTTATTAAAAGTTAGCCAGATCAGCTAGTAATCAATAAATAATAATCATCCTAATCATATATTAAAAGATATATTTTTATAAGTAATAAATAGTATAAAAAGCTTAAAAATGTAAGTTTACATTATGTAGAAACGATGATGTTAAACCAAGAAGTGGTGTTAACATCAAGGACTTAAGACAGCAAATATGACTATGATAGGTACTAAAATAGCTTCTATAATTAGATGTTTATAACTTATTTAATAAACATTTCGTAACATGTTATTTTAAGTTATATGTTATCGACAAAGACTCACTTTCAGACGAATCTGAATAACCCTGTTTAAGGAAATGTCAAACTTTAAATAATTTTGCCCCAAATAGCCTGTTAATTGATTTTGTCGGAGAAGCACTAGAGGGCGCTTAAACCACCACCGTCATCATCGGTTGCCACAACTTCTAGGGATGATTAGGGATGGTATTATTTTGCGATATATCGATAACTATCGATAGTTATTGATATGTCGTGCCATAATAGCTTTTAAGAATCTGCATCACATTAACCGCCTTCCCATACAGCACATCAAATCACATTTAAGATGTGTTTACATTATTAGATGTAGACACAAGGTGACACAATTCCCCCGATGTAAATATGCTACGTTTACACATTGTAGTTCAACACGTATGCACAAAGGTTAAACATCCGCCTCACAATGTAGCCACAGTATAGTATTTACGTATACACAAAGTAAGGGATACACAGTGTGCCGTAGGATACACAGTGCTTGTGTATTACGTTTAAACTCTGTTTACACATTGCAGTTGTGCCTACCGCGTGTATACGTATGTATTTTGCTTCGTATCTATTATTATCTTGTGCTAGATAAAACTACTTCTTATGAACGAATTTAGGAAATAATACAAGTTTTGATGCCTAACTTTTCGTTCTTTTTAAGAAATATTTATTCAATGATACCAATTATATCTTTTTAGAACGAAAATTAGGAAGGCAAAACTTTGTATTTTCCAAAAGTATCTCGATCGTAAGTTCAAGAGAAGTAGCCTTAGAATTGTTCCAATTTTGTGTTGTATTAAATGCACCAGTTTTCTTCTATAAAATGGGTTAAGTGGTTAAAAAATAAAATTCTTATATTTCTTTATATCATGGAACGCAATAGCGCAAATAACACAATATTAATAAATATGTACACTGCAGAAACCAGAAGTAAGAAAACACTGTAAAAGAAAAGAATTTGTATCAAAATGTATTAAAAATATAAGTACCCAGTATAACAGCATACTAAAATGGTAAACACTGTTATATCGCCACGATTTGGTGGACCTCGTTTAGTTATTTTTTTCTCCTCTTTTCCCTCCAAGCAGTTGGTTTATTAGCATACTCATTCATCGAGCACTCTGTTGGACTTTATTGTATTTTATTTGCAGATTAACAATCTCACCCTTAAATTTTATATGAAACTGATTATTGAATATTAAACATATCTGTATATTGATCCATCAATAACTTACCGAATATCAATGTAAGAAGTTCTTTGAAGTGTTTAAATCTTTCTTTCTCTGGTCCATTTAGATTTTCATTATTTCCAAATTAAAAAAATTATATTGCTATTATTTTATTATAAAATTAATATTGCTCAGCTAACCTCTTTATCATTATACGACAATATTTGGAGTTTTCATTCATTGGAGTCAAAATTTGGTAAATTGGGTATCGAGTAAGGGAAGAGTCGCTGCTATAATATTAATAATACTCTTAGGAAGGTGTAACAAGGTAATTAAAAGCTTGTACTCACCTTACAATCTCTTTTAAACTACACACAAACAGAACATTTATATAGAACTTCCGAATGATAAAACAATAATGGCTGCTAACACATACCACTCATAGAAAGGAGAAAGGAGAGAGGACACATAAAATACACTTGGTCGGTGTGTCTACGCTGACGATGTCCGCGCATGCGCACACCTTCATTTCATGCTAAAATGTAGACACAACAGTACACTATTACAAAGTGTCTATATAGATATTTATATTATGTGTATACGTCACATTTTTACAAGGTGTGTACTATAGGCACAACTATGATACGAAGTATCATACATACATATGACTTATACATTGTATGTCTCATATACCGACGTCAGATTTCATCATTTTAATAATTATTTGTTACGTTACAAAAAACTCTTTAGAATCTAGAGTGCATACGGTATACAACTAGTAAACACTGTATCACACAATTCTATCAATATAAACCTGCGTGTATCTCATATGTATATGTTAGAACTAGATGAACACTTAGGTTTACTTTAACATAATGTTGTTTCTCATGTGTCTCCCTTGTAGAAACGTAATTTCATTTGGACGTGCTATATGGGTTATTATGGCTGCCAAGTCTTCCATCAGCCGATGTGTCTTCCATTGAACATGGTCTGTGACATTTTTGGTCAAAGACTGTCAAATTTAGAACATCCTCTTAAAAACACTTTAAATTTCCTTATGCATAAAATTGAAGAATATCTCATCTATCATAAAAATGTCAACCATCTAAGATTCGCTGATAGCATAGTCCTAGTTGCCAATAGCCCTGAAGAACTACAATCACAAATTAAAGAACTAAATACAGCCAGCAATAAAGAGGACCTCAAAATGAACTTAGCAAAAACTAAAGTGATGTACTAGTGGACAGAAAAGATATTCTAATAAATAACACAACACTAGAAGTAGTAGAAGAATAAAAATATTTGGGACAACTAATACATAGCTCGGGATTTCTACAACCAGAAAGCAACAGAAGAATTAACTTAGCATGGAGTACTTATGGAAGAAACTCAATCATATTCAAATCTAGAATGCCACTTTATCTAAAGAAGAAAACATTAGATCAATTTGTACCACCAGTGTTGACCTATGCATGCGAAACCTGGACACTTAAAACGGACATCCTAAGGAAACTCCAGGTTGCACAACACTCAATAGAACGAAATATGCTGGGAATAATCAAGAGAGACCGTAAAAGTATAGAGTGGATACGAGAAAATACCCAGGTAAAAGATGTCATCCACAGAATCAAATCCCTCAAATGGCAATGGGCAGGACACCTGGCAAGAAGCACGGATAACAGATGGACCACAAAAATTACAGCATGGTACCCACGACGATGTAAGAGACCTAGAAGAAAACCGAACCTAAGATGAGAGACCATAATATTAGAAAATTAGCAGGGATAACTTGGGCTTGCATAGCCAACAATAGACAGCAATGAGCCCAACTACAAAGAGGGTATCTAAATATGTAATGGAGGCTATACCATAATTGGAAATGGTTGAATCTGAAAATAATGATGATGCATAAAATTGAAAAAACCTGGAATGGGATACCCCAAGAGGACATCGACCACCTTATCAGAACTATGCCCAGGCATCTCAATGAGTGTGTCAAAAGATAGGGGCTCAGCAACACACTATTGACTCAGCTTTTCCATTATGTTTTCTGATAGAACTGAAAACGTCGTCGATTGTTAAGAAACTGTCATCATGTATAGTACACCAACAAATATTAAAATCTTATTAATAAATATATATAGGTGTTCCTCATTTTTGGTGTATTCTTCAAAGTTGTGGTGAGCAGTTTTCAAAAATAGAGTTTCCTGGTCTAATTTGTCCTAAAATTGCAACAAATTAAAATAGAAATTCATAGAAAAATAATACATTATACTAGTAAATAAATATCAATAGTTTCTTGTCGATACTTTAGATGGTATCGATATATTTTTGATACTACTTAAATAACCAAGTATCGATATTTTGCTGGTATCGAAACATTCCTAACTGCTTCCAAACGTATTACTGGGTTACGTTATTTTCGTCTTTTTTCATAATTTTAGTTCTTAATTGATGTGGAACGTGTGGGAAGTGGAGAGACGGTCCTGTAATTATTTGTGTTATGTAATGGAATGTCGTTCTCAACACCTTTCACCACAGAGCCGATTTTAATCAACGAATAACGCTTAATATTAAATCTCATTTAACGTGAAGTAAATAAATGATCGCAAGGACTGAATTGAATAATCTTGACATTCATAATTTATCGTGTTATGATTACAAATTTCTTATGGAAAAAAATAAATTATGCCGTATTAAGTTTTGTGTATTAAAATCTTTTTGAAAATACACCGGCCAAAGATGTTATATTACAAAAATATTACATTACATTTTTTTACAAGTACCTCTTGTAACATTCTTGATTTCAAGTCTGATTATTATTATTAACTATATATTTATAGTTATGATGTTTTCGGGACAAATGTGATAAGTTTCAAAACATTACTTAGATACATTTAGTAAAGGTTGATAATATATCATCAAGTCTCAAAAAACAACAAAACTGCATTTCAGCAACTAATATTTTATCAATTATGGCAATAATATTTTTTTTTCAGGATATCAAAAATATCAAGGCATCCGTTTAACAAATCAGATCATGGCCCATGTGAAATTGCTAGCATAACTGGACCAAAAATACATATTTTTAACCTCAAGATTTGTATAAGTTAGTGTTTAATTAAAATGGGATTTTTAATGATATGTTGTTTATCTCCCAACAAAGATATTTTTAATAAAAATAATAATTTAATATAATCTCTTTACGAAGGACTACATGAATTTGTTAAAAAATGTATTGACATTAAAAAAATATTTAATTCAATTATCTATCACTTTGTAAATGTAATTTTATATAATATGCTACTGCTAAAATGGATACTTGGCTGCTGGTTTTCAAACTAGGCAGCTCTTTGTAAAAAGCGCTGTTATTTTGTTGGTTAAGTGTCAGTATATGGTGTTGGTTTTGCTGTTTGTTTGCAAAATAGCTGGCTAGATTGAAAACTAGCCAAGTATCCATTTTAGCCGTAAAATATACAGGGTGTCCCAGAAATAAGTGCAAGTATTTTAAGGGGTGGTAGATCTCGATAAAAGAAACATATTTTTTCTTTGTCGTTTTTCAAATAAGTCCAAAATAACGGAGTTATTTCACTTTGAAAATTTCCAAAAAAAAAGATTTTTGCTAAAATTTTGAGAACCACTGGATCTTTTCTGGATTTTCTTTCTTGTAAATTTAATCTACTACCTATGTTGCCATATTATCAAGAAATTATTTTTTTTAAATAAAAACAAAAAAAACCTTTTCAAAAAATTCCAAATTTTCAAAAAAAATTTTCATGAAAAAAACCTCATAAGCGTGTTTCTGGGGTTGAACTATACTACTAGTTAAAATATTTGCACTTATTTCTGGGGCACCTGTATAAAGTCAAAAGCATTTAGAAAGGGTTACCTTTTACAAATAACAGTTAAACAAAAACTGTGTTTTCAATTTTAAAAGAATATGTAGGCACAAAATGAATGAAGAAAATAATTGTTTTTAAATAACTTTTCTATTACATAGTAATATTTTATATTTACTTTGATTAAAAAACAATTTATGAATTTCCTGCGGCACGTGCTTGTAATAGAAGTGGTTATAGTCGTCTATTATATTTTTCAGGTTATTTATGGAGACATAAACCGCATAACAATAAATCCTTTTTTCAGATAAACGATTTGTTTTCTTAGTATCAATAAAAGAAGGACTAATGGCAACATAAAATAAATAGTTACTGTTTTCTGTCTACCTATATAGATTTATTTCGAGTGTACCCACACTAAATACTACATACATATATATTTGTTTCAAAACAAATGCGAAAAACTTTAGGGTGATTCCTTTGTTCAAAATAAAGGGTAGTTTGATTTATAACGTTATTCAATAAATATATAGGGAATATCGCGGCAAAGATGGCGGAAAAATAATGTTTTTATTTTTTATCTTGAAAACGAAAAGATATAGTAATGAAATTTATGGAAGCATTACTGTTATAAAACACACTTTCAGGTAATTTTTTAATTTTTAAAATGAGTGAAGGGGTTGAACCAAACTACCCTATCATTCTGTTAACGAAATTTAAAGAAAATCTTATCAAACACATGCAATGCTTAAAATTTGGATAGCTTAGTTTGTTTATAAACTTTACCTCTGTATTTTTTGATAAACTCACCGATTGGAAATTAAAAATAAAATGTAAAGCATTACATGTCAGGACAAAAACATTTTTAGATTAAGAATCTAGTGATAATAACGATAATAAATGGCTATGATCAGATAATAACGTATTGCAGGCAGAGTAATGTCAAATAAAATAATATTAGGAACATCCTAAAGTAACAGCGGCCGACTAGATTTTTTTCCAAAAAATTACATCAGGGTCTAGATTCTTTATCAGAAAATGTTTTTTGTCCTGACATGTAATGTTTTGACATTTTATTTTTTAATTTCAAATCGGTGAGTTTATCAAAAAATAAGAGATAAAAAGTTTCTAAATAAACTAAGCTATCCAAATTAATTTTTTTAATATGTATTTGATAAGATTTTCTTTAAATTTCAATTAGCACGAATGATAGGGGGTATTTTATTTCAACATTATCTTACTCATTTTAAAAGTGAAAAATTACCAGAAAGTGTGCTTTTCATAACAGTAATGCTTCCTAAAACAAAGAAATATGAACTTCTTAGTATTTTTAGTAACACGTTTTATTCTTAAAACTTAATTTTGTATTATGCAAATATACCAATTTTAAGTATTGTTATTTTATTCATATTGTATTCAGCCATCACTTAAATATTTGATATTAATTTGGTATTATAAATAATCAATACTATTCATTAAAATTACTGAACAAATATATGTTATGCTTAACATACATTATATATTATCAAACAACAAAACATTCTTCTTCTTTTTAATATCTCCCTAATGGTTGATCTTTGACCCAACGTTTATGAAGCAAACTACCCTTTATTTTGAACAAGGAATCACCCCCTAATACACATTCGCATTTGTTTTGAAGACCCTGTATATTTGCATTACATATGACTTATGACATTAGCTGACAGAAAATATTTTCTTTTCAAACGTCACTAAAGTATTAATTTTTTGCGACGTGATTGATAATATAAAAGAAGTCATTAGATTGAAAAGCCCGTAAAAATTTTGGATCGCGCAATTATTTTGGGTCGCGACCGTTATACGCGATCTGGCGCTGCTATAGCGGTCGCTAAGAACAACGGCAAACAAAAAACAGAAATAATTTTCTCTTGTCAAAGTCAGAATCTTCTAAAATCATAATAATCTTTCAAAATCTAAACCGCCCTCATTAAAGAAATTCCGAAAAGTGTTTATAAAGTCTAATTCAAGTTTTATATTACTCCAACCGGTGATAATTGTGAAAGTGGCATTAAAACTTAAAAGCTGTGCTGTGAACTGTGAACTGCAAAACCATCGTGGATCGTGGCATAACGTCGGTTTCAATGTTTCATAAGTATTTCATACATGCGTCCTTATATAAAAATAAAGTTTTCTTAGTGCAACACCCTGTATTTTATTTATAAAATTAAACGAAATAATAATAAATTTGAATAAACAATATTTAAGATATAATTCCGAAAAGCCCGAACTGCTCGGAAATTTTCAAAAGTTTTGGATCGCGACCGTTGGAAGAATAGACGCCAATAGTGTTTACATTGTCACTTATGGGCAATTTTCAATCTAAACTTGTTTGATTTATCTATGAAAGAAGTCATTTTAACGCCTAGGCATAAAAGTAAAGCATTTTTACACCTAAGCATAAAAGTACGAAAATATAATTACTAAACTGACATAAAATTTCAAATTCAACGAGCGTAACCATAGTTTCTCGATATATAATTACATACAAGGTATGACTTTTAAATATTTTTATATTATATAGAACGTTTGAAATTGTTTAAAATATATAATATTGTGACGTTTGAAAAGAAATAGCATGTTCTATTCGGAGTAAAAATGACTTTTTGTGTATCGCTTGTATGTCAAATGTACAGCCTTGCCATAAAAAGTGTCATTTGTACTCTTAGCGCACGGCCACACAGAAAGCGTTTTTTGCGTTTTTTAGCGTGAAGCGTCTTTTGCGTCTAAAACAAAATAACACGATTATATAGGAGTGGCCCCACCAAAAGCGTCTAGCGTTCGGCATGTCTCGCAAAAAACGCAAATGAAAACAAATCAATTTGTTTTCTGTAGCGTCTTTAGCGTTTTCTATGAGACCCCGTCATAGGCGGACGTAATATTTAATAATAAAATAACAAATAAATTAAATAGTATGCATTCTTTTCGAGTATTATCAAAAAATATTTTTATAGAGAACATATACTGTTTAGGAAGATTCTATTAAATTCAAAAAATTGAAGGAAATGTTTAACAAAGTGTAGTTTGAAATGTTGAAAAAGTAATAAATTAAAGGAATATTTTTTGCGCGTAAAAAATTGTTTTTTATGCATACAATGTTTTTTTACGCGTAACAAATAGTTCTTTACGCGTAACAAATATTTTTTACGGGTAACAAATAGTTTTATACGTGTAAAAAATAGTTTTCTAGGTGCAAAAAATAGATTTTTATGTATAAAAAATATTTTTTTTTTATAAAAATATTTTTTTACCGGTAGCGAGTAGTGTTTTACGAGTAAAAAATAGTTTTTTACGTGTAACAAATAGTTTTTTACACTTAAAAAATATTTTTTTAACGGAAAAAAAGTTTTCTTTATCAGAAGCAATAAGTTTTTGACGCGTAAAATATAGTTTTTTACGTGTAACAAATAGTTTTACATGTAAAAAATAGTTTTTTGCCCAAAAATGGTTTTCTACCAGTAACAAATAGTTTTATATGCGTCAAAAATATTTTTTTACGGGCAGCAAATAGTTTTTTACGTATAACAAAATTTTATTACGTATAACAAATAGTTTTTTACTCTTAAAAAATAGTTCTTTACGTGTAACAAATAGTTTTATACACGTAAAATAAAAAAATAATAAAAATTGTTTTTTACGTTTAATAAAATTAATTTTTTAATAAAATTAATAGTTTTTTACGTGTAACAAATAGCTTTTACACGTAATAATTTGATTTACTTTTACAAAATTTGTATTAAAATATCAATATTTTTGATAAGCACGTGGACTACTCAAAAATACACGTCGCGTCACTACGTATTTCTAAGCCGTTACCACTTTTCGTTAGCACTAGCTCGTGTGTCGCGGCTCTGAAATTTTAATCCCAGTGCGCGTAAAGAAGTGTCACTTCAAAAAAGTTTGCTAAATCATGTCTTAAAATTGCGTTAGCAACTAGTAATATATTATAATTATTTATTATATAATATTATTATATTATAATTAAACACACAAGTAACCACAAAACTACGACATAAAAAATCTATACATTACAAATCGTAAAAGAAATGGCAAATAATTATTTGTACACATGCCACTGGCACGAATACGAATCTGCGCTCCGGCCCGTTCAACAGTCGATCCCAGTGCGAGCATATCTTTTTTCTTTGTCTCCTCAACGCTAACCGCGCCGATCTCGGCTATCTCTTTCTCACAGGATTGACTGTTGGACGGGCCGGGGATCGACGCGCTTGCGATGTTACTAATTGACATCTTGATAAAAACTGCAGACCTTCCGGGTCTTTGGGTGTTTTTAATGAACACAAATCGCAAAAAACGCTTCAAACGGCAAAATTGCAAAAAACGCTTGAGACGCAAAAAACGCAAAACGCTTTCTGTGTGGCCGTGGGCTTAGGCTGTATTCCGTTGCAAAACCAGACGAACCAGACCGGTAAACTACAGTAAAGAGCGGTTCCTGAAAACGGAACGATTTGGTAAAATACTGGAAACGTCAAATGTTGACGTTTTCTAAATTTCAATACCTACCTCTATTTTTAATGTACCTATTCTCTGCTATTACGTTTGCTTCTTCTTTTCAATGGGGTTTAATATTGAAAAGTACTTTATTAATAAACTGTTAAACTCGTTAGACAGCCCAAGTAAAGATTTTCAGGTCCAATATTAAAACATATCAATCATAAATAAACAAATCTAATCAATATTTATATTTTATATAGCTTACAAAACATTTACGATTACTTGTTGTCTTGTTTTTCATGTTTTCTTTAAATGTTCCTGACTTTAAAAGAAACAATGGCTGCATGATAAGTTTAAATGGTCCTAAAAAGTCATTCTATTTAGGGTGGCTGCAACAATATCCCGTAATCCTGCTGTTAAAATATAACAATTGGGTTTTATATCTAAAAACCATCTGTTATGTTTTAACGGCAGGATTACGGGACGTCGTTGTAGCCACCCTAAGTTAATGAAATGTATTTACCTTTACTGCCTATATCCATTGCTTTTGGATGTAAATACAAAATATTATTACAAATTTTAGAAATTAAATAAGAATCATAAATGACATTGATTGACAAACAAAACCAGAAAAAAAACAGCCTTCTCGCGCTGGTTAGTTTGGTGACAGTTATAACCGAATTTTTCAGGAACCGTGTTCCGTAATAAGAAAACTTTCAGGAAACCGATAGAAACGGAACATAAAACCATAACCAAGGTAAGCAACAAAATACACCCTTTAATAAAGTATTATTCATTGCCTGGAAACTTATATGGTGAACTGTTACTGATAAAATAATTTGCTTACTCACCAAAAAGCACGGTATATCGCTAGTGGTAGGAAAAATAATTTTTAGAGGTTTTGGTTTGCCTGTGACAATATGCATATACAGGGTGTTTCCTGAAATTTAAAAGTAAAAAATTTTTTGAAAACGGTTCCTTGTTAACACTTTAATAAAGTATATTTATTTTTTACTCGGCAACGTTGACGAACTAAGTGTAAACTCAAAAGATCAATTTTGTTGAAAAGGATGGTCAGTCAAGAAAAAAATATATTTTTTTTAAAAAAGCAGTAGTGTACCATTTATGTTTAGCAAAATATCGATTTTTTTTTAATTTTTAACAACCTGTAGATCAGAAAGGAAGTACTTTAGACCCAATGGTTATATAAAAATTGTGAATGAGGAATCACACCACAATTTTTTAGACTAATTAGAAAACACCCTGTATATTGTCAACTTGACAATGATTGTTGATAAATCAAAAAATACCTTTTCTGTGAAAAAAGCCCGATTTCGCAGGAAAAATTTTGGTTTTTAATGAATTTTAGCCTGCGTCTGCAAATACCGGTATGTTTTTTAATATTCTATCTATCTATATTTTAAATATAGTTTCTATAAGAAAATGCTGAAATCGACGTTACTACTTAGTAACTTTGGGCCAGCATATTATATTATTTAAATAGGTACCTATTAGTCAGAAATAGTTTTATTATTTATTAACTGTAAAAATGGTATACTTATAACTTTTATCAAAGATTATTATAATATAATATTCTACCTTGTAAGTCAAAATTTATATTTAATAAACTGTAAAATATATATATTCTTATGTTTTATTAGTTAATTAGTTAGAAGTGTAACGCTGGGTCAAAGCGTAAACATCTAATAAGATTTCACGGAGGGAAATTTGACCCAAAAGTCACTATTAAGTTTCATATCTATCCATAATAGATTATTTTCTTCTCATCTATGGTATTAGATTATAATTAAATAACTGTTACTTACTGTATTATATATTTTAGATTTGTAGAAACTTTTATTTGCATTTTATTCATACCTACTACTAGTAGGTACCCTTTAACTTTCTCTGCTGGAAGTTTTATTGGGGTTCAGGACTTCTCAAATAAAAAAAATAAGACATACAGAAAATAAATTGGTGTTATATTTCTGTTAATTTGGTCTATAATTTGGCTAACGAACCAGATTAAGTAATGATCAATTTTCGTGAAAATCCATTAGGATAACGTTTAATTCAAACCAATCTAGGAAGTCGATCGGTCCGTTAGGTTTTATTATCGAAGTAATTAAGGAAGAGTCGGTAGATTTCCCGGAAATCCAAGGGATTAAAGAATTTTCTCAGTAACTTTATTCTCTACAGACCTCGCGTTCTAAAAGCTTGGGCGAATGTGAGTTGCCTGATAACGACTTCTGATAGATACTAGTTGAAAGGTTGTGTAACAGTTCTTGCAACATCAAAGATAATGTCAGTCCAAAAGGATAATTTTATTTCAGAACTAACCATGTTATAAATGATGTCTATATACCTTTGCGGCGGGTTCCTTTCTTGAAAAATCAGGGTTTTAGCCACTACAAAATGAAAAAGATATTTTTTTGTAAACACCACTGACTTCGGATTTCTGCCGATAGAGCGCTGCGTTTGGAATTTTCAAAATCAGCTGAAATGCACCAAACCTATACGCTACATGTGATCATACCGGGTGTTGCATCGTCGAGCGGGACATAGAAAATCCCATGTAAATTTTAATGGGGTCAATTATTGGCTTCCCTAATTATTTTAGAGAATAATTCTATTTAGGTTTATTGAAGAGCACTAAAACCCACATTCAAAAGAATAACTTTAGATATTTTTGATTAGCCCGTTTACGAGTTATCGCCGATTTCGTTTTAAATATTTCTCCTTTCTTATGGCCCTGATATACTTATGAGGCGCCAGTTAATGTAAAGATAACTGTCAAATGAAGTTGTCATTTCAGAAATTTACCTATTTAGTGCTTTATTACTATTATTAAAAACTCATACCTACATCGAAAATATTAGCCATGAATTACACTACCGAAGAAAAAGTAGTGACGATTAAATGGTATTATCAAGGAAATAGTTATCAAAAGGTGTCGGACATGTTTACTGCTCTCTATCCGAATAGAGATTCAGAATAAATAACTGCAGATGTGAAGCAAGGCATGAACAAAAGAAGATGTAAGAAATGATACCGACTTGGAAGTTTTATTTTGCGTGGAAGAAGAACGATGGAAAGATCAGCACAAAGGAAACTTGAGAGATGAAATAGAGATAGATCACACTACAGCGTTTCGAATTTTGAAACGACATAAATACTATTTCTTCAAATATGAAAAGCACCAAGAGCTACGAGATGGGGACGAAATACGGCGGCAGGTGTTTTGTTTTGATATGATGGAAAGAGCAAACACGGATAGGGAATTTTTAAAAAACATATGTTTCACTGACGAATGCACGTTTACCTTAAATAATGAACCCAATGTTCAAAATTATCGATAAGAAAACCAACACAGGTTTGTCGAAACAAGGACGCAATATCCACAGAAAGTAAATGTTTGGGCAGGGATATTTGGACACAATATTATCGGGCCATTATTTCTTACTTGAAATTTAAATGCAGAATATTATTTGCAACTACTCGAAAATCATATTTTACCTGCTTTATATGATGCCGCTAGGGAAAATCAGGAAGTTTGGTACCAAATGTATGGCTGCCCGGCACATAGTACCCTGGCTGTTCGGGAATATTTAGACAATAGTTTTAACGGAAACGTTATTGGCCTAAATCATACAGTAAATTGGCCAGCAAGGTCTCCTGATATTTCGCCAAATGGTTTCTTTCTCTGGGGCCATTTAAAAAAATAGGATAATACAAGGATAAAAATTACCCAAATCTAGACAAGTTAAAAATGCTATTTCTGCCGAATGCAATAGAATTTCAGTTTACCAACTAGCGAATGTAAGAAGGGAATTTTATGATCGCCTGGGTTATTGTCTAGCAGTCGATGGAGGAATATTTGAACATCTTCTTAAATCCTAAAGTTCTAACAATTTAATAGTACCTAAATTAATAAGTTATTGAATATTGTAATAATACTATAATTAACCTTGTAATTGATTACTTTATTTTACTTTAATTCATATTAATTTGTATTTATAAATATATCTTTAAGATTTCCGATGTAGGAATGAGTTTTCAATAATAATAAAGCACTAAATAGGTAAATTCCTGAAATGACAACTTCATTGGACAGTTATCTTTTACCTTGACTGGTGCTCATAAGTAAAATACAGGGCCATAAGAAAGGAGAAATATTTAAAAAGAAATCGGCGATAACTCGTAAACGAGCTAATCAAAAATATCTAAAGTTATTCTTTTGAATGTGGGTTTTAATGCTCTTCAATAAACCTAAATAGAATTATTCTCTAAAATAATTAGGGGAGCCAAGAATTGACCCCATTAAAATTTACATGGGATTTCCTATGTCCCGTCCGACGATGCAACACCCGGTATGTCTGCTTTAAAGTAGTTAGATTATTCTATTTTTATAGTATATTATGGTATAAATCACAGCCTATTTATAACCAGCCTGTCGATTTACTAATGATCCGATACTTTACAATACTTAATTTCTGATTTTTTTTCTATGTTAAAACGTCTAGAACACTTGTATTCTTAGATGGCTCTTAAATTGGCAATTAGGGCTGATATTTTTTAATCGATACCTCTTGAGATTTAATTAAAAATATAAACGCTTGACGGGGATTGTACTAAACTGTAATAACATTATAACCACTCTTGCGCTCTACAAAAAAAGTCTCGTAAAATCTCTAAAACTCTTTCATTTTGTCTCCTGACCGCAAGTTTTCCCCGTTCTCTGTGCCAAATTGAACGCTTTATCTTCGTTAGAGGTCGCAACTTTTTAACTTCGATGTCGCTGGAATTTTTTCGTGGCTTCTTTGTAAGACAGCCTGTTTAAACTTGATTAAATTAGAAGGGAAGGAGAAAAGACAATACCCTTCATTAAATTTAAAACTTAAGTACATTGTTTGATGTTAATTTTTAAATAGATAATTTAAATTTCTTTTTTTTCAAACGTCTCAAAAGTATTAATTATTGCGACGTGATTGACAATACATATATAAACTTCACTTTCATGCCTAGGCGTAAAGCGTAAAAGTTAAGCACTTTTACGCCTAAGAATAAAGCACTAAGCTATGCACTAATTACGCCTAAAAGTAAAGCACTTTTACACCTAAGCATAAAAGTACGAAAATATATTATTAAACTGACATAAAGGGTCAAACTCAACGAGCGTAACTATAGCTTCTCGATATACAGGGTGGTCCGAACTGTATTTAGGAAACTTCAGCAGCATATTCTGCAGATAAAAATAAGTAAAAAAGTTCGTATAAATGCATATCCTAAAATGGTTGGTTTCGGAGATACAGGGTGTAGAAATTTCATTTTTATTTTGATTTTTTTAATATGACTCCTACTTGTTAATATGACTCCTACTTGTAGAGGGCGCCACTTAACTGGTTTAAAGAGTAATAAAACAGGTACCTGTATAAAACTACAGAGTCAAAAATGTTTACAACGTTTTCTACGTAAAAAAGGTCTCTTGGTAAAACGAGTAATGGTTCGCGAGATATTTGGAATCGAATTTATCAATACCAAAAAAAAAATTTCCAAAAGTTCAACAAAACTGCTTTATCATCAATTTCTCGAAGAAAAATTTATGATGAATTTAAAAAAAAAAATAAAAAGTTTTCAAATTTATAATTTCTGTCAAATAACTATATCTACTCAACATGTTAATTTTTTGTCAATAATGACATGTATTGACTATTTCTATTGTAAATATCTTGAGAACGGTTGCTCGTAGCGATTTTTACCAAGAGACATTTTTCACGTAAAAAATCACGGAAATGTATATTTTTTAACTATATAGTTTTATACAGGTACGGACGAAAAGTTATTACTCTTCAAAACTGTTAAAACACATGTAAGTGGCGCCCCCTACAAATAGGGGTCATATTGACATCAAAATCAAATTTATCATGTCATAAAACTCCCAGACACCAACTTTCAACCAAATATTGACGTTACTTCAGAAATTATTTAGAAAAAATCGAAATCAAAATGAAATTTCTACACCCTGTATCTCCGAAACTAAGCATTTTCGGACATACATTTATACGAACTTTTTTACTTATTTTCATCTGGAAAAACGCTGCCGAAGTTTCCGGAATACAGTTCGGACCACCCTGTATAACTACATACAAGGTATTACCTTTAAATCTTTTTATATTGTTGGGAATGTTTGAAATTGTTTAAAAAATTATTTTAAACTTGTTTAAATTTTTTATTTTGTTTAAAATTATAAAAATACCGAGGGTGCAATTTAAAAACCAAAAGTTGTAGTCATTTCCGGTGAAACAGGAAGTGACCGAAAACAATTGATAACGTCAATCTATCCTAATTTATGTCATATACTAACAAACCAAATCTCGTTTTTTTTATCTGAAAAAAATAAAAAAGTTATAGGGGTGAGCCACTTCTGAGACGCACCCGGTATAATTTGCAATAAAATAGTCCTTCATATGGCTTTAGAAATATAAAAAAACTTTTTTGACAAGAAATTAATTTATTCGATTAGGTAACTTGTTTCATTGGATGGTGGACTATTTGAAACTCACAAGCGGGCACAATTGCTGTAATTTGGAAACTATTCAGTCGATTGGAATGCTATTCGCAACGCGTTAAAGTTTCATAGCAATTATGTTCAAGCGTTCAAATTGCTGTTGCTAAAATTTTATTAAAAACTGTCTCAGGAATTAGAATGTGTGTCTGTATAATAGTGTATTATCTATATACTAATATATAAAATCCTTAAGTGACTGACATACTGATTAATCACGATCCTGCTCAAACTACTCAACGTAAGAAGCTCAATTTTGGCATACAGGTTGATTCTAGTGTGTAGAGGTTCGATAAGAAGGGATTTTTCGAAATTCCAGTTCCAAGAGGGTAAAACCACCCCTCAAATATTACAATATTTTTTATTTAAAAAACGGTCAAGTTCCGTTTAAGATTTTTTAAAAATGTATACAGGGTGTTTCGAAAAATCTGGTCATTGATTAATCACGATACTGCTTAAAGCGCTTGACCTAAAAAGCTGATTTTTGGAAAACAGATTGACCTTAGGGTGTAGAGGTTCGATAAGAAGGAATTTTTCGAAACTCGAATTCTAAGGGGGTGAAACTATCCCTCAAATATTAAAATATTTTTTACTTAAAAACCGGTGAGTTTTTCGGAAAAACTCTTAAACACGTATATTTTATTTTGTTGTTTTACATATTTTAAGATTTTTAAAAAATTTATATAGGGTGTTTCATAAAATATGACCCTTGAGTAATCACGATTCTGCTTAAACTGTTTGACGTTTAAAGCTGATTTTTGGTAAACGGATTGACTGTGGGGTGTAGAGGTTCGATAAGGAGGGGTTTCTCGAATCTCAAATTCCAAAAGGGTGAAAACGCCCCTCAAATATTACAATATTTGTTATTTAAAAAACGGTTAGTTTTTCGGCAAAACGCTTGGACAAGCATAATTTATTTGGTTTTTTTACATATTTTGAAATTTTATAAAAAATCATACAGAGTGTTCCAAAAAGTTGGGTAATTTCTTAACCACGATTCTGCTTAAACTGCTTGACGTAAAAAGCTTATTTTTGGCAAACGGATTTTTCGAAAGTCAAATTCCAACGACATGAAACTACCCCTCAAATATTACCAAGTTATATAATAATATCGCCATATTGTTTTTTCTCATACTGACATAAATGTGAGAAAATTTTATCCAGTTTGTATGTTAATGGAAATTCTTGCTTTGCTTTATCATCACCATTACAAATGATTAATTCGACGCGAACGAAGTCGCTGGTACACGCTAGTCCCTAAAATATTTATTAATACAATAGAGACTCGATTAACTGGAGTAATTGTCGTTAGGCATTCGGATAGTTGAATTCAGAAGGTTTTTAGACGGATTTTGTACCTTTTGGGGAGTAGTTTTAGGGGGAAACGCATTAAACAAGTTGCAACAGAGGCACCTTAGACAACTTTTTAGAATCGAATGATTCCACCATGTCCCAAACGTATCGGTCCTTGAAAAAGCTAACTGCGAGAGCGTTGAAGTCATAGTTACAAAATCCCGCTTAACATGGGCTGGTTACGTATGCAGAATGCAAGAAAACCGCCTACCAAAATATCCGCTTTACGGAGAGCTTGTATATGGTAGAATGTAGAATGTAGAATGTTTAGGAGGGGAGTTAATCACCGCGACCTTATAGATCTATTGTGTGTTCCCCTTTCTTGAGTTATAACGAGTTATAACTCATCATACAGTCTCAGGGCTTTAAGAAAAGCCAGTATCTGAGACGGCTCCACAGAGGCCAGCTCTCCATCCTCGACAGTTAAATAATTATAAAAGAGTTAAATTATAATTAAAGATATAATTAATTAATTACATTAAACACATTTTACAGTATTAATTAAATATACCACCATTATTTCCGCCCAAATATTAATTAATTACATACTTAATTGTGTTAGTTAATAAATTATTCTAAATAAATGTGGATTTGAATCAGAAATCCATATAATAATAAGTTATGAAAATGAACGTATCTGTTGTTAGAAATAAGCATTCGTCAAAAAACGAAATAAAATTTTTAAGGTATTACTTTTTACCACACTGTCTAATACACATAAAAAATCAGATTTTTAGTGTTTGGAGCAATTCTTATTAATCAACGAAAGCAGTCAATTATTAACGTAGTTTGAATACTTTAATCATATTAATTGGTCCTCTTTAACAAACATTTAAAAATTTTTTTTTTTTTATTTTTTAATGAAATAAATGAACTATAACGACAATATTAGTATCCGTGGTCTTTAAAAATGTGTTAGATCTTTAAAAATAATCTAAAATGTCAATATTCCATGGGTATATTAATAAATGAGATCTAAATTATAAGGAAATGGATTTTCTACGAAAACTTGAAGAAATAGGTAAAAAATGGCATAATACAATTTGATAGACAATTAAATTGTGCATCTGATTCTCATAAAATATACAGGGTGTTCCATTTAAATTAAACAAGTTATTACCGTTTGAAACTGGTAATTATTTAAAATAAATTTTTAGGCACTCTGTATAATGTAGAATAATTTTTATTATTGCAACACAAAATTTAGCAAATAGAAATACTTCAGTACAATATTTGTTTTTAAAAACTTAAATACGCCTAGAGAAATGAAGCATTAAAATTATTACTGTATTTTGACAGAAACCTAAATATTTCAAAAACGGTCAGATTAAAAAGCGGTAAACCTTAATCAAATTTACCTTTATTTTAATCGTAAAAACTGAAAATGTAATAATATACAGGGTGTTCCATTTTAAAAAAATACAGCTTTGATATTTTTTATTTATTTGGGACACTCTTGTAAAAATATTTTTAAATTGTAGCCCTAGTAGTTCCTTCAGCGAACCCAAAACTTATAATTTGCAAAAATCTAATCGTTTAGCTACGATACTCCGTGTCGTATGTGGTGAACAAACCTGTATAATAAAAAAAAATTGCGAGAGCACCGCCCACGCAACTTTTTTAAAATCGAAAATTGGTACTTCTAATTTTAGCCGTAAAATAATATCCTTGTTATCGATGGGATGATTCTATATATTGTTATTATAAGCTTTGTTGTTTGTATTTTTAACGTAACGAGTAACAAATTAGTAATTTGTAAACGACCAACTCACAATTGTTTGCGAAACAATTTCAGTTAACTCTATACTGATATTCTTTTAATTGGATTTTAGTCGGCATTTTGAACGTGTTTTTATTTTTAATTAAAATCCGATTTCGAATAAAGTGAATTTAAAAAACAGTTTGTAAAATTAGAATTTTTTTTTATTATTCATATCATCATACACAGTTCTGTTATAACCCCAAATTAGGGTGATGCTATTATTGCGTATTCTTCATTCATTTGTGCCCAGGTTCGAAACTTTCTAAAATATAAAATAATTTTTCTTCTTCTTTTTTAAACACCCTGTATATTATTTTTTGAGTAGAGGGAGAAAAACGTACTATCAAAACCATTAAACATTTTGAAATACTTTAAATATAAAAAATATAATTTTTTAATTCTCCATCTAATAAAAAATTTAATATACAGGGTGTTACCATTTAAAAATACGAAAAAAAATATTTTATATTTTAAAAAGTTTGGCATAGAATTTTGGACACCGTGTATAGTTTAAAATTAAAATATTTGTGTCAAGGCAAGTACAGATCCACTAAAGTAAACACTTAATATAGTTTCGATTTCAGGACATTTCTAGTATTTTTAATAATTTTTTTAAAAAAGGCTGAAAAAAAAAATATTTATTTATTTATTTATTAATATCTTTGATTGTCTAAACTTAATAATATCTTAGGATCATGTAAAGAGAAAAGGAAGCCAAAAATGCAATAATATACAGGGTGTTCCGTTTAAAAAAAATAATCCCAATCCACTCACACTTTTTTAAGCCACCCTGTAGAAGTTAAACTATTTTCCTGAAATACATCCTAATAAATACTTTAGGTTTACACTTTCATTTTCTCTCGTTTTTTTAGGAACAAAATTTCATAACATAAACAAAAAAAAGCATAACGTTTTTATTATAGGAGCTGTATACAGATGCCCGACGCACTATTGCCGGACCCTGTATAAACTTTTTGCCTTAAAAACATATATGAGGAGTCACACCATATTTTTTATATACTACTGTATATCTCAAAATAATTTCAGGTGCGAAAAACTTACCGTTGTTGTTGATGCCGTTCAAGAGCGACGCCGCTGACGTAAGGCCGACGCGCGTCCGCCGCAAAATCCACAACATGGCGCGACGACGCTCCGCAAAGCACTGATGCGACGGCGATAAAGCGGACGAGCGTCGCGGCGCCCTGAGGGGTTCAAATGCCGCGACAAATGCGTCCGAGTTGTCGCGTTCGGCGTCGTTGGTTCATGGTTCAAGTTCAAAGGCGAACATCAGGGAGTTGTCGAGAAAAACAACGCCTTGGTGACAGCTAACAAATGAACAAAAAAAAATAAGGAAAAAGTCAAATAGCGTATGATTGAAAGAGAAGTGCGCCAAGTTGGCTTAAAAATGACGATTGATGACATTTATCAAATAAGAAAAATTTTATATTATAAGTCATTTATCTGTGGTCATTTCTCTATGGAGAAAAATCATGTTGGGTAGCCATGGAGTAGCCTAGTCGCAATATATTGCACCTCCACGAGTAGCAACAAAACATCCCCCTTTAGAACATTTTCTGTAATGGCAATGACTCTAAGTAAAAACTATACTGTGCGAACAAACATTAGAGGCCCTGCTAGTCATTAAAAAGTTAACAAATATTCATTTGTTTTTTAAATATGTCAATATTTTTATTTTGTTGCGTTTTGTGCATTAATTGCCAAACCGATCCTGTCGTATTAAGCCACACCCAAAATTCCAAACACACGTGCTTTGATTAAGGTTTGCAGAGCCATTGCAGAGCTTCAGCATTTGCCATAAAATAGCGAGTAATTTGTTACGAAACCATATAAATTATATATCACTAATCACAAAACTTCAATTTATTTCTGTATTGTAACGGAATTTAAATTATGTCTTTATTTTCGAGAACATTTAGTTCAAACATTAGGAATATTTTGTTGATGTTTGACCATCATAATCTTAAAAATAAAGTTGTCTAAAAATGTCCTACTATACGGATATAGTATAATCCTTTATCTTAAATTTTCTTCTTCATTTATGTAAAAATACTTAGCCAGTTTTACATAAAATGACTCTTAGATTCTTTAGAATTTTTTACAAAACATTGCAGAAATGGAATATTACTTAAGTTCAAAAAATTTTAAGTGATAAATCCTAGAGTCTGTAAAATAAATATCTTTATTAATGAAAATTACAAAACGTACATAACATACTTAAATATATTTTAAACACAAAATAAATAGAATAACAACTAATATAATAATAATTACATTGACTTTGTCAGGTACACAGAGGACTGTTTTATATAAGCGTCTAACTTAGTTTTAAATAATTCTGATTGGATGGGTTCGTTCAAACTACACAGTGGATTTTTCACTACATATTCCACAAAAATCTAAAAAAAAAGAAAAAAATTGAGGTACTAAATTAAAACCTACATGCTAATTCTGATGACTTACTTCTTTATATATTTGATGTAACAAGTCTCTCACTCCTTGGGAATGATTATCTGTATTTAAAACAAACTTCAAACCAGATGGGGTCTCTAAATAATGCAAAGTGTACTTTGATGTTTTGTAGTACAAGAAACCTTCCTTAGTATCCAACGGAGAAATCTTATTTACAAACGACTTCAATGAAAATAACATTCCATACATTAATTTAGCTTCCTGAAAATATACCACTATATATAATATAATATACTAGACCTTTTAAATTGTTAATTAAAATATTTCTACCTCTTCTCTAGTCATTCCTGAATTTTTCAACCTATTCCATTCTTGATAAAATAACAGACTGCCTTGTTTATCAAAAATGTATATGTTATGAACAGTCATTTTTATAATATAACTAATATATTCTAATATATTTATTCTTTTTTTCCACAAAAATAAAATTACAACTTTGTTGGGTTAAAATTATGGTTAGTTTGCGATTTTGACATTTCTTAAAAATGTCAGGCCTCAACCTAGTTTCTGGTCTTCTTTTCAAGAATCGACACATTAGGGCTATAAGGCATATTTATTTCTACTAGTATTATTGGAATATGATTTGGCCGTATAGTCCTGGCAGCTTGAGCCGTAAAACCAATCAAAAGAGAAGAATATGATTGGAAATGAAAATGGCGTTTTTAACATTGTGTTTAACATTTCTTGTTTCTTTAGTTTATTGTTGTGAAAATTAAAATAAATACGAAAACATTTCAAATTAAGATCAAGCAGTTATGAAAATTGAATAAATTAACTGTAATTTTCTAAGGTAAATATGCAGAAACGAAAGAAAACAATTTCGAAGAGCAATCAAAGAAAAAGGAAATATAGTAGCAGTTCTGATAGTTCATCTAGTTCTGACTCGGAAAGTGATTGTTCGTCTAGTACCAGCAGTTCTTCTAGTTCATCTGATTTATCAGAACCTTGTTCGAGCTCTAGCAGCACCTCTAGGTAAACATTATTCAAGATTTTATTGATTCGAGATACCTATACTCAATATGTTTTTGTAGTAGTTCTAGTTCGAGTAGTAGTAATAGTAGCTCAAGTTCATCATCGACCGATGACAATCGTAGGAGAATGAAGAAAAATAGAGCTCTGCTAAAACGAAAATTAAAAGAGAAACTGAAAGAAAATGACCACGCAAAAGAAGAAAGAGAAGAATAAAAAATAAGTATTCGAAAAAGGTACCTAGTATTCATTATTCCTATATTATAGTTCAACTGATAAATTTACAGTTCTGTTTTTTTGTGCTTAGACTTCAGACAAAAGTGACAAACATAGCAAGACCAATAAAAAGCTAAAGAAAAATGAGGATAAAGTAGATAATGATATTCCTATTGAGTTAATGGGAAAATCAAAAGCAACAGCTAATAGTGTTAGGAGGGTGTACTATGAAGACACTGAACAAAGCAAAACCAATAAAAAGCTAAAGAAAAATGAGGACAAAGTAGATAATGAATCAAACGATATTCCTCTTGAGTTGATGGAAAAATCAAAAACCATGGCTCCCATGCGGAAGGAAGATTGGGAGAAACAACAAAATGTTGTTAGAAGAGTATTCTGTGAAGATACTGGAAGATACAGGTACTGTATGATTGAAGAGGACCGGCGTCAAAGACAGCTAGGGGATCACAATTTAGGAAAAATGTGGCGAGGCCAGTTTCTAGATGTCATTTATTGAAAATTGACATAAAATTTTTTTTAAGGCTATTAAAGGCAGTTAGTGTTATTAGAAAATATAGAAGAGTAATGGGGGCCAGGTAATGAGCTGTAGGGCTTGACCTCACCAAAATTACCATTGATTGTCATTCCACAGCTATCTTTGATGCCGTTTTTTATTTTAGATTGTATGGTATTTGCTTTGATACAGAATGATCGCAAAAAAAACCGCGTCAGCGATGACTGTGAAATGAAGCTCGCTGTCATTTTATATGTAAATTTATATGGGAAATGTCATCGATTGTCATTTCATAGCCATCGCTGACGCCGTTTTTGTTCAATCATAAGGTATTACTAATCTCTCTGTATTTCTACTTATTTTCAGATTGATTAAAGGAGATGGAGAAGTATTAGAAGAGATAGTGAGCAAAGACAAACATATAGAGATTAACAAACAGGCTACTAAAGGCGATGGCGAATACTTCCAAAAAAAATTAAAACAAAACATTAAATAGCACAAGAGTTTCCTTTTTTGTATAGAATGTATGCATCTGTTTAAGCTGTATATTAATTTATTTATTATCAAATAACCTTAATTAGTGGCAATCAGCATCAAATAATGAAATCAAAAAGTTCTATGAAGTCAAAGCTCGATCATAAAGGTTTTTGATCATACTGTAGATTGGATGGTATTAATTTTTAAGATCTGAAGCTGATTTTAGATTAATGCAATTTGCTGCTTCAGGTATATTTTCCAAATTTTGCTTGGAATTTTATATTTAACGTATTTTTTAACTGTTATAGGGTAACTTTTTCTAGATAGGTATATTTAATATTTTAGACTGTTATACATATATTTAAACAATAAATACATTTTTATCTTTGTTTAGTTGTTTTACTATTGTAATTTCTTTGTCATTTTTTTTGTTGATGACACTACACTTTTGATGTCCATTTTTGTTGTTCAAAACATACATTTCTCTGTAGATTTAAGTAATTTGAATCCTCTTCAAAAAATAATGATTTTCTTAGAGCAGACGGAGATTGTATATTGTTGGTACAGAAGAGAAAATGACCAAGTTCAATAGTAACAAAATGTATTATTTACGTGTATTCTTTGTTTTTTTTACAGATGGACTTGAACAATTGTGTAATATCACTAGAGTTTATGCACACAAAAAATGGAGTTGGTCAATTTTTTTGTAATAGTGTCCAGTATAGAAAAAAACACATTTTTCTATAAATTTTGATTCCGCTATAATTTCCTTATGAATTCTTGTTTATTTTTTTATATTATACAAAATTTAAGTACATAATTTGAATCATCTTAAAAAATTCTGATTTTCTTCCGGTTAGTAGAAAATTTTGATATACAATTTTATGACAAAATGGTGAATGTATTTTGAAAATCTAATCTTTTGATGTTTAAATAAGATTATTGGATTAACTAAAAAACATTGCTGATTAATTTAAATGTTGATGTTCCAACAGAGCCTTTTGCTCAAATTTTATTAGGTAGTAAATTATTCAGAGGTATTTTATAAAATATACTAGCGTGTACACGCGACTTTGTTCGTGTCGAATTAATCATTTGTAATGGTGATGATAAAGCAAAACAAGAATTTCTACAAACTGGAAAAAAAATTTTCACATTTACGTCAGCATAAGAAAAAACAATATGGCGATATTATATATATATATATATATATATATATATATATATATATATATATATATATATATATATATATATTTATATATTTTATATTTTATATTTATATATATATATATATATATTTTCTTTCTCTTTTTCAGGATCGCGTGGAAAGTTCAAAACGAAGCTGATTGGCAAGTCCACGTAAAGATGAAGCCGATACATGACTAAAACATGACTACCCGTAGACACTCAGTGTTTCTTGCCTTCCGGCTTCATCAATACAGGAGGAATCAGCAACGATGAACTAGCGATCCTGAAAAAAAAGAGAAAGAAAAGGCAGAAACACTGAGTGTCTACGGTAGTCATGTTTTAGTCATGTATCATGACTAATCTTTCTGTGGACTTGCCCAATAAATTTCTTTTTCTTCGTTTTTTATAGTTTCCACGATAACTTCCTTGTTTATTGTTTTCTCTGGGCCAGGGTGATAGCGGCGAGGTGTGTTGAACGCCTCCGCGGCGGTTTTCGGTAGTAACGCTTTCAAATTGTAAGCTACTGCCGGACCAGCTGCAAATGGCGCCTTTGTGCCTCGTTTGCTTCTCCTTTTCTTTTCTTTTTCAGGATCGCTAGTTCATCGTTGCTGATTCCTCCCGTATTGATGAAGCCGGAAGGCAGAAACACTGAGTGTCTACGGGTAGTCATGTTTTAGTCATGTATCATGACTAATCTTTCTGTGGACTTGCCCAATAAATTTCTTTCTTCGTTTTTTATAGTTTCCACGATAACTTCCTTGTTTATTGTTTTCTCTGGGCCAGGGTGATAGCGGCGAGTGTGTTGGAACGCCTCCGCGGCGGTTTCGGTAGTAACGCTTCAAATTGTATGCTACTGCCGGACCAGCTGCAAATGGCGCCTTTGTGCCTCGTTTGCTTCTCCTTTTCTTTCTCTTTTTCTTTGTGGATCGCTAGTTCATCGTTGCTGATTCCTCCCGTATTGATGAAGCCGGAAGGCAGAAACACTGAGTGTCTACGGGTAGTCATGTTTTAGTCATGTATCATGACTAATCTTTCTGTGGACTTGCCCAATAAATTTCTTATATATATATATATATATATATATATATATATAACTTTTGGCAATATTTGAGGGGTAGTTTCATCTCGTTGGAATGAGACTTTCGAAAAATCCGTTTGCCAAAAATAAGCTTTTTACGTTAAGCAGTTTAAGCAGAATCGTGGTTACTCAATTATCCAACTTTTTGGAACACCCTGTATGATTTTTAAAAAAATTTCAAAATATGTAAAAAAAACAAAATAAATTATGCGTGTCCAAGCGTTTTCCCGAAAGAATAACCGTTATTTAAATAACAAATATTGTAATATTTGAGGGGCGTTTTCACCCTCTTGGAATTTGAGAATCGAGAAACTACTCCTTATCGAACCTCTACACGACCCCACAGTCAATCCGTTTCAAGCAGAATTGTGATTACTCAATGGTCATATTTTATGAAACACCCTGTATAAATTTTTAAAAAATCTTAAAATATGTAAAACCACAAAATAAAATATACGTGTTTTAAGAGTTTTCCAAAAAACTCCTCACCGGTTTTAAATAAAAATATTCTAATATTTGAGGGGTGGTTTCACCCTCTTAGAATTCGAGTTTCGAAAATTCCCTTATCGAACCTCTACATCCTAAAGTCAATCCGTTTTCCAAAAATCAGCTTTTTACGTCAAGCGCTTTAAGCAGGATCGTGATTAATCGCAATGACCAGATTTTTCGAAACACCCTGTATACATTTTTAAAAAATCTTAAAATATGAAAAAGAACAAAATAAAATATACGTGTTTAAGCGTTTTTTCGGAAACTTGACCGTTTTTTAAATAAAAAATATTGTAATATTTGAGGGGTGGTTTCACCCCCTTGGAACTGGAATTTCGAAAAATCTCTTCTTATCGAACCTGTACACCTTAGAATCAACCTGTATGCCAAAACTGAGCTTCTTACGTTTGAGTGGTTTGAGATCGAGTCACTTAAGGATTTTAGATAATTAGTATAGATTTTTATATGGAAAATGTCATCGATCGTCATTTCCTATAGCCAACTGGACGCTGCGCGCTGGACGCCATTTTTTTCGATCATACGGTATAAGCAATACAAAAAAATATTTTACTCTATTTATTAAAATACTGTGTACCAAAAAAAATCACAGTAGCATCACAGTAGCTTTTGTAATGGGAAAAGTTTATATAGTTTTTATCGAGCCGAAAAAATAATAAACATTTTTATTGAGAAAAAAGTAAAAACTTTTAATGAATCGGATGAAAAATTCTATAAAATGAAATTTTACAGGATTTTTATTTTATTGGAACGTCGTTCTACGTTTTCATTTTCCACGATTTTCCCTATGTATATTTCTAAATTCGTGGTATTCGCCTGCTATCATCATCGAACGATTTTTCTTGGAAATGAACCGAACCCGACCCGACCGTTTTATTTTCCAAGATATAATGGAAGAAAATATGTTTTCTAAGCACAGACAAAATAAAATTGAGGACGTTGCCCTTCGTAGTAAAGTTCTCGTCTGAGAAATCCTCACTCAGGCAAAAAATATAGCTAAAGATATTTTTGTAATGTTAACATGAGATAGTATGGATATTATATACAGGGTGGTCCGAATTGTACTCCGGAAACTTCGGCAGCATATTCTGCAGATAAAAATAAGCAAAAAAGTTCGTATAAAAGTTTCGGAGATGCAGGTTGTAGAAGTTTCATTTTTATTTCGATTTTTTCCAAAAAATTTCTGACATAACGTCAATATTTGGATGAAAATTGGTGTCTGGGAGTTTTTTGACATGAGAAATTTGATTTTGATGTCAATATGACCCCTACTTGTAGGTGGCGCCATCTACATGTGTTCATGGAAATATGTATGTGTGTATGGAAATAGATGTCTTTATTGCAAAAAAATAAACATGTTAAGTAGATAGTTATTTGACTGAAATAATAAATTGGGGATTTTTTTTAAATTAACCATAATTTTTTCTGCGAAGAAATGATGATAAAACAGTTTCTTGAACTTTTGGCACAAAAACATTTTAAATTTATGATTTCAGTCTAATAACTATTTATAGTCAACATGTTTAATTTATGTCAATGATGACAGGTATTGATAATTTCGATTCAAAATATCTTGAGAACCATTACTCGCAGCGATTTTTTCAGAGACTTTTTTTACGTAAAAAATGTCGTATATGTATATTTTTACTCAGTAGTTTTATACAGGTACGGACTAAAAGTTATTAATCTTCAAATCAGTTAAAAAATATGTAGGTGGTGCCCTCTACAAGTAGGAGCCACATTGACATCAAAATCAAATTTGTCATGTCAAAAAACTCCCAGATACCAATTTTCATCCAAATATTTACGTTACTTCATAAATTATTTGAAAAAAATCGAAATAAAAATGAAACTGCTACACCCTGTATCTCCGAAACTAAGCATTTTAGTACATACATTTATATGAACTTTTTTACTTATTTTTATCTACAGAATATGCTGCCGAAGTTTCCGGAATACAGTTTTGACTTTCTATAAAAAAATTTCTTAGTATTTTTAGTTGATCCCTCGTATACGGCCAGCGTTCTTACCTTAGATTAAGAATAAGTTCTGACTGATAAAATAGCACTTTCGCTGCACCCGGTAAACGTAAAAATTTTTTGTCACCTCTAAGGGTCACGGGCCGCCTTTGAAGTCAAAATAACAATATAATTCCTTAGAGTAAGCCAACTGGTATATATTCTTTAAACTGTGGTCTCGCGCTCGTCTCGCTCTCGTCTCGTCAGGTCTGGACGCACATTTAGCGGTTTTGCCCCTTGCCTACTCCCATGACGTCATAGTCATAAGCTGTAAGGCCTCTTTTTGTCGGCGGTTTTGGTCCGTCACGACCGCATCGATAACTTTCCGTCCACCTGCGCGCCCAATGGCCGCCGTTCAAATCGAACTGGCAGCGTAGCGGCCGCAGAACGCGCGGTCACCATCGTAGATAGTGCGCGTTTTTCGTTCGGAAGCGTGTTTCATTCGCGTCCAACCTATCATTTTTAGTTTAGTTTTTATTTTTTTACGTAGCGTCGCTTGTTTTATGTATATCGCTTGGACAGGTTAGAAAAAAATCAATTTTTCTCTCGTTTTTACCGGCTGATTTTTTTTCTTTCGTTTTTTTATTGTAGTTTTCTTTTATATCCACGTTGTTTGAGCTTAGGTGAGTACTATCTGTTTTGATTTTGTTCGTAACAATCCATCATTAAATAATAAGCGGTGTTTGATGTAAAATTTAAATAACTTTTTTAACAGAAATCAAATTCAAATAAGATTGTTATATTAGTCTATACTGTATATTTCTGTTTTGTTTCGTTTAGTGATAAAATAATTTTACAAAAAATGTAGCAACAGAATGCGCGCCTTTTAACATACAGGATGCTTCAAACAAAATTTGTTTACATATAGAATGCTATATTTTCTGTTCAATGATTTGAAGGAACGCATGCCATAAAATTACTAACCGATACTTAAATTAATAAGATATATTGTTTCAACTAATGCTCAATTTTTCTTGCAGATATTTATCACTATTAAATTACAAAAATAAGTAAAATAGTGACAGACAAATACAGTTTCCCTAGGAAAAAAAACAACAAAAATGTGTATCATAAATTTCATATTTTGAATGTTAAAATGCCAAGTATAAAGTTTTATAAAGAATTTAGTTATCAGAACACCCTGTAAATTTATGTGTGTACCATAATATGCTCAATTTTATTTAAATATACATATAGTTCATATCAAATAAACTTTTAGTCACGTGATTAACCTTGACCGGCACAGCGTTGTCCACTTTTGACCGAAACTAATTGAATACGTCAGTCAATCCTGATTTATGTCATATACATAACATACCAAATCTAGTTTTTTTTTATTTGAAACAATAAAAAAGTTATAGGGGTGAGCTTTTTTGAAAAACACCCGGTATAACTTAGGAAAATTGAAAAAAATCATAACTTAGTAGTCTATTGAATTTTCATTTTCCTTACTTATTTTGATCGATATACCAAAATTACATCAATAATTCTTATTTATATAACCCTACACCAAAATAAATGCAAATAAAACACTATAATGTTCCGTCGAACACGGTTTCACAATAAAGTTCGAAAAAATTTGGCACCGCATCCAGACTACATAAAAATGTATGATTTGTATTGTAATTATTTTTAAAGGTTAAAAATAACATTAATTACAAATATAACGAGATAACTATCAACCAGGTCAGCCTTGTTTTCATTTAGAGGAAAAAATAAATGTCGATTTGTTTGATTGTCGCTCCTGGTTATAAAGCAGTTTTTCGCTTCATTACGCTTCAATACGTTTAAATAAATGCAATTTTATATTTGATGCTATTGTGCGTCATATTGATGCTTTGTATTGTAGCGTATTTAGAAACATTTCAAACAAATATTCATTTTTACGCGTAAATTCAAAAGTTTTGTGTCACACTAAATCTTTGAAAA
Source organism: Sitophilus oryzae (assembly GCF_002938485.1). Taxonomy (NCBI): domain Eukaryota; kingdom Metazoa; phylum Arthropoda; class Insecta; order Coleoptera; family Curculionidae; genus Sitophilus; species Sitophilus oryzae. The sequence continues at coordinate 115,003 of NW_022146479.1, forward strand.
TAATCATACTTTCGTCAAGTTTAGAGTAGAAACTAATTAATTGATAATTTTTATTGAAAAAAAAACTTCAATTCTTTGTTCATCATCATAATCATTTTCAGCTTATTCAACCATTTCCAATTATGGTATAGCCTTCCTCACATATGTATATCTACAGTGTGGTCCGAACTCTATTCTGGAAACTTCGGCAGCATATTCTGCAGATAAAAAGAAGTAAAAAAAATCGTATAAATGTATGTCCGAAATTGCTTAATATCGGAGATACAGGGTGTAGAAGATTCATTTTTATTTCGATTTTTTCCAAATAATTTCTGAAGTAACGTCAATATTTGGATGAAAATTTGTGTCTGGGAGTTTTTTGACATGAGAAATTTGATTTTGATGTCAATATCACTCCTACTAGTAGAGGGCGCCACCTACATATTTTTTAACTGGTTTGAAGAGTAATAACTTTTCGTCCGTACTTGTATAAAACTAATAAGTAAAAAAATATACATTTACGACGTTTTTTACGTGAAAAAAGTCTCTTGGTGAAAATCGCTACGAGTAATGGTTTTCGAGATATTTGGAATCGAAATTATCAATACCTGTCATCATTGACATAAATTAAACGTGTTGACTAAATAATTATTAGACTGAAATCTTCAATTTGAAATGTTTTTGTGTCAAAAGTTCAACAGAAACTGTTTTATCATCATTTTTTGCAGAAGAATTTATGATTAATTTAAAAAAATAAAAAATTCCCAAATTTATTATTTCAGTGAAATAACTATATCTACTCAACGTGTTTATTTTTCGTCAATAATGACATGTATTGACTATTTCCATTCTAAATATCTTAAGAACGGTTGCTCGTAGCGATTTTTACAAAGAGATATTTTTTACGTAAAAAGTCACAGAGATGTATATTTTTTCGCTCGGTATTACACTTCAAAACAGTTAAAACACATATAGAATAGAATAGAATAGAATAGAATAATTTATTGATGTCAATACCATACAAATAGTGGCGTACATAAGTCAAAATATAAAATAAAATACATATATAAAACACAATTAACTTAAAAATTAACACAAAAGACATAAAGTTAAAACCATCATATTAGATGGGTATACAATGACAGTTATATACTCTAGTTAATACATTGTAATATAAACATAGGGTGGGAGTTTCCAGTTCCCACATTCTGTTGTAGAAGGAATTTCCATTAAGCGAGATTAATATGTATATCACTTGAAAGAAACTCCCTCGAGTCATACAGTGGATTTTCAAGTAACCAGCCACGAACCCTGCCCTTAAACACCCTATCGGACAATAGTTTATACCCATCCGGAAGTTGTAAAACTTGTAAAACTTCACACCCCAGTATCTAGGTCCATCTCGAGACCTTTCTAATCTATGTATAGGGATACTGAGGTGCTCCGCCCTACGAGTGTCATGAGAGCCGTGCTGAGCATTTGTGGGATATTTTTCCGTATTGGCTTTAACATATAATAGATTTTCCAATATATAAAGATTTGGGAGAGTAAGTATATTTAACATTTTAAAGGTTTCCCTGCAATCATCCCTGTAGCCCAATCCTCCGACAACTCGCACAGCCCTCCTCTGAAGCGCGAAAACCCTGCGCCACTGAGGTGCGTGACCCCAAGCCAAAACCAAAACCAAAACTGAGGTGTTACCTCAGAACCAAAACCAAAACTGTAGGTCACCCCCAAACTGTAGGTGAAACCAAAACCAAAACTGTAGGTGACGCCCTCTACTAGTAGGAGTCATATTGACATCAAAATCAAATTTCTCATGTCAAAAAACTCCCAGACACCAATTTTTATCCAAATATTAACTTTACTTCAGAAATTATTTGGAAAAAATCGAAAGAAAAATGAAACTTCTACACCCTGTATCTCTGAAACTAAGCATTTTAGGACATACATTTATACGAACTGTTTTACTTACTTTTATCTGCAGAATATGTTGCCGAAGTTTCCGGTATACAGTTCGGACCACCCTGTATATATTCTTCTACTATTTCCAATGTTGTGTTACTTATTAGAATGTATTTTCTGTCAATTGTTTGTTATTTTTATATATTTTCTTCTTCTGAGTGTGTCTATCCCGAGGTTAGCGATAAACAAAAAGATTCGAACTTTTCTGGCTGCTGCTCTAAATAATCCTCCTATAGACAAGGAAAACCAAGTTCTGAGGAGGAAAACCAAGTTCTTCTTTTCAACCAGGAGATTGTGCGCCTTCTAGGTCCTCTTTTACCTAAGACCCTTCCCTGGAGTATCAATTAGACCATATCTTTTTGGGTCCCTCATTATGTGTCCCAGATATTCTAATTTTTGTTGTTTGATAATGTCGACTATTTTGTTCTCCTTTTGATTTCCAAAACGGTCTTGTTGGATACGCGGTATACCTAGGAGATTCGTCAAAGAAGTCGTCAACCATCTCAAAGGCTTCAAGTTTCTTTGTGGACGCTTATGTCAATGTCCAGGACTCGGCACCATACAGGAGCACAGAATAGACATATAACACTTAAGATCAAAGATTTTTCTTTATTTAAGTAAGAACAATTTTAGGATTGTCACGGGGTTTTTAACAGGACACTGTCTCCTCAATGAACACCTCAGTAGATTGAAGCTAAGAAATAATGGCGAATGCAAATTCTGTAGGGAAAATGGGGAAATCCCAGAACACTTCATCACTGAGTCCGCCAAGACGACAACCATTCATGCCATAAACTTTGGTACCACTGATATCGGAGATGAAGAACTACCATCCGTAAAACCGTCTGGCTAAAAGATACTGGCTTCTGTCAAAGCCCTGAGACTGCATGATGAGTTATAATTACTTAAGAAAGATGGACACAATTGATATTAACTACATTGGTATACCTTGCTGTTCATCCAGTTTATGTGGTCTGGATTTTAATGCTTGTGACAGAGAATAATATAAATGGTTAACAGACAGAGCGACAAAATCAAAAACGGCATACAGTGTTGCCGTTTTTTCCGTTTGTAGGAAAAAGTGTGTATAATAATATAAGCTATTTTAAAAATTTTCATGTATACTACTGAAATGATTATAATATATCTAAACTAAATATAATCTATTACAGTTGTAGTGAAACTAATAGTGAAAAATAAAGTTCCAACCCTAGATGCAACATTTTTCGTAAACGCCTATAGTTATGCGGTTTGAAATTTTGATGCAAAATCCGGCAATACCGCATAGAAGAAATGTGTCCACACAATTTTTATATCTTTTTAATACATTTGATTTTCCATTATGCTGTCTACATCACTGTCTTACACGTTAAAATCCAGACCGCAGAGTTTCGATGACCAAATTGGTATAAGCAGATTTCCATGCGAAAAATGATCGTGCAAAATTCGACAGGCTGGTTCTGAATACGCTGTGATATTTACGTTCCAAGCAAATTTCAATAAATCAGACGAATCATAACAATATTTACTTTAGCATCAAAACTGTGTAAAATATAACTTTACGGCATAGTAGTACCTACATCATTTACCTGTAATATTCAAACACATAATTCACAGAAACCTCGTTTCATGTGTGAGCTTATTTTTCTTAGTAAAATTACTAGTGTAATTTAAAGAACAAGAAGAATAATACTGAACTTTTTAGTAAACATAGCTGGGGATAATTTATGTATGTGCATTATATATAAGATATCGATTTCTAGAAGGAAATGTAGGGGAAAATAATGAAATAAAAGAAGTTTTAATTATTTTTAGTATGTATTTAGAGATTATTACTATTGGCATCCTTATCTGAGGCCTATATACTTGTGAGGTATAAGAATTCCGGGGTTTTTCCATCAATATATTTAAAAATAGAAGTATTAGTTCTATTTTTTTGTCTTAAATAATAATTTAAATTTTTTTTTACAACAAAAACTAACGCAGATTTATTACTTTATACCCTGTATATACATATAAATTCGAGTATAAAAATGATAAGGGAATCATAACTTTATCCAGGCAGTAACCAACTTCCGGTAATTATTTGACAAGGTGAAACATTGAAACAATAAATTGGCGAGGTTGTATCAAAACAGTTACCGCTATCCTTGACCACTGAATGATTTAAAATTATTTATTTTTCAATTTTATACCGCATATTAGATATAAATTCATAAATTTTGAAAATACTCTCTCAGAATTTATCGTTAAAATTTAAAATTAAAATAAAACTATACTTTTATTACAAACTAAACTAATTTGTGTCTAAAGTCTGTCAAACCAGAGATTACCTGACAGTGACAGATGATGTCTGTCGTTACTGTCATTGACAGGTAAATTGTATCTTCTGTCATCTTTTGAATGTAGCTAACCCCCTATAGCTACGAAACAAAGCAGAATCGGACCTATGTTAATATGGAAAATAATTCTTATTTTTAAGTGAGGAATCTCCCCAGGATAGAAGGCACATGTTTTTTGAAACACCCTGTATAAAACCTGAATTTTTTAAACAGAGAATGAAAGTTTCTCTTATTTATAAAATTAAGCAGGTAGGTCCTTCTCTGCTGTTAATTAATTATGAGACATATAATGTTCAAAATTAGATCAGAGCTTGTGTCAGAGCCCTGTAATAGTTGCTACAATATAGATCATTATCGTATAGCTGGCCAACTCGACATTTCTATGTCAAGGCGAGCGGGGAACAACGGAATCGAGAATAAATATTGTCGATTTTTTTCAGTCTGCAGTCAGAAGGTCAGTCAGGTCGATAATAACTCGTATGAGAAAATAATATCGTTATATTGTTAAAATAAAACTAATATTGAGACATCTGACGTGCTAGAGTTATTATTTTTTCAATAAATTTAGCATATCTAAAGGCAGTTCTAAATTACTTACCTTTCAGGATTAATAAAGCAGAGTCAGTTATATTAAACGAATATTGAACGTGAGAACATGTTTTGAGAGAAAAAGAAAGCTAGTTTTACTTGTATTCATTTTTAGTGAACCAAAGCTGCAAGCTCACAGAAAACTTAGTCATTTGATTTAAAGTAATTTTTCGAAAGCTGGGTTAAGACGTAAAATTTAAGCCTTTTTTGAAATGATTTGTAACTTGAATTTTTGTTCCCAAAAAGAAAAAGATTTGTGTCTTTTCTAAAAAGACTTAAATCTTTTTCTATTTCGGAATATTTAAGACCTTTTATAAAACACTAAGTCAGATTTTTATACAGGATGTCTCAGAAATAAGTGCAGATATTTTAAGGGGTGGTAGATCTGGCCAAAAGAAACTTATTTTCTCTTTACCATTTCTAATAATTTTAAAATAAATTGATAATAACCAAGTTATTTATCTTTGAAAATTAACAAAAAAAAATAACGGTAACATTTTGAGAGCCACCGGCGTCGGCAGTAATCGATAACCAGCCACAAATACCAAACAATTACCAGAATCTCAGCTTGTTCGACGCCCAGTGACACATCGACTAAATAGATTTAAAAACGATTGGAAAATTCAAATTAAAAGTAAAGAACTTACCTAACATTAACATTAGAAAACGGGACTCCGATAGATAGCAGATCTGTTTAATTAGGTTAGAGCGTCGTTTTACGTTACTTACCGCCACTTTTATTATATTTGTTGAATTCAGAGCATAGTTTGTGAATTTATCTTTTATTAGACTGATAAAGACAAAAAATTTCAAATCTCGAAACTACCGTATGATCGAAAAAAACTGCGTCCAGTTGTCTGGAAAATGACGATCAATGACATTTCTCATATAAATTTACATTTAAAATGACAGCGATCTTCATTTTATAGCTATCGCGGACGCCGTTTTTTTTCGATCATACGGTATTAGCCTTTAGTATTGGCCATTTTAAATAAATACCTCACTTGCTTTGTAAAGTTTGAGAATTAAAAGATTGTTCCTGCTTGTTTTATTTGAACTATACATTGTTTTTAAGAATAAAAATATTCTGTACGAAAAAGTTAGCAAAGCTATTTCCAGCCGGCAAAAATTGTTACATTGGATCGTTAAAGATATTGAAGTAATTCATAGGCCAATTTCATTAATTTATTTGACCTCGTACATTTATTTAACTTCAGAACGAGATGTTATACGTTCTGTGGTTCTGTGTGATGTATCTAATAAGAAAATAGCAAGATGTCTGTCTATTTGACGGAACAATTAGTGTTATGAGAATATAACTACTTAAATACATGTACAGAGCGTTCCAAGTGAGAACGACTATAATCTATACTAATATATAAAATCCTTAAGTGACTGACATACTGATTAATCACGATCCTGCTCAAACCACTCAACGTAAGAAGCTCAATTTTGGCATACAGGTTGATTCTAGGGTGTAGAGGTTCCATAAGAAGGAATTTTTCGAAATTCCAGTTCCAAGAGGGCGAAACAACCCCTTAAATATTACAATATTTTTTATTTAAAAAACGGTCAAGTTTCCGAAAAAACGCTTAAACACGTATATTTTATTTTGTTTTTTTACATATTTTAAGATTTTTTATAAATTTATACAGGGTGTTTCATAAAATATGACCATTGAGTAATCACGATTCTGCTTAAACTGCTTGACATTTAAAGCTGATTTTTGGCAAACGGATTGACTGTGGGGTGTAGAGGTTCGATAAGGAGTTTCTCGAATCTCAAATTCCAAGAGGGTGAAAACGCCCCTCAAATATTACAATATTTGTTATTTAAAAAACGGTTAGTCTTTCGGGAAAACGCTTGGACAAGCATAATTTATTTGTTTTGTTTTTTTTACATATTTTGAAGTTTTTTAAAAAATCATACAGGGTGTTCCAAAAAGTTGGGTAATTGATTAACCACGATTCTGCTTAAACTGCTTGAAGTAAAAAGCTTATTTTTGGCAAACGGATTTTTCGAAAGTCAAATTGTAAGACTTATGGGTTATTTATTATTGAAATACCTTTTAAATAACAGTATTTTAATATAATAATTGAACGTAACAGAATACAGAAATATTCGTATGGTACAATCAATGTCGGTCTATCGACTGGCCCTCCCTATTCATCAGCCAGTCTCTCTCCGAAATCCTAACATAAACAAAATAATCTTAATGGGTCTACGACAAGGTCCCATGCACGTTGGCGTTGACGTAAGCGGAGCGCTGCATCGTCTGCGTTTTCTTACACTCGGCCATCCTGTATATAAGCTGTCCTCAGGCTCTACAGCGACCTAGAAAAGAAAAGAAAACTTACCAAGATGTTAACACCTGGTCGTAAAGATCCGTTGATCTTTCGTACTAAAGATCCGTTGATCTTTCGTCGTAAAGATCTGTTGATCTTTCGTACTAAAGATCCGTTGATCTTTCGTCGTAAAGATCCGTCGATCTTTCGTGGTAAAGATCCGTTGATCTTTCGTGGTAAAGATCCCTTGATCTTTCGTGGTAAAGATCCGTTGATCTTTCGTACTAAAGATCCGTTGATCTTTCGTACTAAAGATCCGTTGATCTTTCGTACTAAAGATCCGTTGATCTTTCGTCGTAAAGATCTGTTGATCTTTCGTACTAAAGATCCGTTGATCTTTCGTCGTAAAGATCCGTCGATCTTTCGTGGTAAAGATCCGTCGATCTTTCGTAGTAAAGATCCGTCGATCTTTCGTACTAATGCTTATTAAGACTCACCTATCATCCTGATAGATTAGCCAACGCTTAATGTTGTCTGCAGCTACAACCGTACGTGTAGATTTTCGATGATCTCGTAAATCTTCAACTTCATAGCGGTCATTTATCAGAACTTTTGTCACTCGAAATGGCCCCTTTGAACTTTGGAAGAAGTTTATGGCTTCCCTGTAGCTGGCTCACTCGTTATCTTGACCATCACCAAATCGTCTTCGTTATATTTGACTGCATCTCGTCTGGTTTTGTCGTATCGTTCCTTTTTTTTTCTCTGATCTTTCGTAATATGATCAGAAATTTTACTGCGTAAATGCTTTAGATCATATCGATCTAAGTCCTGCTGAATTTCGTTAACTATACGTGAATCTGCTGCATGTTTCGTGTTAAATCCTATTAATGCTTCCATGGGCGTAGCATTAATAGATTTGTTGTGAGTCGTATTAATAGCACTTTGCACTTGTTTGACATATTGGTCCCATTGATTGACTTCTTTGCCAGCACATGTTGTCGCTAACGAGTTAAGTATTGTTTTATTGTACCTCTCACACTGTCCGTTTGCTCGTGGTGTTGCAACTGCATTTCTTAAAACGTGTTTTATACCGTAACATTCACAAAAATCTTTAAATGCATTTGACGTAAATGCTGATCCCCTGTCACTAATTATTCGACTCGGAACACCAAATAAATATACCAAATTCGTTAATATATTGGTGACGTATTTCGTTCTCTGGTTCTTAACTGGCTCTATCATACAAAATTTCGTGAATGCGTCCACTATTACAAATAAAATTTGTGTTTTTTCGTACTTGTCTCAAAAAGGTCCCATGTGATCTATATGAAGCGTGTGGAAAGGAATTGGATGTTTTTCAATAGGATTTAATTTGCACTGTTTCTTACTTTTGCCCGCTATGTTTGTAATATGCACAGTTTAAACAAGCATTAACGTATTTTGTCACAAATGATCTCATGCTAGCGGAACCAATAGTTTTGCTGAATACGTTGCAGTGTTTTTCAATGCTCAAATGACCTGCATCGTCATGACATAGGCGACATATTTGCATTCGTGCTGCTTTTGGTACGACCCAAGATTTTGTACCATTTTTCAATTTTCTGTACACCTTTTCATTTTGAGCTCATATTCTTTAAAGTACTGTTTCGTTTTTCGTTATTTACGGTTCGTGCTTCGAGTATTTTCGTATGATTCTTAATTGTTCGTCTTGTAATTGTGCTCCTATTATCCATTCGCTCTCTGTTATATCTATTGTGAATGTTTCTTGTTCATTTATCGGATTTCTACTTAAAGCATCTACGTGTAACATCTGTGTTCCAGGTCGGTATTCAATTTCAAATGTGAATTCTTGAATTTCCAGCCACCAGCGCCCAATTCTAGGTAATAAATCTTTTTTTTTTTTTTGAAAGTGTTGTCTTGAGTGCATTGCAATCCGTGACTACTTTAAAATTTAATCCTAATAAATACACTCGAAAATGTCGTAAAGCTAATACAACTGCCATGGTTTCTAACTCATAAGCATGGTATTGTCTCTGGTCGTTTGTTGTTTGTTTACTAAAATATGATACTACAGATCGGTTTCCTTTGTCATCAAATTGAAATAAAATTGCCCCTACGCCTATGGAGGATGCATCTGTGTGTAGTTCTGTCTTTAATTTGGGGTTGAATATCGTAAGTATCGGCTCCTTTGTGAGTATAATTTTAATGGCTGCAATAGCTTGTTCTTGATTAGGACCCCATACCCACTTAACATCTTTTCTTGTGAGGCGCGTAAGTGGTTCTACTAGAGTAGCATAATCCTTAATAAACCTTCTAAAATATCCCGATAATCCTAAAAATTGTCTTATTTGTCTTACATTTGTAGGTCTTGGGATATTTAGAACTGCGTTTAACTTATGTTTTCCAGGTTTTACACCTGCAGAGCTTATTTCTCTTCCTAAATAGCTAATCTCGGTCTTAAAAATTCACACTTACTGATTTTTAATGTAAGTTTATGCTGTCGCAATTTAGTCAGAACCTGTTTAAGTCTATCAAACCCTTCTTCAATTGTTTCAGCCGGAATTATAATATCGTCAATATACGGGAATGCTATTGTATTTTTTAAATTTCCCAATACCGTATTTATTAATTGTTGAAAACAGCAGGGCCATTTGTTAACCCAACGGCATCCTCAAAAATTCATAATGACCGTCACAAGTAACAAATGCCGTTTTTCTATAGAATTTTCTGACATAGGTATTTGATAAAATCCATGTGCAAGATCTAAAGTGATAAAAAATTATAGCCTCCAAGACGATCTATTTGTTCTTCAATTATAGGCAACACACTTCGTTTCTTTATGGTGATAGCATTTAAACGCCTGTAGTCCACGCATGCACGGTAGTCGCCTGTCTTCTTTTTTATTAAAATTACCGGACTTGCATATGGTGAATTTGATTCCCTAATTATATTATTTTCTAATAAATCAGCCATTATATCTCGCAAAATCCTTTTTTCCACTTCAGGAAGACGATAAGGGTGGTAAACTATAGGATTATCGGTGATTGTTTTTATTTCCATTGATAGAGTATTGGTTTTTCCTAGGCATTTTAAAGATGAAGATATACAGTCTAAAAAATCGTTTAACAAATCTAAACATTTTTGTTTATCATGATCTTTAATTTTTCCAAATGAAATATCGCTCAGGTTAAGAACATTATTGTCAAAATTATCAATAACATTAACAGATGTTTCATTCCAATTAGGGAGATTCCTGAACGTAACGCCACTGTCTTTTTTAATCATTATAATATGCGGCTGTTCTATAAAATCTCTGCCAATTAAGATCTCATGTGACAAATAATTATCGTCAACAATTATTGCGTCAACAATACCTATCGCTTCAGTAATTCTTATCGAAATTCTAACTTCTTTATCGCATATTATTGTATCGCCTGTGAATCCACGAAGAATGTTATTCTTTAAATCGTTAACCACTAATCTGTATCGTTTTACCGTCGAAGTTTTTATGAGGGTCTTTGCACTACCCGTGTCAACAAAGCACGAAGATTTATGACCATTTATGAAGACAGTTTTTATAAACATGTGGTCCGATACTTTAGGATTGATCTTGGTTACAGTATTTACGTTTGAAATTTTTAAAGGGCATTTATCATTGATATGGCCTAATTTCTTACAATTTGTACATTCCAAACGAGGTTTTCTACATTCTCTTGCATAATGACCAAAAACTCCACAATTATAACAAGAGACAGCAGTACTTTCTTTACGTTTTAATATGTTTGTGCTTGTGGTATTATTTTTTTTTAAATTTGACGGCTTTGAAAAACGATTTGATGTAGAAGCAAACTTTAAATTTTCGTTTTGGACAGACAGTGTGGGCATATTTCCCAACGTATTTAAATGTGAATATAGTTTATCGGCACTTTGAATTTGTGCTGATCGTATTGTTCTTACAATATTTTCGTCTTTGATGCCTCCAATTACTGCATCGACTAAAAATTCTTCGGGAATATTTAGTTTCAAAGCTCTTAGTTTTGTTAATTTTTTAAAACAATAATCCCCCAAGTTTTGCCCTGAACTAGCTTCATAATTTAAGGCATCTCGCAATAAATTTGAAAATGGAACGGACTTACGAAAATGATTCAGCATTCCCATTTTCATTTCCATCCAGGAGACATCATTTCCTGTTTGCTCGTAATACCATTGACGTGCGTGTCCTTTAAGTCTGCTGGCTATAATTCGTATGATGTAGTCGTCACTCCACTGATATCTTTCAGCTAAGGAATCCACCCTTGACACCCACAACTCGACCGTAATGTCGTCTCTTGAAGAATCGAATATCGGTATCGATTGTTCATCACTTAAACTACTCGTTACAGAAGAAGACGGCTTATTTCGAAGTTCATCGATTTCCTTTTTGAGTAACTTTAATTGTTTTTTTAAATAAACACTCTCATTGTCCGACGACGAAGATGTAGATTGAGCTCTACGTTTACGTGATTTACCACTTTCACTGTCTGATGATTCACTTGTAGATCGCGCTCTACGTTTATGTACTTTTGATCGTTCACTACGGCGTTCACTTCTTTTAACTTTTTCTCGTTCACCCTGTGTCTTACTACGCGACTCTCGTTCGCGTCGTTTGAACGTTTTACGTAACTTTTATCTTTTCCCATTTTCAAAGAAAATATTTAAATTAAAGCACACGTTTATGCACTATTTATTTGGCCACGGTATGAATCCCACTTCTGACATGTAAGACTAATGGGTTATTTATTATTGAAATACCTTTTAAATAACAGTATTTTAATATAATAATTGAACGTAACAGAATACAGAAATATTCGTATGGTACAATCAATGTCGGTCTATCGACTGGCCCTCATAAACAAAATAATCTTAATGGGTCTACGACAAGGTCCCATGCACGTTGGCGTTGACGTAAGCGGAGCGCTGCATCGTCTGCGTTTTCTTACAAAATTCCAACGAGATGAAACTACCCCTCAAATATTACCAAGTTATATAATAATATCGCCATATTGTTTTTTCTCATGCTGACATAAATGTGAGAACATTTTATCCAGTTTGTATGTTAATGGAAACTCTTGCTTTGCTTTATCATCACCATTACAAATGATTAATTCGACGCGAACCAAGTCGCTGGTACACGCTAGTAGGAAGATATTTGACGTGATTTAATTTTAAAATTGATTATTTTAGAGTTTATGTTTATACCAGATTTGTTGCATCAACGCTAGCCTCACAATATGTTGGAAATTTTGCTTTAATTTTGAGAATATCATAATAGAGGTGAAAAAAGTACCTATAACCCGTGGTATAAGTTCAAACTACAAAGATGCAGATAATACTGTGAAAAATACAATATAATCGAAAAATAAAACTGCTTTATCAGCGATGGGTATGAAATGAAGATTGACGCTGTCATTTTATACCGATCTGGTCATTGAAACTGCTTGGTCTGGATTTCAACGTGTAAGACAGTGATATGGACATCTTAAATGAAAAATCAAACGTATTAAAAAGAGATAAAAGTTAGGTTGATATATTTCTTCTATACTGTATTGCCAGATTTTGCATCAAAATTTCAAACCGCACAAGTAGGTGTTACGAAAAACGTTGCATCTAGGGTTAGAACTTTATTTCTCACAATTAGTTACTCATTTTACTACAGCTGTAATAGATTCTTAAACAACTGTTTAACAGAAATGAGCATTATTGAACAGCTTAGATATGTTATCTTCGTTTATTATTATATTTCTCGTACGAACCGGCAACACTGTATTCCGCTTTATATTTTATCTCTCTGTCTGTCAACTGGTCGGATATATTTATTTCTGTGGTATGGCATTAAAGTACAGATCAGCGACCAGGGTCAGTACGTAAAATTTTATGGGGAATGTCATGGATCGACATTCTCAAGCCAACTGGACACCAATTTTTTTCGATCATACTGTATTATATTCTATTCTAAGATCAAAAATAATGCGCTATCAACAGATAGGCAAAATCCAGAAAGCTTTGTGAGATAAGTTTTATTAACCACCATAATAAGCATTTAATATTAAGAGTAACTTATTAAATTTTATTGTTATTTATACATTTTAAGTCCGTATTAAATTTTTTTATTAACAACTATACCTAGTTGTTTTACATAACGTAACTCTGTATTAATATACAGTGATTTTTTTTAAATACAGCTCAACATAAATGTAAATAATGATATAGTCATCGATGAGAGAGTTCATTACCTACAAGTATTAGTAAACACATTAAAAAATATTTAGTGGGTATTCCAAGTTAGTTAATAATTTATTTTATTATGAAAAAAAGCTATAAACATAAATTTTTAATGATTTATAAAGCAATTGTTTTAAAGTATCTTTTAGGAACTAAGTCCTTAACAGTATATTTCATTATATACAGAAAATAACCACATTGTACCGGGTCTTTTTTAAAAGCGAGTCACTCTTATAACTTTTTTTATTTTTTCAGATAAAAAACGAGTTTTGGTATGTTGATAATAATGATACCCTATAATACTTTTGGATTTTTTTACTTTATTTGATAGAAAATGACATTCTGAATATAATGACATCATATGTCAACTTTTGACATTTTCAATTAATTAGCATTTTAAATTTCAATCTAGAGTGCGATGGCCATAAAATATAACAACAATACGACTCGAAATACCAAAGTTTGTGGTACCAAATTATTCGTAAAAAAATGCTTTTTCCAAATATGTTAATGAGCCACCCTCGTTCCATTTGAAAAAATTGAGTTATGATTAAAAATACGATTTGGGCATCTTTTTAACGGGCTATATCAGAGAAGAGCATATACATTTCTAAATCGAGAAAAATACCTACTATAGTCTATAAAATGAATAACTTTGAATTTTGACCGTTATTTTTTACCAACATTTCAAATATAAAATTCCTCTGTCAAAAAAGTTACTGATATTCTTTAAATTGAGTGCCTGAACGAATCAGATAGGTAACTCTTTTTACTTTCGTGAAAAGGAAAAGGAAAATAATAAAACAAGTGACAGTTCTTCCTCTTCTTACAAAAATCAACACAAATGTCAAAAGTAAAATGTCATCAGCTTTTGACATTTCTAAATATCAGACCAATGCCGTCTCTAATAGAACAGGCTCGGAGCGAGATTTATGACGTCACGCTAGTTAGATACTACGGATTAATAAATATGTTGTAGAATACATGGAAAACATAATAATTCCTCGTATTTTTGGTTTATATTTTAAAAATGATATAGTTTACATGAAATATACATAATATACAGTTAATAAATACAATATATATACCTATTTATAGTAATAAATAACTTTGGCAAATAAATTATGAACCATACAAATGCAGCAAATGTTTTACAATATACAAATAATGAATAGGTACATAAGATAATGGGTAAAATGTAAAATATATTTTAAATTTTGCGGTTTGAAAATCGATCTAATTTAACAAAAAACATTCAATATCTACTAATAGTGATGTATTATTATTTGCATTCACAAAATGTATATGTATATTTTGCAAGTATCAATGTTCGAAAAATTATATTTGCAAATAATACAATATCATAGAAAAAAGGCTGCAGCGATGGCTATGAAATAAATATCGCTGTCATTTTATATGTAAAATTATTCTAAAATTTTTTATTTTCTTGGGATTTAGGTTCGGGAAAAACGCTGATTAAGTTTTCATTTGTTTTTTCATTATTTTTTTGGTTAAAAAAAACGTTTCGGCTAACATCATAGCCTTCATCAGTGTTGTGTCATATGAAAAGATAGTGTCGAATATAATCCAAAAATTACATATAAAATATTCACACCACATAATGTTTACTGCAATTAATAAAACAATATAAACTTGTCAAAAGATGACCACGTATTTTTTTAAATTATTATTCTTAACACTAAAATTATCTACATTGACTATGGAATACGATTTCAGCCATAGTAAGTAGTAGATATTGAATGTTGTTTGTTAAATTAGATCGATTTTCAAACCCCAAAATATAAAATATATTTTACATTTTACCCATTATCTTATGTACCTATTCATTATTTGTATATTGTAAAACATTTGCTGCATTTGTATGGTTCATAGTTTATTTGGTTTATTTGCGAAAGTTATTTATTACTATATATAGGTATATATATTGTATTTATTAACTGTATATTATGTATATTTCATGTAAACTATATCATTTTTAAAATACAAACCAAAAATACGAAGAATTATTATGTTTTCCATGTATTTTACAACATATTTATTAATCCGTAGTATTTAACTAGCGTGACGTCATAAATCTCGCTCGGAGGCTGTTCTATTAGAGACGGCATTGCGTCAGCATGGCCGCAAGTTGCTAACCTAATAAAATTAACACTAGAAAAACCCGCGGGAACTGTCAAATTCAAAGTTATTCGTTTCACAGACTATAGGAGTTTGTCTACGTATAGGTATGATTAAAAAACATGAAGTAGAACATTTTTTGTACAACGCAAAATAAGGAGGATATACTTGAACAGCCCTTACAGTTAAAAAAAAAGTAAAATTAAGTATGTTAAGAGTGAAATGAAATGGTAATAAATAAAATGAGAGTACTTTTACGTAAAAAGATTATTTTAAGTTAGAAATTCTTATCAACTTCACATACAATTAAGTACTTAACACCAAATTACACAGATTAAATTTATTACAGATTTTCAAATCTCCTAATCCTCCATCATAAAGATAAAAATTTGTAAGATTTTTGTGTTAAGAGAGTTTAATGCTTTTTAAGGTTGTTACAATTTTACATAAAAAGAAATGTTTATTACTAATTATTGTATCTAAGTTAACCAATTTTATATGGGACAGATAGGTGGATTAAATTTTAAAACAGATTGATAAAAAAGGTTTATCTCATAAAGACAGATTAATTTTAAGAAAGATGTATTAAGAATATCTTATGTATTACAGTTTTACTCTATGGTTACGGCACTAAAAGGGATGCAAATACAGAAAAAATCCGGTTATCGCGATCCACCAGTCCTGAAAATATTTGCACTTATTTAAGACTCACTCTGTATAGTCTAGCATTTCTTTTACCTGTTTATAAGATTCTTTTCTAAATTCTCTGACTTATACAAGGTGTCCCAGAAATAAGTGCAAGTATTTTAATTGGTAGTATAGTTCAACCCCAGAAACACGCCTACGAGGTTTTTTCCGCGAAAAAAAATTTTGAAAATTCGGAATTTCTTGAAAAATTTTTGGATTTTTTTTAGTTTTTAGTCAAAAAACAGAATTTCTTGATAATATGGCAACATACAGTCTGACAAACGGATCTGAAACAACGGGGCAACGGCAAGGGGATCGCAATTTTCGAAAATCATGACCGATTTCATTCATAAAATATACACGAGCGTGCGGGGTTTCATAAAGATATATCAGGAATTTTTATAATATTTTCCAGTAAAGTTTATAATATTATTTTACTTTAAATGTACCTACATTTTGTTTAGTCATTTGCCAAATATAGTAATATTTGTTAAAACGCGTGTACTAATTACAATAAACACAAATCAAGTTAAAGATATAAAACACAATACAATAACACCTCCACTGGATTTTTCAATAGTAGTGACTGTTTCTACTATTCCTAGAGAGGGGCATAAAGTTGGGGGTAATGGCAACAAGACGTGCGAGAATCTCGACCAATCAGACTGGTTGAATCCGGGATGCCATGATGAAATTTGTCAGCGTTGCCAGCTTACCCTAAGCGGACCGTATCTTAAGGAAATACTTTACCTTTTATAATAGGCAGAATGAACGAAATTAGTTAATTAGATAAATATACATTATTACAATAAGAACTACGTCAACATATTAGCATATATATAATTATGTATGCTGAAATGAACTAAAATATATTCAATTTATAGGTAATATCGAGCAACTTTGTTTTTGTATAATTAAACGTGACAACATCGACTTTTTTTGCCCGCATTCCTTCCGCTGTTTTAGATTCGTTTGTCAGATATTAGGTAGTAGATTAAATTTACAAGAAAGAATAATCCAGAAAAGATCCAGTGGTTCTCAAAATTTGAGCAAAAAATAATTTTTTGGAAATTTTCAAAGTAAAATAACTCCGTTATTTTGGACTTTCTTGAAAAACGGTAAAGGAAAAATATGTTTCTTTTATCGATATTTACCACCCTTTAAAATATTTGCACTTATTTCTTGGACACCCTGTATAGTTTTCTATTACTTCAAACCACAACTTATTTAGTAGCCAGCTAGTCATGTTGGCTTGTTTTTAAATACCCGCGCTTTACATGCCACGCATGTTCACCTATAACCAGCAACTTTAAGGGGGGGGGGGTTATACATATATCATAATATGTTATAGGTTTGTTGCACATTGATTACTCTTGAAAATAAAATCTGTTTTGACTCAGATATGACTATTAATCAAAAGCAGAACTTGTAAGGAGGGAAATAAATTAAAGTAATACCTTGAAAACCATTAATTCAAACCGCAAGGTGATGATGTAAACAAATGTTTCCATTCCGAGTATTTGTGGTAGTATAACAGTTTTTACTAGAAAATTTATGGTGTTGAAACTAACATTAAAATGCATACTGCTTTCGTTATAACTCAATAAATTAGGTGATAGGTTTATTAACATTACCAAAACAAATTTAGTTAAATCCATTTTTTTTAGTTAGTAAATTATTACACAAAAGACTATTTTTAGAGATCTTACTTATGACTTTCTCCCGTTATCTACCATTATTGAAAATATTTCTTATAAAAAACTTTTCTTATAAAATTACTGTTGTAAAACTGTATCATCCAGTGATGTCACAACTCTTTGGGTTCTAAATACATTGAGAAAAAGAGATGCTAAAAAACAGCATTGAAAGCGATCAACTCAGTAACCATCTATTCAAAGTTAGTCAAAGAATGACTAGAAAAGCTGAAAAAATTAGGCAAAGAAGATAAATCCCTCTTACTCTGCGTGCAATCCCACCAAAGATTAGAAGGTAATGAAAAAGCAATCGATTTAATTAGAAAAGAAGCGGACCACCAACTGGACCAGAACCGTTCTGCTTCCCGAGTGGAAACCATTTTTTTATAGATGGGAACACCTTTAGGGCCAGAGTGTGGGGATTTCATGCGAGAGGGTCTACGCACTAAAAACCCATCTCTGCTCTAAGCTCGCAAAATCTCGGTACCGCCGAAGGCATTTCATCAAGATTAGAGACTTATCATGCTTCTATGTTGGTCTTGTCCGTACCAGATCTTGTCTTTTTCGTCCTTCGTCTTTTTTTTTCATAATGTTCCTTAACATGCCGCAAATCGCTTCGATATTTTCATTCGATGATGTTAGAAGCTTTCCGACGTTTACTCTAGTAATCTTCGTACCACATACTCTTTCTGCGTTTTCCCGTATATCTTCGTGCGGGTGACACTCAAATGGTGTATGGTTAGCCGAGTCTGACGCCTCGCAAAACCAGCATGTAGGAGAGTCAGCCTTGCGGATCCTGTGCAGATACTCGCCAAATACTCCATGGCCAGTCATGGCTTGCGTGATGTAGTAGTCCGTGTTTGCTTGGTCGAATTTTATCCAATCTTTAATATTGGGTATGAAAGTCTTTGTCCATCCGCTATATGCTTCCCATCGTGTCTGCCATTACTCTAGTACCATGTTTCTGGCCTCTTTCCGGAAGGAAGTTTTATTTTTATATATTTGATTTCTTTTCTGGATCAGTAGACTGATTGGAGGTATCTTAGCAAGACACAGTACCGCTACTGTTGGTCATGTGCAGTATGCCGATGCAGCCCTGAGCGCTAACTTCCTATTTATCCTTTCTAACATGTTTTCGTAATGCTTGAAACGCATGGATCTGTCCCAGATTCCCGAGTGGAAACCATCTTAAAGCGGAACTCAAGAACCTGGAAGACTCCATCCGTAACCTGGAATGGAAATCCTCCAATGGCATAAGACACTCGAAGATTGTCACTTGGTTTTAGTCAATTGATTTAAGTAAGAATAATTTTCGGATTGTCACGGGGTTTTTCCCAGGACACACACACTGGCTCCGCAATGAACATATCAGTAGATTGACGCTAAGAAACAACGGCAAATGCAGATTCTGTGGGGAAAATAGGAAAACACCTTATCAATGAGTGCGCCGAAGTGAAGCCATTCGTACCAAGTGAAGCCATTCGTGCCATAAACTTTGGTACGACTGATATCGGTAATGGAGAACTAACCTCTGTAAAACTGTCTCAGATACTGGCGTTTGTTAAAGCCCTGAGACTGTATGATGAGTTATAACTCAACAAAAGGGGACACAATAGATCTATAGGGTCGCAATTATTAACTTCGCCACTAAAATGGCCTAACAAGGCCGATCAATGTCCTTTGTAGGACCGGAATCCTTCTGCGGTGATGATGGTGCAAAAGTAAGAACAGCAATGGCCAACAATTTCCTAGAATACGTTGAAAAAATTACCAGGATAAGAGGCAAGCGCAGCAATTCATAGTAGAAGACTCGTAAAAATTTACGGCAAACCTGATTATCAAAGACATAAAGCTGTCAAAACGGTAGTTTATCTACTAACAGCGCATTAAACTTAATATGTATTTAAAGCTGATGGAATCATGTGCAGATTCTGTAAGGCTGCAGAAGAAACGGCGGAAAACATTTCTATAGTTCATATCAAATAAACTTTTAGTCACGTGATTAAGTTTGACCGGCACAGCGTTGCCCACTTTTACATATTTTCTTTTAATCAATATATTTTAGAAAACAAAACCCAATAATTATAAATATATAAATAGTTATTATTTACATCTACAAAACTCACCTTCTTAAAAGCACTTAAGGGACATAAAGGGCCATTAATACCGTTTTTCCGTTCAAAATATTCTAATAGTAAGTTGCGATGAGTTTTTTACGGCTATTAAGCTATCTTGTATACTTCGCACTAAAAGATATTCTAGAAAGAACATTGTTCGAGTGCAAGGTCTGCTAGTAACCATTTTTAAGCTTAAAATATCATAACACTTTTTATTTAAACCAAAAACTCGTAATACAAAACTAAAGTGTCAAAACGAATGACAATGTCAGGAAATAAATAAATAAAAGTGGCAACTTGACATTTTTTACAGCAGAGCTACCACTCAGGTGGTAGCTCTGTATAAATCCCCAGCGGGAAATTTAAATTCCAGTTAGTCAGCCCGGCGCCGGCGTTGAATATGTCTATGGTTGGCAACAATAAATTTAAAAATCGCGCCCTCGATTACGTAACTAAAAGTTTAATTGGTATTAAATATATAAATATGCGCTTCTTTGCACTAGGCAATGAAAAGTTATTGTCAAAAAGCTGTACGGAATGTTCAGTGTCCAACTTATTAGCCTATTTGCCGCGCTATCAAGCCTTAACATATTAAACTAAAAAAAATAAATAGGGACTTCATTACAAGTTAACGTCTGACTAGAAAAAAATCATAATCCTTGAATTATTGTTGGTACATTGATATATAAATAAAATCAGAAGAGACGGCTCCGATTAATTCTAGTTTTCTATCTTTTTCTCGACTCGAAAGCCAGTTACCGGTAGCGGCTAGACAGTTAACTTTTAATCCATAAAGATATTTCAAGATTTTTCATTTTTTCCTTTGGTTATAAGCCTAAAGCTACCGAAAATTCTAAATTTGGAGTTTGTGACACATCTAGAAGTACCTTAGAATTTTGATGATCTGTCAGTGAGTCAATGTCGAAATTAAAGAAATTTGACAAGCGATAATTCATAAACTATGAGGGATAATTACTAGATATTTTGGTAACCGAGCCAGCTATAGTATGCCTTCAAGTGTAGTGGAAATTAATATTCTTACTTTATCCACAACGAAGTTACAGGGTGGTCAAAAGTGCCGCTAATACTTTCGAGAAATGGATGGTACGGCTGTGCTCGACTTGGCGGGGACACTGCCGTGCTCCCAGATAAAGATCAGAGGACACAATAGATCTCCAATGATCGGAATTCGATACCCGGGATTGACAAAAGCGACTTATAGCCTAGCTAACCAGCCTGGACGACACTTGGTTACGTGTGTGGTCGTCTTAACGGTGGTACCCGAGGCACCACAAGGTTTTCATTATCATCTCTCGCGCAGATTGTTTGTTTTTGTTGCTTAACACCTCGGCTTCGTCCATGTTCGTGCTGTGAGCGCCGCCGTAGTTCTAAATCATGTGATAATTTATTCGAATATTCGGTGTGTGCAAGCCGTGTTAAAGAATTCGCCGCAGATTTTGACTTTGGTTCGTGAGGTGCGGTGATAGGGAAAATAACAACAAAAAACTTGCAGTCATTAGGTCATTGAAGGTGAGCCATTTTTTTAAATTTTAATTTTTAAGGTTCTTTGGGTGTTTAATTCTTCTTTTCTGTTGTTATTGTCAGTGCTAGGAATTAATTTGTTAAGCCTGTAACATCACAGTTGTTAAGTAATCATGTGACGGTCACGATGTTGAACTATTTCTTATTTTTAAATTAAATCTTTATTTAATTGTAAAATACTTCTTTTTTTATAGAATTTATATTAAAATTCTTGTAGAAGAAGACTTATTTAACTTAATATAGCTTCTAATTTAATATAAATCAGTAACACAGTAATATAATCATGTGATCAAGATGTTTAATATATTTTTCAATTTATTATGCAATTATTATGCATTTTCATCAACACAATACTTCAGTTTGGGCTATTATAATAATATTATTTACGATATTACAAGATAAAACCAATCTTTAATTCGATAATGTTATAACATCAATATTTTCTTATCTTCATAGAATTATCCTGTATTTTTCACCAAAATTTAATATCTATTGTTCCATCTCTACTACCTGCAGTCATCAGAAAAGCTTGTATAATATGTAAAAATTGTTAAATCATGTGACGCCTTGATTCATGTGATTTCTTTTTCTTAAACTATTTTCCTTTCTTATACAGGGTGAGTCTTAAATAAGTGCAAATATTTCGAGGGCTGCTAGATCTCGATAAAAAAAAACATATTTTTTAACCGTACTTTGAAAATTTCCAAAAAAACTGATCTTTTTGCTCAAACTTTGGGAATCGCTAGATCTTTTCCGGGTTTTCTTTCTTGCGAATTTAATATACTCCCTATGCTACTATATTATCAGGAAATCATCGATTTTAACTAAAAAAAAACAAAAATTTTTTAAGAAAATTCCAAGTTTAAAAAAAATTTCGCGAAAAAAACTTCATAATCGTGTTTCTGGGGTCGAAATATAGTACTCCTAAAATATTTGCACTTATTTAAGACTCACCCTGTATAATTAATGTACCATTTTATTCTATTTATATCTTATTACAAGAATTTGACTTAAAACAAAAAATTTATAATGTAATAGAAAGATACATGCGACCATCAGGAAAAAATCACTATTATGATAATTATTCATTTTTCAGAAAATAAAAAACTTGTTTTCGTGCAATTATAAAAATAACATTTATTAAAAATATGGTACTTAAGTTAAAAATTTAAGTTCCATTAATATTATTTTTTTTATCTTTTTATCATTAATACGTAATTATTCTACATATTTCGAAAATCTAATATGTATTTACATTTTCTTTTTTAGAAACTGTGATTATCATGAGATCCCAAAATAATTATTATAATTTTTCAATATCTTTATTTGGATTTATATTTTTTCTTATTTTATAATTTTTATTTAATTTTGAATATATTACTAGAAAAATCATTTATTTTCCATAAGAAGATAATGTAACACAAATAATCATATGACTTGGGTATATGTATTCTGTTCATGTGACTATTAAGCACAAGGTTGAATATTTCATATTTCCATATAATGTTTTATTATTTTGTATATTTTTTTGTAAGGTTCTATTCCTAAATTACTTATTTTAGCTGAGCATTTGTCAGAGTTTTTATTTAAATTTGGATTTTTTTAAAAAAATATTGGAAATTTTTTTAGTTTTTAGTTCAAAAAATATAATTTTTTGATAATATGGCAACATAGGTAGTAGATTAAATTTACAAGAAAAAAAAAACAAAAAAGATCCAGTGGTTCTCAAAATTTAAGGAAAAATATATTTTTTTTGCAAATTTTCAAAGTAAAATAGCTCGGTTATTTTGGACTTATTTGAAAAACGGTAAAGAGAAAATATGTTTCTTTAATGAAAATTTACGGAATTTTTTTATTTTTTTATTTTATGGAATTATTGCTGATGACAAATAATGACTAATAATGAAAAAAAAGTTAGTAAAATATTTTTATTTACGGAAATAACAAACTATTTGAAATAAAAACAAAAAACGTAAATTCCATTAAATTAAATGTGCACTAAATATTTTTATTTACGGAGATAACAAACTATTTGAAATAAAAACAAAAAATGTAAATTCCATTAAATTGAATGTGCATTTACTGATAAAGTTGATAAATTTTTGTGAAAAAAAAGCTCAAATTATTTCAGAATCTAAAAATATTTTACTAACATTTTTTTTTCATTATTAGTCATTATTTGTCATCAGCAATAATTTCCCAAGTTTATGCGTATAGGTTAAAAATTAGCCTGTATTGAGGGAAGACCAAATGTCTGTGTATGAAATATTTAATTTTTTATTCAGAAAATGTATCGTTAAGGTGCGTATTCATTATCCGCACGAACGAACGAACGAACGAACGAACGAATGTTCGCTAGTGGTATGGACGGGGACCGCACGATAGAACCGCACGAGAAGACCGCACGCATTTCTTCATTCGCGCGCCAGTTCAAATCGTCAAGATATTGTTATAAACCTGTTTTTTTTTTGTTATATATACCGTCATTGAATTATCTTAAGCAAGTTACTATGGAGCAGTGCATGAGGTCGGGCTGAGGAAGCGAGACCGGGTTCGAATCTCGGCGGAACATCACTTTTTATTTTTTAAATACTGTTGTATTTCTATAGTTTATTTTTAGTATAAGAAAAAGAACTATTTATTCTGTTATTTTTTAATCTCCGTTATTAATATAAATTGATTGTTAGTACAATACCTCATTTAATATAAAATAATATTCTACTTTTTGAAATGTATCGGGCCCTAATTGTACCTAAAAGTAATATATTTTTAGTGATATACCATATTGTAAACTATTTAATATTTTAGTCACTTAAAAAGTTAATTTGCATTGAATAATTGCCTACCATTAAAGGAAATTTGAGCTATATAATCCTTGATGGGCATATTCTGGGTATGCAAATACTTCCTTTAAATTTTGGGTGTCGTTCAACCGATTTATTCTCAAAACCAGAAACTTCTACATATAAAAAGAAGCAGAGGTCACTAATTATAATAAACTTCACCCTTGGTATTACTTCCACTAATTATAATAAACTTCACCCTTAGAATTACTTCTATCACAATTACAATACGTTCATCTGCATTGGCATTTTCTACTTTTCGATGGGAAACAATAAACTTCCCAATATTTTTTAAATGATGTAACAATTCCTCTTGTGGTTACTTTTCCATAGATATCCTCAACTCTGTCCTCATGTGAATTCAGAGGCAATGAAAATGAAAATTATTTACCATAAACATCGCAAACTAAAAACCTAATAAACAATTTTATACCGAATATAGAAATAAATTCAGTATTCTTACCTATCGTCCAAATCCATGTTAATAGATAATTATTATTTTTAAATATATTTTTGGAACTGCTGGTTTTTAGTAGTAATTAAATTAAAACGAACTAAAAAGTCTTAAAAATAAACAATTCTTAACCATAACCTCAAAAATGCAGATCTCCTGTCAACTTTCTTTATTTTTAATTTATTCATTATTTTCCTAGTGACGTCACAGGTGGTATGCGCGAACTGAACGAAATTGGAGCCGCTATCGATCATACCTTGTATTCTTTGTACCATGACGTCTAAACGCATGTGTTCGGTCCCCGTCTAAATATACCGCACTTTCATTCGTTCGTTCGTTCGTTCGTTCGGATAATGAATACGCACCTTTATGTGGCGTTGTTTAAAAAATTAAAGAAGCGTTAAACATTAAACACTAACCTCTGCCAAAGTTTACAGCCTCTACAGATGCCTGAAAAATATATTTAAATAATAATTTTTGAGACAAATTTAAAAATTAAATTCTCTAGGCTGAAATTCTCATTGATTGTTATTTCAAAGATCACCATAACGCCGTTTTTTTCAATCATACATTAGTCTATCCCTTTATATAACAATAGAACAGATGACTAATCAGACGCATTATTTTATTAACGTTTGTAATAATTATTATTAGTTAAAACGAAATGAATCACGTGACATTTTCAATTAACTAATTGGCCCTTTTGACCTATGTGACACGAGAATAGAATATTTAAATAGTTACTGACCTATTTTTCTCTTAATTTAGTGATTTCATGGCTGTGGTTTTTTTTATTAAATATTCGTAACATTAAAAAAGTTAAAAAATAAAACACAAATTAAAAAAAAAATATATATTTTTTTATAATTTAATTGTGTGTGTAACACACCACACACACTAAAATGAGATTTTAAATTAATTTAACAAAACAATTTTATGACCTAATTTTAAATTTGAATAAATGGAGAATCTTGCTATAAAACAAAAAATGCATTTTTTAATAGTTTCCATAAAGTTATAGAGCATGCACATAAAAGTTTTTATGAACTTAAAATTCTAATTTTAAAACAGGATGTAATTTGTTTCATTCAATTACACTCCATTTGAGAAAAAAATCGGACGTAAGTAAATAATATCCCGTTTATTCCGTTTGTAATTTCCGACATTTGCATGTATTTTATATTTATAAATGCATTTTCTAATAATTCTCATGTCTAGTGGCTATTATAGCAGTAACGAACTGACTGCTATAATCACGTGACCTTTGGTTGGTCAGTTGAGGAATTAAAATCGACTTGTTAATATTTATTATTTTTATTATGTATTTGCATTCATAATTATCATAAAAATAAATAATGTTTATTAATTTTATTTATAAACATTACTTAATAAATAAACGTTTAGGGTAATAACTATTCTGTAAAATCAGTTTTAGAAAAAATATGTAATAATGAGACTCTAGAATTTATTAAACAGTTTTCTCTATTTTTTCTGTTGTTTGCTGCTCAGGACGGGAGAAGATATACCTACCCTCTGAAACGTTAAGTATATTTTGTTGGTTACTACGGTCCTACACGATGCGTCCAACGTTGCTTCCAACGTTGGAACCAACGTTGGACGCATCGTTTAGTATAAAGCTATGAAAAAGCATTGTTATATAAAATATACCCTATATTCTATTCATCAAATAAGTACAAAGTTATACTTGCTGTTGTAACGTTTAAATACTTTAATAGATCGAAAAATAATTGTAAAAGATATAACATATAACGCATATCACTAATATCTATTCATCTATTAAAATGTTGGACCGATTTTTGAAGTTATTTCGTGTGAATCTATTACACTTCTAAATGGCAGAGATTTATTTTTAAATTGTGAATTGCCAGAAATCCGGTATTTGAATCCATTTCATTCGCAAACTCCAGTGCAGGACTAGTTTCTTCTGATGTCAGGTTATATTCTTATTCCCGAGGACTAATCAATGTCAAAAGATATGCTGGAGGCAAGTCTGTTTTATACCTTCTTTGAAAAAGCTGAATGTTGAACAAGCTATCTTCCGCTTTCCTTAATTTTTCTTCTAGTGTATTCCAAATTTCTACCAACATTTTGTTCTGCAATAAATACTTTGCACTTTGAACATTAGATGGTACTACTTTTATTTTCGAATTAAGGCAGTCATTACTATTTCCAAAAAAAAATCCCTAGTCATGTCATTCCCCAGCCGTTTTTGAAGCCGTTTTTTTTTATCGTATAGAGTCTTTTCCTGTACTGATTTCTTTTATAGTAAAGATGAGATATTGCAAACAATTTACGTTGATTCCTATTTTGATATTTACTTTGGTTTAAGCACAGATGCTCTGCTTTCCAACTCGAAGGCTACTTGATATTCCACTACGTTTGTATGTAGTACTTAGATAATAAATGGTTGGTTAAACAGTGTGCGTGGTTCATATATTATTAGTATGTAGAACGCAAATGTTTGCACTGAATTTTTTCTAAATCGAGTGCTAGCATTTTAATAGAGATACCATTCGCATGAAATGTAATTATTGTAAAACTGTAACGAAGATTTTATTTTAGTTAGTAGGTTTAGTAATCCCCTGAACAAGATTTAAGATTTGTATTTTAAATTTAATACATAGATTTAAAATTCGTTCAATCTTTGACAAAGAATGAGTTGGGAGGATTAATAGCTTTACTATCAGCACATGTCACAGATTAATAAAATTTTCAATAAAAAATAATCGCATTTTTAACGTCATTGTAACATATTAGTTATTATCCTTTTATTATATAACTGATACTTTAATAATACAGGGGTAATTAAAGAACAAAACTTATTTTTATGGGGGTTTACCAAGCAAGGGATTCAAACTTCCTTGAAAAATATTTTCAAAAATATTATTATGTGTATGTTTCCATACAAGCTTTTATTTAGCAGTTGTCTGTCATTTCAATTCACTGTGTTTCTGTCATTTTTGGGATGTCGTCCCTCGTTTTTTATAAACTTTGGGATTTGGCTTATTATACAGAGTTAATTGAAGGGTTGTTTTTTACCTTATCTTTAAAGCACCCTGTACAATAATTTTGTGTATAAACATTATTTTTCGATCAGAACCATGTCTCCTGAACATGTTCTTTTTTGATTCATATCAACACATGCCTTGGTTAATTTTTAAGAGCGAAATGAACTCTCTTTCAGCCAACGCTCACAGCTTCTACTAACAATTTTCAATTTTTTTAACTATGATTACTTTATGATATAATTTTTTAATATGACGAGATGGTTTTGGTGACCATTGTCGTAACATGACATTACGCTGCATTGGATACTCTATACTAAATTAAAAAAAAAACGTTAAAGACTAACGATACAGTTTTGCAAATGCACAGTTTTGGTTTTAATAAACATTCATAACGATAACAGAATTAACGATATTAAAGAAAACATCTGTAATACTCAAGTATACAAACAGAAAAAAATTGTAGAAAATACCCTAATACTTTGAATTGCCTCCCGGGGGTGCTAGAATTGCTTGTATACGTCCATTCACGATCGTATCACGAGGTGGCTTTGGTGCCTATCGACACTGATTAAAACTTTATATTAAAATTTAAAAAAAAAACGTTAAAGAGTAACGATACAGGCCTGGCTTTAATAAATATTAATAACGCTAACAGAACTAAGGATATTAAAAAAATAAATGCAATAACTAAGTGTACAAACGAATCAAAACCTTGTAAAAAATACTCTAATACTTTGTATTGCCTCCCCCGGTTGCTATAACTGTCTGTAGACGTCGTTTCACACTGTTAATGAGGCTAGAAATATATTGTGTTATGTTTGTATAACAAGTCAAATACTAAAGTTTATAATAAATTGTATTTATTTACGAATTAAAGTTGAGATATTTATATACAGTTTGTTAAAAACATCAAGGAAATAAAGCTAAAAATAAAAAATATATAACATTGTACCGTTGTGTTTTTTTGCATCATATTATTACTGGAGTTTGCAAAAACCATTTATAATCAAATTTTTCGTTGCTTTCAGGGTGAAATATAATCGGCCAAGATGGGGGCCATGTTTAGGAGTGAGAAGATGGCCCTGGCCCAGCTCTTCATCCAGCCGGAAGCCGGGTACTACGCCATATCAGAAATGGGAGAAACCGGATGTGTACAGTTCCGTGACGTAAGTAAATAAATAAGGAAATTCATTCATTTCGTACTTACTACTCATTGAACTAACTAGCTTTATGTACTCCTCCAATCCATGTTCCTTTTTCTCCTTTCTGATGGTATCCATTTCAGAACTTTTTTAGCTATTCGGTCCTCTCTCATTCTTTGTACATGCCCATACCATACCAGCTGTCTTCTCTCTATTTCATCTATTATCGTTTGCTGGACATTCATAATTTCCTTATCTTTTTGTTCGGTCTCTTTAAATTCTTCTAGAAGTCCATCTTGAGTGATAATAGTCGTTGTTTCATTCTGTTAGTGAGCTGCCATGCTTCACATCCATACAAAACTATACTTTTAAAGATGGAATTATAAATAGTATGCTTTTTCTCATATGAGATGTGTTTGACCATAATACTTAGTTTTGGCACCGGATATTTTTTTTACCTTTCAGTATCCTTTCCTCAATCTCGCTCTCTGTTCGCCCGGTATAATCTATTTGAGTTCCGAGGTAGGTATATTTACTGCATATTTCTATCTCTATATTTCTATCCAGATGTAGAGTTTATGCCGCTTGGCCTATCCATAAATATTTAGTCTTCGATGTATGTATTTTCCGACAACCCCCACTTTTCATACTCGTTCAAAAGTCTTGTTGTCATAAATAATTGTAGGTCTTCCTTATCTTGGGCCACTACTACTTGATCATCTGCAAAGTATAGATTGTATAGAGTTGTTTCGTCCTTAAGTGGTATTCCCATTCCTCTGCACGCTCTTCTCCATTTTTCTGTCACTTCATTTAGATAGATTTTAAATAACATCTGGGGATAGGCAGCAACCTTGTAGACCCTTAGTTAAAGGAAAACTTTCAGATAGCGCCATTTTTAGAAGCTTTTCATTTAAAAATGTGAATAATTATAATAAAAATTTTATTATTAATCAAATGTTTTTTTTATTAACATGAAGATAATTACAATTTCACATTAAACGAATGAGATTTTATGTTAGTAGTAAAGAAATATCGTTGTTATGTTTTTGATATTATTAGCAGCGTCTGTATCTTATTTGTAATTGTTGCAGCTCAACGGAGATGTGAACGTGTTTCAAAGGAAATTCGTTACGGAGGTCCGAAGATGCGATGAGATGGAACGAAAGCTTAGGTTCATCGAGACTGAAGTGAAAAAAGACAACGTCAGAATACCAGATGTCAAGGAACTACCTAAAGCACCTAATCCTAGAGAAATCATCAATCTCGAGGTATGCAGTTTTGGTATACATACCGGCCTGGTCATTCTAAATTTGTTTTTTGTGTCTGCATTTTAATCAGAAAAACGAAGATAATGCAGTGTTGCCGGTTCATAGTTCTTATAGTTCAAAGCTTCATTCAGAACATCGAAATTACTGGAATAAATTAGTGATGTTATTTAACGCAGAAGTTTGTTCCTCTAATTTTAATGTAAACATTAAAAAAGTTATTAATTATACTTCCAAATTTACGAGGAAAGTCATTTTGTCCCATAGACTAATGTCATGTGCTAGATATAGATGGGACACTGATATAAAATATCTAATTTCGTCATTTAGAGCCACCTGGTGATCCGGAAGAAACTAATGGAGAGTTTTGGCATAACATAATTTTAGCGTTCCGTTCCGTTACTTATTAACGCTAACTATAACGGCAACGTTATTCAAGCGCAAAATTATTCCTTGTAAAATACATAAGAAATATAGACTTTTACTACATTTTATGTTTTGTTAGATCATTTGAAGTGTAACATATAGTCAAATCAAAAATAAAATTATGAATACAGACATTTTAAACACAACAATGAACATATAGCGCCTGTTTTTTTTTTGATTTAACAAATGAAGACTACAGGGGAAAAACGATCTAAGTCACTTCTTACTTTTGAGATAAATGATTTTGAAATTTAAAGACTAAAGGAAAAGAAATAATAAAATGTAGCGAATCGTAAGAAGTTTTTATCAATAGTTGTATCCTTGTTTATGTTGTATGTATAGACATTAACTGATTAACAGACAAAACAAAGAAAAATAATTTGTAGCAAATTTGTTAGATAAAATAAAACTCGCATTCGCTTGGTTCAATGGAAAAGTGATCCAACTCCATATGGAATAATTCTGTATGTAGTTACTCCGAGGATTACTCGTGCTGGAATAAAGAGAAAAATATGTTTTTATTCTCATTTTTATTATTAATATTGTTATTATATTTTCTTAATATTTCTTTATTTATTTCTTATTTTTATTATTATTTTTTTATTAATATTATTAGCATTAGATTATTTTTTACTTAGGAATGGCGATTTGTTTCTGATAAAATGAAACTACACTACTAGACAGTTCCTTTATGGTTCCACTAGAACATTTCCAGAATTTAATTTCTTTGAGTGCAAATTTGTGTAGCAGTCTTGCAGAGACTCATCTACGAACTTTTTCAAAAATTGTAACTGCTCATACTTGAGTTTGGGCAAAGGAATTAGGTCAGCATAAAGTTCTTGTGGTGCTGAATATATCTATTTTTATTCGTTTTGTATGCGTTGATATGTTTACAACCATGAAATATGGACTTGTATCGGTCTTCCGTGAATTCACGTGATTTTAGTGGAGTTAGATGATTATTTCAGTGTTAAATTATTGCTGCTTTGGAACGGACACTTGATGGGCATAAGATGGCAGTGTTATCTCAATTTCCATTTTTTTGGACTTAGTCCGTTTTTCCCGTGTAGTCTTCAAATAAATTATAATATATTAAAAATACTATACAGGGTGTCCCAGAAATAAGTATTTTAAGAGAACATAAGAAACATATTTTCTCTTTATCGTTTTTTAAATAAAAAAGTCCAAAATAGCGGAGTTATTTTACTTTGAAAATTTCCAAAAAAAAAAATGATTTTTTGCTAAAATTTTGAGAACAACTGGATATTTTCTGGATTTTCTTTCTTGTAAGTTTAATCTAATACTTATGTTGCTATATTATCAAGAAATTATGTTTTTTAACTAAAAACTAAAAAAAATCCAAAAAATTTTTCAAAAAATTTCGAATTTTCAAAAAAAAAATTTCCGCGAAAGAACTACTACTAGTTAAAATACTTGCACTTATTTCTGGGACACCCTGTATACAGCCAACTATATGCTTACTTATTTATGATTGAAGTATTTTTTTATTTGGTACATAAGTTAGGCTTTAAATAAGCAGCATTAAGTTTAAAAGTGGTTATATTTAAAACAATAACAATATTACAACAATCTATTACATTACTATATTACATTATAGTATTTTTGGAACGGAAATTTAGTGATAAATTTACTGATCTAAAAATATATAGTATTCCCTTTAAAAATATACAACTTTGGTTTGAAAATATGTTTGAATCACTCTGTATGTTGACAAAAATATTTTCAAAATGTGCGTTACCATTGCCCTCGTATTAGAAAAATTGAATGAAATTCAAAAATCAAATATAGAACTTTCTCGGAAGCCTGAATGGTTAGCGAAATGCATGTCAGCAAAGTGTTTTGGTGTATCAGTGTATTATAGTGTTTTACTTTACTCTTTAACCCTTGTAACATCAAGGGTTCCAATCTCATTACATTAGTTTTAACGGATACCTGGATAAAAATAAATAAAAGACCGAACCTAGTGTCCTCATTTTTATTTTTAAATTGTCGTTTTGTTTCCTAGCCCACGGCCATTCAAATTGCTCGGTCACAGATACATTTTATTGATAATTAAATATATTGTATTGTACTGCGCACAAAATAATCTGGAAGCATTTTTCTAAAAGGAAGACCTAGCTACCTACAAGAACAACAAAATAAGATTCGATATTTAATACTAGCTTTGTAAGGTCAAGTATTCGAAACCAATGAATACATTGGAAATTGAAGGTTCGTTAACCTTAGATAGAAATATTTCGTATTACACAATCTATTAGATCAGTTCCCTTATGGTTTGGTCATTAGTACCAGTGGCGGATACAGAGGGGGGGCCCATGGGGCTCGGCCCACCCATAAAATCAGTGAGGTGGGTTAAAAATGACGCTCTAAAAGGCATATTTTACATTATTTTTGATTTGGGCCCCCCCCTAAAATAAATTCCTGTATCCGCCCCTGATTAGTACATTGTCTGTTTTACAAGGAAAATTCATTTTTTTATTTTTTTATTTAGTTTAGAAAAAATTACAAACTCAGATGTAAAAAAAACACAACATATTTTTTTACAAATTTAAAATATTATATTTTTTTTATTTTTGCCCTATTTTTATGATTTTTTTAACAGACTGTATATAAACATAATATCTACTTTAATTATTAAACTTAGTTTTTTATAAACTTTAGTATTTGACTTATCATACAGGGTTAATCGAAGGGTTATTTTTTTATCTTAAATTTAAAACACCCTGTGCAATAAATTTGCGAGTAAATTTTTCTAAAACATTATTTTTCGATCAGAACCATGTCTTCTGAGCATTTTGTTTTTTGGTTCATGTCAACACATAACTTGGTTAAATTTTAAGAGCAAAATGAACTTGGCCGCTTGCCTTGGAAAATGTGATACTTTAACAACAGCAAAAAATATGACGTTAATCAAAATTAGTAATATTTTAGAACAAGCAAACATTTTTATGAAGAATACATTTTTCTCAAAATGTCAATAATAAAAAAGTCTTTCCTCTTGTAAAGCCAATCCGGGTACATACAGTATATTTATATGAAATACCGGGTGCGTCTCAAAAGTGACCCCCTGTAACTTTTTTATTTTTTCAAATAAAAAAAACGGGATTTGGTATGTTAGTATATGATATAAATTAGGATTGATTGACGTTTTCAATTGTTTTTGGTCACTTCTTGTTTTACCGGAAATGAGTACAACTTTTGATTTTTAAACGGCACCCTTGTTTTTTTTTGCTTTATTCGATAGAAAATGACACTCTGAATAGAATGACATATCATATGTCAATTTTTAACATTTTCGCTTAAAAAATCGTATTTTAAATATCAATCCAGAATGACATGGTTGTGTTAAAAACACTAATTTTTATTTAAGGAGCCTTGGAAAAATAGATTTGATCGACTAATGTTTTTCGTGTCTTGTCCTGGCCAGTTAAAAGATGCCCACATCATATTTTTAATCACATCTCAATTTTTTCAAATGGAACAAGGGTGGCTCATTAGCATATTTGGAAAAAGGATGGATATTTTTTACGAATAATTTGGTACCACACACTTGGTATTTCGAGTCAAATTGTCGTGAATAGAATCACATATAATATGCCAGAAATTTTGTTTTTTACTATGTATTCTAAAAAAATATTAAATATTACTATTAGCACAGATAACAGGGTATAAAAAACAATATAGAGGTTTCTGTATGATAAATGGAATCGTTTTCACACTGTATGATAGTTATCCAAATAAAAATAAGTGCCCATCATTAAGAGAATAAAAAACGGTATGGAAATGGACCACCCCGTACATCATGGCCAATGCGATTAGGAAAATGGCCTTGACTGGGAAAACTGTCGACAATTAACATAACAATTTCATGCTTTCCCAAAATAGCGGCGCTGTTTATCCACATCAGAAATAATGTTTTTGTATAAATGTTATCTTTTCTCGTTTTCTAACAATAGGTGAGAGTAAACATGAGGCTACAATGAACAGAATATTTTTTCGACAGGACTTTTAACATTATTCACGTCTACAGATCTACAGATGTCAATTACGTCAATGGATTGCAAATTATTCGTTGAAAATGATTTTTCCACATATGCTAATGAGCCACCCTTGTCCCATTTAAAAAAAAACATGAAATATGATTAAAAATACGATTTTGGCATCTTTTAACTAGCCAAAACAAGACACGAAACACATTAAACTCTCAAATCTATTTTTCCAATGCTCCTTGATTAAAAATTAGTGTTTTAATACAGTCATGGTACTCTAGATTGAAATTTAAAATACGATATTTTAAACGAAAATGTCAAAAGTTGACATGTGATATGTTAAAAGTTGTAGTCATTTCCGTTGAAACAGGAAGTGACCTAAAACAATTGAATACGTCAATCAATCCTAATTTATGTCATATATTAACATATCAAATGGTTTTTTTTATCTGGAAAAATAAAAAAAGTTATAGGGGCGAGCCACTTTTGAGAAATACCCGGTATATCATCTACTTGTCGATATACGTGTGATGAAATAATTATATGTGTCAATCTACAGGTTGCTAACAATACGCACACAATAATTGTGTCAGTATTATTTTGTTATAAAATCGTTACAATGTGCTATAAAAAGCTAAACCCGACTTACAACGAGGAACATTGTAAAAATAACAGGAAAAGAATATTAGGATTTAAAATGATTCATGCTTACGATTCAAAAT
Source organism: Sitophilus oryzae (assembly GCF_002938485.1). Taxonomy (NCBI): domain Eukaryota; kingdom Metazoa; phylum Arthropoda; class Insecta; order Coleoptera; family Curculionidae; genus Sitophilus; species Sitophilus oryzae. Next base: position 150,493 of record NW_022146479.1, read on the forward strand.
GCCTAACAGCTAACAACATGCCTATACCAGATTATAAAATTATATTGTCATTATTTTCAAAACGAGCATTTATAGTTATAAAAAGTAATTTCCGGTATAATAAAATAATTAAAAATTATTATTTTAGTGTAATATGATGATATAGATATTTTTACGTTGTGTTAAGAAACTGGTTATTTTTGGTCAATCCAATAAATAGTTATGTTCGAATTTTAGTCCATTGACTCGTACAAAAAAGGCATTTTAAAATTTTTATGTGCTTTAAAGTTCAATAGTTAATAATCAATTTTTTAGGCAGTATACAGGGTGTCCCAGAAATAAGTGCAAGTATTTAAACGGGTAGTATATTTCGACCCCAGAAACACGCCTAAGAGGTTTTTTTCGCGAAAAAAGTTTGAAAATTCGAAGTTTTTTGAAAAAATTTTTTGATGTTTTTTTTAGTTTTTAGTTAAAAAACATAATCTCTTGATATATAGTAAATATATATGGCAACATATATATTCGATTAAATTTACAAGAAAGAAAATCCAGAGAAGATCGAGTGGTTCTCAAAATTTTAGCAAAAAATCATTTTTTGGAAATTTTCAAAATAAAATAACTCCGTTATTTTGGACTTATTTAAAAAACGATAAAGAGAAAATGTGTTTCTTTTATCGAGATCTATCACCCCTTAACATATACTTGCACTTATTAACTTTACTGGGACACACTGTATAGCTAAATTATTTGTTCGCTAGTATCTAATTCTTATTTATTTCTATTATTTTTAACTAAAAAGAAATAATATGCACTTATAGGAAGTTCTCGTTTTACTTTTCGCACGCAAACCAGTAGTAAAAATGCAGCGTATGGACATATCAAATTATTTGCAAATGCTGTATAGAAATTCAATATTTTCTGTGTATAAAATTACGATTTTACAGTTAAGTAAGTTATTTTTTGTGACGGAATCATTTTATTTAATACCTATTCATGCATAATTACATTTTCTAGAAATCTGATGCTAAAACTGATATTTTAGTTTCTTAGTATGAAATCAGACCTTCTTCAATCTCATATTCCATTTCTTTTTATGAAATAGAATTACTTTTAGTATATCATCATACACTGTTTTTTTACAAACATAATAAAAGCCATTTTTTACAATAAAAATATATACGACACTATAATTTTGAATAATCTTCGTTCTACTCATAAATTATGTTGGTATTATAGTAACTGACACATTGAGTATGTAGATTTGTTTTATTTTTTGACAAGTAAGTAAGAGTCAAATAATCAGGAATTTTTTCTCAAATGAATGAGATTTTTAAACGAATAGCATTCTACGTGCTTAAGACATATTATGATTTATTGGTTATAATAAATTTAAGTATACCTACTTTCTCTTAGAAGAAAATATGATCTTAAATTAACTTTTATCAAGTACTTGACTTATACGAACAAAATGAATTGCCATGGTATAAGCAAAACAGTAGCTCCACTCTCCCAGATTGTTGGCAGTATGCAGAGAGCCTCAGATGAGATCTGTCATTCAGGCTGCGAAATTCGAGATTTGCATCCCAGAACAAAGTCGAACTGACAAAATATAGCCGTATCTTTGTCTCTTGTTTATCATATATTGTTTTGAAACAATTAAAAAAGTTTTTAGTATTAATTTGGTCAATTCCTTTTCAAATTTACTAATATATTAAAGGGTAAATCTTTTTTTTATTGAATATTTAAAAAAAAGTAAAAAATATTTAGTTCGCATTTAAAAATTTAGTCTTTTAAAATTATATTTTTATTTCTGATTTATTTTAATTTATGTATTTTTTACAGGCCCACTTAGAGAAAACAGAGGGCGACATCAAGCAGCTCATGGAGAACTCCGTCAACTTGAAATCCAACTACTTGGAACTCACAGAACTCCGTCACGTGCTCGAGAAAACTCAGGCCTTCTTCAGCGAACAAGACGAAGCCAATGGGTTTGACTCTGCCCATAAAGTAAGTACTCTTGTAGATTCTTCTTGCCTAAACTTTACTGAAACTATGTTTTCTCTAGGCTTTGATCCCTGACGATCACAATATATCCGTAAGAGGTCGCCTTGGTTTCGTGGCTGGTGTCATCAACAGGGAAAGGGTGCCAGCATTTGAAAGGATGTTGTGGAGAATATCCAGAGGAAACGTTTTTTTGAAACGAGCCGAAATTGAAACCCCACTGGAAGATCCAACTACAGTAAGTATCAATAATTTTTTAAGACTTTTCACGTCTCATGTCAAGAATGACCCGAACTTGCGTATTTTTTTAAACGGGTTACTCTGTGTATTATTTTTTATTTTATTTGCCATGTTATGAGCTTTCTAAAAATATGATATATAATACTCTATAGGTACTTATTTTCAAAAACAAGCTAAAAAATGCATTATTTAACTTTATAACACAGACGGTCGCACAAGTTAATTTCCAGTGCAGTTTGTTAAGATAACAATATGATGAAATAAAATAATATTATGTTAAAAAGTTAAATAATGTACTTTTTTATGAAAATAAAAAAGATAGTATAGAGCATATTACAAATATACAGGCAAATATTACAAATATATACATACATTTTTTTTTTAAATGGAACACCCTTTATCTTATTACATTTTTAGTTTCTACGATTAAAATAAAGGTAAATTTGATTAAGGTTTATTACACTTACACCTTACCGTTTTTGAAATATTTTCAATTTTGTGAAATTGCAGTAAAAATTTTAAGGCTTCATTTCTCCAAGGGTATCAAAGTTTTTAATACTAAATATTTATTGAAGTTTATTTATTGATCAGTTATTGTGTTTCAATAATAAAAATAATACTACCTCATACAGAGTGTCTAAAAATTTATTTTAAATTATTTCTAGCTTTAAACGGCAATAACTTGTTTAATTTAAATGGAACGCCCTGTATATTTTAGGAGAATCAGATGCACAATTTAATTGTCTATCAAATTGTATTATACCACTTTTTACCTATCCCTTCAAGTTTTCGTAGAAAATGCATTTTCTTATAATTTAAACATCATTTATCAATATACCCATGGAATATTGATATTTTAGATTGTTTTTAAAGCAACAAATGTACAAAATGTACAGGCTAGTAATATTATCTTTTTAGCAAAATGATAATATTACTAGCCCATTTGTATGCAAAAAGAAAACTACCTATTTAAATCTTTATAAAAGAGCATACCAAATACTAATTAATTACATACTTAATTATGTTCGTTAATCGATTATTCTAAATAAATGTGGATTTGAATCAGAAATCAATATAATAATAAGTTATGAAAATGAATGTCTCTGTTGTTATAAATAAGCATTTGTCAAAAAATGAAATATCATTAATTAATTTAAGAAATGAAATATCAAGGTGTTACTTTTTACTACACTGTCTAATACACATACAAAATTCAGTTTTTTAGTATTTGGAGTATTTTTTAGTATTTTATCAATTAATGTAGTTTGAATACTGGAATCATATTAATTGGTCCTCTTTAACAAATATTTAAACAGTTTTTTTGATGTTTTAAAGAAATAAACAAACTATATCGGCAATATTAGTATCTGCACTCTTTAAAAATTTAGTACATCTTTAAAAATAATCTAAAATGTCAGTATTCCATGGTTATTTTGATAAATGAGTTTTAAATTACAAGAAAATGCATTTTCTACGGAAACTTGAAGAGATAAGTAAAAAATGGTATAATACAATTTGATAGACAATTAAATTGTGCATCTGATTCACGTAAAATATACAGGGTGTTCCATTTAAATTGAAAAGGTATAGCCCTTTAAAGCTAGTAATTATTTAAAATAAAATTTTAGACACTCTGTATAAGGTAGTATAATTTTTATTATTGCAACACAATAACTGATCAATAAATAAACTTCAGTAAATATTTAGTATTAAAAACTTTGATACCCTTGGAGAAATGAAGCCTTAAAATTTTGACTGCATTTCACAAAATTGAAAATATTTGAAAAACGGTAAGGTTTAAGTGTAATAAACCTTTATCAAATTTACCTTTATTTTAATCGTAGAAACTAGAAATGTAATAATATACAGGATGTTCCATTTAAAAAAATACAACTCTGATATTTTTTATTTATTTGGGACACTTTGTATCTTGTAAAAATATTTTTAAATTGTAGCTCTAATAGTCCTTCAATGCACCCAAAACTTACAATTTGTAAAAATCTAATCGTTTATCTCCAATACTCCGTCTCTTATGTGGTGAACAACCCTGTATGATAAGAACCTATTTTTATTAGGGAAATGAACACTACAAAACAGTATTCGTCGCTTTCTTCCAAGGAGAGCAGCTCAAAACCAGAATCAAGAAGGTCTGCGCAGGCTTCCACGCATCGCTGTATCCCTGCCCCAACACTCAGCAAGAACGAGTCGAGATGCTCAAAGGAGTAAAAACAAGATTGGAAGATTTGCAGCTGGTTCTGAACCAAACACAAGACCATAGAAATAGAGTTTTGGTAAGTTTGAATCTTATTACTACTGGAATATCATAAAAGGTTTATCCAAAAAAATCCTACGGGTTGTCAGCAGTGGCTTACTAATGAACAAATTTGCCTAACGAACATAAAATACTTAACGCTTCAGAAAGTATATCTCTTTCCTTCGTCAGAAGCAATAAAATACAAAGAACAAAGAAAAAAACTATTTAAAATAGCTAAATGCAACTATTCGAGAACACTTTTGTATTTTTTTAAACAGATACGTCTACAAAAACCGTTGACGTTCTGTTAAAATGACATTATATCAAGTTAAACGTCAACATTAAAAATGACTACCTGATAACAATTACTTAATAAGGTAAAACCAAAAAGCTTTAAAACTTTCTGTATGATTATTTTTATTTTTTTTTTTAATTTTTACATATGTTATGTTCTTTAAAATAAAAGAAGTGATTGCCATACATTACTAACATCTACAGATGCATGAGCAATACATTTATTTTTATTAGATTGTATTAAAAAGCCTCTTTTATTTTTCTTTTGGAGGCTATCGCTTTTTATCTTTTATAAAAGGTTTCAAAAAATTCTATTTCAATAATCTGCTGCTGAAAAAATGACAAAGAAAATATTTTATTAGACAATATGGTATGTTTTTTTTTACTTTTTCTTTATATGTGTACTTAGGTGAGCGTGGCTAAAGAACTACAAAACTGGAGTATAATGGTGAGCAAGATGAAAGCAATTTATCACACTCTGAACTTGTTCAACATGGACGTGACCAAAAAGTGCCTTATTGGTGAATGTTGGGTGCCTTCTAACGATATTCCTAATGTCCAAAAAGCCTTAGCAGATGGATCGGTAAGTTATTTGTTAATAATAATTATACTTATTTAAGAAGTCTATTATATAGTTATAACTATTATGTTTTAGAGCGCTTGTGGAAGTTCCATTCCATCATTCCTCAACGTTATCGATTCCAACGAACTACCGCCTACTTTTATAAGAACGAATAAATTTACCAGAGGATTCCAGAATCTTATCGACGCCTACGGAGTCGGTTCATACAGAGAATGCAATCCAGGTAAAAACAAATTTACACAACAAAAAATAATGGTTAAAAAGTTTACTGAACTTGAATATTGTTCTTGATCGTAATTATATTAATTTTTAGCCTTATACACAATCATTACATTCCCATTTCTCTTTGCTGTGATGTTTGGTGACTGTGGTCATGCAATTATTATGTTTGCCTTCGGACTATGGCTTGTATTGGCCGAGAAAAAAATTGGAGCAATGAAAAATAAGGGAGAAATATTCTCTATCTTCTTTGGAGGTCGTTACATTATACTTCTCATGGGAATATTCTCGTTTTATACAGGGTAATAACTTTTTTGTAATCTGTATAGTGGCCTTTGAAATTATGACGTAAGACAGTACTTGTCAAGGTTTTTCTTGTTAGGTTATCTTATGTAGTGGTATTAAAAAGGCCACATTTATTTTTTGATTCATATTGATGCTTGTAATCTATCAGTTTAAGGTGATAAACAGTAACTTTTACCTTTTAAAAGTTTTTTTTCACTAGTGTGTTCATTTTTATAACACGGAAAATTATCAATAAACATCAATATTCATGTTAAACCCATAGTAACACAATGCAATAAGTCTGACTACTTTCGTGACGACATAAATCGTTATAGCAGGCCTTTATCTTCACGAAGGTTGTGGTTATTTTTTTTAGAAACTAACATAAAATTTTTCAAAAGATCGAAACTTACCTAAATATGAGTTTTTTTTATCAAATTTGCAATGTAGAGCTCAGTACGACAAAAATTATTACCGATTTGATTATTTCAAAGGTTACTTGACACCGTTTTTTTCAAAAATACGATATTTTAATGTATCTCCAACGTTTCTATTAGGTTTGTGTACAATGACTTGTTCTCAAAGTCCATGAATATCTTCGGCTCAAGTTGGAAGGTGAACGAGACAGCTCTTGGAGAAGGTTTCACGTTGCCTACCCATGAAGATGACACCATTGAAGGGCAGTTTACACCCAGAGAGAATTATATAGGAGAACCGTACTTTATTGGTATGGATCCTGTCTGGCAGGTCAGTATATTTATATTAGTATACAGGGGATTTCACAAACCTCGTGTGTTTAACAGAATTATTCTGATAAAATATAAAAAATAGAATTAATTTATACTGAAAAACTATTTTTGAGTATAATGTATTTCATTAAAAAAAATATTAATATTAAAAAATTATTTTTTTCCATAGCAACTGTTAAAATTTTTTTCCATAGCAACTGCGTTAAAATTACCTTATATCTATCAAAAATAGTAGATAATATAGTACTTTAACCGCATAAGTTAAAAACTTTACTTCTTCTCTTTCATTTTTGAAAATTTTTGTATTCCATTTCATAAGTTATTCGAGATTTAAATGGAAGTCTGAGCATGAATATCTGTTGGTAATTTACTTATTTCGTTTTGAGCCATTTCTGGCTCCAATTCAATCAGCAGTCGACACGAAAGAGAATTAAAAAATATTGACTCAAAACTGACAACTAAAGAGACAACTTTATTTATTTGTCAAATTACATAGAAACCAACGCCAACCCAGCACAATATTTTTTCTACTCGTAATAAATTCTTTGAAATAATAATTTATGAATATTTTTTAAAACGTAACTCGCTATGGAAAAAAATATTGTTTTATACACGACGATAAAATTGTATTATCGTCTCCCGAAATTAATTCTCGGTCAACGATAAAATACCATTTTATCGTCTTGTATAAAAATAACTATTAATCTATCAAAAATTCGCACACAATTAATTTAGTTTTTCAAAAACACTTCAATTAGCATTTTTTCATAAAAAAAATGAAAAGGAAAATATAAAATTACTGTTACATTATATCTACTAAAATTATAGTTGCAACAAAATTCTTGAATTGAATTTGGACAAGGCAAAGAAATTAAGAATATGTTTCATGAAAAGAATGAGTGTAATGTAGATTTTGTTGATATAATTATAACTCCTGTTTATCAAACTTAAAATTTGCATCAAATTTAATGTTGTAAACATTAGTCTACTTAGTATAATAACGGTTTTAAAATAACTTAAAACTTTGGTTCACACGCTCTAAAATTATCAAAATAAATAAACTAAGCAAAATCAATATTGATCCTGATACGAACATATTTCTATAGCTATAAAGTTATAAGGATAATCCATCTCAAACATACGTCGACTATGTTTTTTTTAAGTTATACATATAGTAATTCTAGATGCTTATCATTTTCTAAAACATACAGGGTACCTTTGGCTGAACTTGCATTGCAAGGTTATAGAGAATTAAAATATATGGATCGGGTCTTTTTTGCGCATCTGTGTTTCTTCTGGTGATTTACAGAATCTGCACGTGTTAATACCATCAGCTTCAAAGGCCTGTGAAGTAGTAGAAGCGAACGAGTCGCATTGTGATCCGATTCAATTCTTACGACTCGTTCTTTGAATCTCACGATTAATTTTTAATACTCGTTTTAATGAACGACTTGTTCAATCTTTGCCGTTCTCTAACCTGTTGATCTTACAATAATGCTCTATTAATTCTATATTATCTGCTGACCGATTATAGTTTCCTCTCTTTGGTTATCAGATGTGTCTTAGATCGCTACTTGGATCACTGTAGTTGTTTCAATGCTTTTTTGTTCAATGTCTTGATTTTTAGTGATAGATATTAGAAACTATAAACTGAATCGATAATAATTTTTACATATATTATTGCAGGTATCAAAGAACAAAATTATTTTTGGCAATTCCTTCAAAATGAAGCTGTCAATTATCTTTGGCGTGGCTCACATGATATTTGGTGTCTGCGTTAGCACCTTCAATTACATGTAAGTAGCTTCACATCTTTTGGATGAAAAAAAATTTTCATTGTTGTTTATTAATGTTTCGTTTATTAAAGCTTTCAGTTAAAAAAATCTTTTGCTAATGTTTTTTATATGTATAGATAATACCAAATAAACGTTTAGTCACGTGATTAAGCTTGCCCGGCACAGCGTTGCCGAATTCCACATATTTTCTTTTAATCAGAATATTTTAGGACACAAAAATGAATTAATTATAAATAAATAAACATTTATTATTTACATCAGCAAAACTCACCTCCTTAACAGCACTTGAGGGAAATAAAGGGCTATTATTATCACTTTCCCGTTCAAAATATTCTAATAAGGTTGCGGTGAGTTTTTCGCAAAGGCTATTAAACTGCTTCAGCATCTTGTACACTTCGCACTACAACCGGTTCTAAAAAGAACACTTTTCCACTGCAGTGTCTGCTAGTTAAAAAATTTCAAGCATTACAACAAAATTTGCTTAAACCGAAAACTCGAATACACAACTAAGTGTCATAACGCATCAAAATGTCAGAAACTAAATAAATAAATGTGGAAACTTGCGGTTTCTTACAGCAGAGCTACCACCTGAATCGTCAGCGGGAAATTTAACCCTGGAGTACTCGCGTGGGATACAGACGTATCCCACGCATGTCAAAAACGCGCATGCGCCGACACTGAAACGAAGCTGCCTACATGCCTCTAGGTATTCTTTTATCACACTTTGCTTGTGCCACTAGTATTATTGTGGATGTGCTACTTTTGGATTTTACCGTGTTTACGTGTGTTGTATTGCTGTGGGATACAGGTGTTTCCAGCGCGACCCTTTATGTCGTCTTATAATCATTGCCATTTTGCAAGTTTTTTTTATATCATTAATAAGAAAATGACTTGTGAATGAAAATATAATGACTAATAAATATATGATGAATAATAAGAATGACTTATGAATCCCAAACTCAAGCCTAAAATGTTAATTTTTTTTATATCAAAGCATTTTGCTTTGTAGCCAAAGGCCTACGAAAATATTAATTTCTATTATATTATTACGTATGTCCTTTTCGTATTAGCTCAACAAATTGGCAAGAAGGGGTCCGAGTAAATGGATTCAGGGGTGCATAGGAGAAAAATGCCGGATGGTACTCACTATTCAAGAACGTTTAACTTCCGTGGAAGTCCAGCAAGCAAAGAGGCTGAAAACCGGAAATAGTCGATGTTATTTGTGTCCTAGAAAAAAGATAAGAGGGCCAGAAAGTATTGATCTTCATGTAGCAAGTGGATTTGCTTAGAACATAAAAAGGAGCTACCAACGCTTTGTGTTAAATGCACAGAAAATTAAAATCGAGCAATATCAGTTTTTTTATATTCATATGAATTGCATGTTTTTGTTTTTTCGTCTGTGTTCATAATACAGTATTTTTTTCGTAAATATATATTTTATTTCTCATAAAATATATTATTACGCTAATTTTTCCACCTAAATACAATAGCTTTGCATAGGGTTACAAATGTATCGCATGCGACCGCTGGTGTAATTTTTCGCCGCGCGAGTACTCGAGGGTTAAATTCCAGTTAGTCAGCCCGGCATCTAATACGCCTGGTTGGCAACAATGAATTCAGTAATCAGTAATGATGACGTATCTGAAAGTTTATTTGGTATCGATTTAGAGCATTTTAACTACATTTATTATTTGTGTTCTGTGATTATATCTAAATTAGATGCACTCTATTTTTATAATTAGTTATATCTGTAAACCTTTTTTAGTCATTTCAAGCAAAAGATGCAGTTGATTCTTCAGTTCATCCCACAGATACTGTTATTGACATTCCTCTTCTTGTGGATGGTTATCATGATGTTCATGAAATGGATCATATATTCTGGACAGTACGATCATATAGGTACGTTTTTACGATATACATAGTTACAGTTGAGGGTTGGAACCTTTGGTGTTACACAGCAAAATCAAAACACTAAATCACCACAATACACCAAAACACTTTTACTTTTACCCTGGACGCGCGTTTCGCTAACCATGTTAGCATCATCAGCAGATGATTAAAAAACTAACCTACAATCTACAACTTGGGCGTTTATATACTCACTTAGTGGGCAACGTGTGGGCGTGACAAGATCTAGCCAACCGAGTCAGAGCCCACCGAGCGTAACAGTTAGATTTCCGCTACTAGAGTAGTAGGAACTAGAAAGAACTTGAAGGAATTGGACCGTTGTCTCTGTTCATACTATCTTTACATTTATTAATTCTGATACTTTCATATGCATCTTAATTGACTTGACTTGTTTAATTAATTTTAAATTATTAAGATCTATGCAATGTTTTTTATCAACAATATGTTCGGCAACGCAAGATTTATCCGGTCTACCATATCTTATCTGAGCTAAATGTTCTTTAAATCTAGTTAATATTGATCTTCTAGTTTGCCCAACATATTTCTGATTACAATCTTTACAAGAAATTTCATAAATACCCGACCTTTTTTCCATTGGAGGTGTTTTATCCTTTGGATTACCTAATAATTGTTGTAATTTATTATTAGCACTAGACACAAATTTATAATTGACATTCTTAAAAATTCCTTTTAGACCACGGGATAACTCTCTATGAAACGGTATTGAAAAATATTTTGACGTATCTTTCTCCACTTCAAAAGTCGAATTGTAGATTGTAGGTTAGTTTTTTAATCATCTGCTGATGATGCTAACATGGTTAACGAAACGCGCGTCCAGTGTAAAAGCACAGAATATCTAGCTACGCAACAGAAAAATACTCGAAATGAAAGAGCTAAAATTGCACAAATAAAATACTAGATGGCGCGACAATATCATAATCAGAATATAATTGGAAATTTTCAATTTTCGGTTTTAGATCGACGGCACGTCGACGGCCTTGAAGCTCGGCTAAAGATGCACAGTTGCCAGATTCAAAAAGACTTTAATTGGCATCCCATTCTTTTTCTGGTGTATAATAATTTCTTTCTATTCTTCGTTTCTTGTCAGATACCCTTACATTAATTATCGTTTGGCTTTTAAAATAGTTTTAAGTTTAAGTATATTATTAGAAAACATATGCTCACAAAATACATTTTTAATATATGTAATACACTACTTTATTATGTTAACTAAGCAAATACCTTTAATTACCTTTAAAATTAATAATATACAGGGCGATTGATAGTGATATTTATTAATGCTGAAACGTTAGTAATGAAATATATGTTTAATAATAATGGAAATAATTTATTAAAATGCAGTATAAGAAATGTTAATTGACTAAAAAAATACTATAAGAACAAATGTCTTCTGTTGCCACGTTATTTATATAGACCTAGGTAGATTTTAAAAAGTGACACAGGTACAATTAATAATATATTAGTTCGGCATAAAAGTTGCTGTCACGACATCGTACAATAAATTAAAATTCGTAAAATAAATTAAAATTATTAATTAAACAAATCTTTAAAACGAAACGCAAGTATACCAAATTTTGGCCCAATCGAACTCCAGGGAATGATATCATAATATTGTACTATATTATGGTACCACTCGATATGCTTCATAATATTGCAATGTCACCGAAGATCCATAGTATACCAAATTTAAGCAAAATCGAACGCCAGGAAATGGTATCGTCATATGATACTATAGGTAGGTACCACTTTATATGCATCATAGTACCATCATATTACAATGTCATCGAAGATACGTAGTATACCAAGTTTAAGCCCAATCGAACCCCAGGAAATGGTATCGTAATAAGGTACTACATTATGGTACCTCTTGATATGCTTCATGGTACCATAATATTGCAATGTCATCAAAAATTCGCAAGTATAATCAATCATAATATGGTACTATAGAAGGTACCACTTTATATGCATCAAAGTACCATCATATTACAGTGTCACCGAACATACGTATCATACAAAGTTTAAGGCCAATCGAACGCCAGGAAATGGTATCGTAATATGGTACTACATTATGGTACCCCTTGATATGCTTCATGGTACCATAATATTGCAATGTCATAAAAAATACGCAGGTATAATCAAATATGAGCCCAATCGAACGTCAGGAAGTGGTATCATTATATGGTACTATAGAAGGTACCACTTTATATGCATCATAGTACCATCATATTACAATGTCACCGAAGATACTTACTATACCAAGTATAAGTCCAATCGAGGAAATTTAATTACAATCAAACGTCACAAAGTAATTATAATTCAGCTCTAAGATTTAACTCTTACTAACATGGCAATTTAAATACCTAAACGTTTGAAAAAAGAGCTCTGATCTATTTTAATATGTTTAAATGATGCAGGCTTTATAAGGAAGTATTACAATATGAATTGCACAACGGCAACACTGCATAAAATTCGTTTAAATTTCGTTTGTAGAAAACTGTTTTCCTTTAAATTTATCGCCCTCTATTATGTAGTAGCAAAACTACCGCATCAAAATGTCTGATTTGGAGACAGGCTTTTAAAACCTGTCTCCTTTTGATACCTACGATTTTATACGTGTAACGAGGCTTCTGTTGCGTAGCTAGATATTCTCTGGTAAAAGTAAAAGTGTTTTGGTGTATTGTGGTGATTTAGTGTTTGGATTTTGCGATATACATAGTATAAAAATAAATTTTTCTAGTACTTCATAGCAAAACATAAAACTCAGCGAATTAACCATTTATTACTTCAAAATAGGAGAATTTAAGAACACATTAAAGTTTAACACTATTTTCCTTCGGCATAAGCTATATAAATTACTCTTCTTCACCTAATTCTTTATTTCGGATTCATATTTTTCATTAAAACTTCACAAAATTTACTTCTGACCACCTAAAAACATCACTTGAAAGCCGAAAGTTAAACCGTAGTCAGCTGAGACATGAATCAGCTAGCCTGAACAACTGACATGATATTAAATTCATACGAAATGAATTAACTTTATCAGTTGATTTGAGACTTGACTCGTCTAAGCGCACCTATACTCTTTCAGACACAAAACTCGGCTCTTCTTGCGCACCTTCTGTTTTGATCTACTTCATCAACATGATGCTGTTCAAAAACAGGGACCCAGAAAAAGACTGCGACGAATACATGTTCGAATCACAAGGCGATGTCCAGAGGATCTTGGTCCTACTCGCCTTGCTCTGCATCCCATACATGTTGCTGGGCAAACCAATTTACATCATGGTTAACAGAAAGAAGACTCAGAAGCCACAAATAAACGTAAGTTTGATTGGATCTACAGGTTTGTATATTTATTATATTTTTCTGAGAGTTTATTCTTAACAGGGCAATCAGGGTAAAAGAAATGGTGACATTAACCAAGGTCTCGAAATGAACGAAGTGACAGAAAACAGCACAGATCCCAATGCGCCAGCTGGTCAAACTCAGGTGAGCCATCAGCATGAAGAAGAGGAACCAGAGGAGGAACCTATGGGTGAAATTTGGGTGCATTCCGCCATTCATACCATTGAATACGTGCTGGGTACCATTTCGCACACGGCCTCATATCTCCGGTTGTGGGCGTTGTCACTTGCTCATTCACGTAAGTACAAGTTTAATCTTAATTTATATTATATATTTGAGTTTCTTCCATAAGTACTCAATGCTAACTTAATTCTTCTGTTGATTTCTTGTAGTAGAGATCCCGAGCTATGTATTAGTTGTTCTAATCTTCTACTGTTTCCAGTGTTGTGTTATTTATTAGAAGTATTTTCTGTTTAATAGTTTGTTGTACGTTACTTTAGTTTTTGCTAAATTTATTTTGAGACCTACTTTATTGCTGGATGTATTTAGTTCGTTAATTTGTGCTTGTAGTTCTTCAGGACTATTGGTAATTAAGACTATGTCATCAGCGAATCTTAGATGGTTAAGATATTCCTAGATTCATCTGTTTTAAATCCTTTGTTGGTCCAGTCCAGTTGACGGAAGATTTCTTCTAGTATTCCTGTAAACAGCTTGTAGCGTTTTTTTAAAACATTATCACTGCGAACGGCAGCTTTTCGTTGGTAGAACAGTCGTGGATCAGGTATTTCACTGGAAAGAAACTAATTAACAATAATAACTCGAAATTATAAATATTGGGCGCCAGGCATGTACAGAGAAAGAAAACACAGTTGTATATTACCCTTGTTTATATTACTTAAAACTAATGACTATATTTATTCATGATGTTCTTAGATGGTACATGATATTGTAGAGTTCTAATAAATATATAGTGGTTATATGTCAAAGAAAGTGGTGGTAAGAGTCGTACTAAATATCAATGGAAACAACTACGATAAAATACAAGACATGTAAAGTTTAAGAGAATGTATGAAATGTAGCATTACTTTAATTAATTCGATATATTCCATATGATGCTAAATCGAAGATGTTGCAACCTGTCGATTCTAGAATCTATGTTTGGTTATTCATCTGTTAAAATAGTGCGATAATAATATCTATAAAAGTAATACCATTACAAGATGTAATGCAATGAAACCTAAGATCTAAATTGTATTTAGTATTAATTATTATATTAAATATTAAATCGACATGAATGTTCTTAACAATCTAACCACTAAACATAGTCTGTACGATATTATTTAAGATGTACGTTATTGTTTAAGACTGTAAATGTTTTAAATGTTAAATGTAAAACTAGAACTTAAATCTACACTTAGCTGTTCTTTATGTAATCTTGCTTTAAACAGTAACAGCGTGAGGTGGTCTCGCATCTCTGTACTCAGCCATTCAACACAACCAAAGGGGCCAGAATGAGGACACCATGAATTGATACAGCCGTAACTAGCGTCTTTCCCTAGCTGGGAACGAAGCAGCATGGGACTCAAGCTACATCCACGCTGTGGCACTTATATGTAAAAAAAATCATTCTTACTGGGGATACTCGTCCACAGGACATCTGTACATAAGATAATGTCCATACATAAGACACTACCCGTACCTTGGACCCTCGAAATACTTCCGAGGGCTCAATAAATAATAAACATCCTGTCATTTCTTCCATGTGACATTCTGGAGGACAAAAGAAAAGGGACGCCAACGTGCCAGCAAAATACAAATACAAGTTGGGACATCTGTAACTCTACCCTGTAGCCTCGAAATAGCAGCTGATTCAGATTATACAGCAAGATTTAAATAATCACCGTTTCTAAAAACACTGGGACTAATGGCGTCTGACAGGCCAAACGGTCAAACCAAAAGTGCCGTTAAATCACAGAGAGTTGACAGAAGAGATGTTGACAGCGCGCGCCTCCACAGAATAGTGAAACGATAGCAGGGTTGGCGACTAGGGAACGTAAAAATTACGCCAAGCGTACCAACAAAATGATCAGGCCTGAACGAGAGGGAATCCGGTGACGATAAGCCCAGACATCATATATTATATGTAAAAAAGACATGTAACGAACTAAAAACGTTACAAGCTTTGGGGATTTTTGGGTTGGCAAGTTGGGAACTCTGGGGTTGTTTTTATATATCATTACTCTTGCTTTGGCTTCTTTGTATATGTTACAGTGAAAGTCGGAAATACAGTGACTGTTAACATTCACTAGGAAATGCTAGCAATGAAGCATTGGAACAGTGAAAGTGATATTTTAAAGAGATTTCTTCAGAGAGTCAACTTTTCCTAGTAATTTCTAACATTTACTAGTGAAAGTAACATTTACTAAAGGTTGCCAGTAAAAGTTATTCTGTTGTACAGGGCGAGTGTGGTAAGGAAGAATGTTGGTGGAAGTTAGAACAAATAAAACTTTTAAGAATATTGGATCACATCAATATTCAAGCTGATCCACATATCTAAAAAACTACTTACTTTTTTAGTATGTCTATTAAAAATTATAGAAAATAACGACACAACCTTCTAAATATTAAAAGAGAAAACATAGTAAACATTTTAAAGCGTACAAAACAATTAAAAAAAACATTCATAAATATAAGATTATGTATTGGTACAAGCACAGAATATCTAGCTAGATATTCTGGGGTACAAGGTTTTTTAATAAAGTTCGTTTCATCGTGGACAAAATAAAGTATGCCCGAATTTTCGTCAACGGGAGTTATTCGTTTTTTCAAACCCGCTACTTCAAGCATATCAAAACGTTTAATAAATTCATAGTCACTAGGTTCCTTAATATATTTTTCTCTTGCGCCCTTAACTTTTGCTATGACTTCATTATATTGTAAAACTGAAAAACAAGCACTATTAAATTCTTGCGAGTGCCTAGTTTACCATAATTTTTCACAGAAAATTTCTTCCATGGGGAAAATACCGCACAGTACTTGGATGGCGTAGTGTGAGCAAATCAGTGAATGTGAGCTTTTACTAGTAATTGTTAACAATCACTTATTTCCAACTTTTACTGTAACATATATATTGACGAGAATTTCTATACAAGGCCTGGCAATACCTTGTTTCGCTAGGGCTTCTATTATTGCCTTAGGCTATATCGTAAGGAAGTTCATATTATTTTGTTCGGCTGATAGCTTCTCTTAGTGTGTGTACGTGATCAATCGTGCTGAAGCCGCTTCTAAAGCCAGCTTGTTTTCGTGGTTGTGTAGCGTCTAGCATGTTTTGTATTCTGTTGTTTATTATTTTTGTGGATATACGGGGTGTTTCAAAAAACATGTGCCATCTCTCGTGGGGAGATTCCTCACGTAAAAATAGGATTTATTTTTCATCAACATACGTCCGATTCTGCTTTGTTTCGTACCTATACAGGGTGTAAAAGTCTTAATATTTTTTCGATTCATTATAATTTTCTTTCAAATTAATTAATAATTTTCCTTGATACAAGTGTAATGGCAACATTTAAAAATGTTTAATATTATTAACTTGCGAAAGTTTTAAATAAGTACTCGTTGATTTCTCATCAAAAAATACGAAAAAATGTTCCTATGCACATGGGTATGGAAATGCATAGTTTTAGAGTTACAGGATGTTAAAACTTTTTAAAATTAGTTTTTTTTGTAATTATCTTACATACCACTATTTTTTTATTTGAAATTACTGTAGGTTGGACTAATAGTAATAATACCTAATAGTAATAATATTTAATAATAAATTAGATAAAATATATAATTCATTAATTTTATTTTAATTTTATTAATTTTGATTAATGAAATTGCCTTTATCTCATCAAGAAGGTGGAATTTGAGAAAATATCAAGAGATACGTTTAATTGCATTAAACGGCCTACACAATTTTGATATCAAAAGAAAAAAAGTCAGTGGCGCACATGTTTTTTTTACAAATATTCCAGTAATAACGCATATGCACGTCACTTATGAATTTATCGGCCCTGTTTTAGCATTAAAATATAGGTAGAGCACTTATAGTAACTTTTACCCTCAAAATTTCATTCGAATCACTGAAAGTACTTGGAAGAAAATTATAATAAATCGAAATATTATTAAGACTATAACACACTGTAGCTACGAAAAAAAGTTGAATCGGACCTATGTTGATATGAAAAATAAATCTTATTTTTACGTGAGGAATCTCCAAACGAGAGATGGCACATGTTTTTGGAAACACCCTGTATAATAATAATTTTTAATAGTAATAGAAAATATTTGGGTATTTCGCTATTGATACTTCAATATTTTTTGTGTCGGTAGTGAAATATTCAAATCTTTCCTGTAGTGAACCTGTCACAAGAGTATAGAGATAAATATTTGACAGTATCTTTTTCTTTTTCTAGAACTATCAGAAGTATTATGGAACATGGTCTTCCAAATGGGACTGAAGCGAGAAGGGTTCACAGGCTGCATCACTGTCTACATCTTTTTCGCTGTGTGGGCTGTGTTCACAGTGGCCATCTTAGTATTGATGGAAGGATTATCTGCTTTCCTTCACACGCTGCGTCTTCACTGGGTAGAATTCATGTCGAAATTCTACAGCGGTGAAGGTTACGCCTTCGATCCGTTCAGTTTCAAGGCCATCCTGGCTGCAGAGGAAGAAGGTGGTGAATAAAGAAGATTAATTTTCTCATTTTAAATTTTGTTTTGTTCGTGTAGAGAAATCTGCGATTTTAAAGTATTAATAAAACGATTTTCTTCTTTAAAAAAGGTTTTATTTTTGTCGTTGATTATATTTTAGTCTATAGAATTTTATTTTGAAGATGTATTGTTTTCTTTAAAGTACAATATATTTAGTTTGTTGCAAGTAATGCTGCAGTTTTATTTTCCTTTTGTTCAGTTTGTAAAGTTTATAAATTTCGTTAAAAAGAGAATCATGTTGAAAAGGAAATTGACTCATAATGACTGAGGTCTGGTCCAAGTTTAGTCGTTTTATTTTAAGTAAATATTTGATAGTGAAGAATTTTTTTGAATTGAAACTTCTTTAAGCACGACGGGAGTAAAAATTGAGGGCCGTGACATACGAGAAGCGTCAGGAAAAGTGTTAACGATCGGAGGTTAAGACGGAGCGTCGTAACTCGGGCCCTATGTGAGTTAGGGGTCTGAAACTCGGATTGAACGTATCATGTGCTACGAAACCCAATCGTCAATGAATCAAATCAAAAAATAGTCCATTTAAAGGTTGATTCTCACTATACCTTCCGTTTCCATTCCATATCCGTTCCGTATTTTTTATTGTATTCACGCTAAATAATAACAGAGCTGGTACAAATGTAAGAACTTGACAACGCTGTTTCCAATACGCTTTAGTCCGCCAAAAAAATGAATGGAAGGAAAGGATATGGAAAGGAAGGGAAACGGAATATAATATGCTCAGACAGTCAGGCGGCACTTGGGGCACTTATGAGCCCAAAGGTATTGTCGAGACTCGTCTGGGAATGCCTAGGTGAACAGGGAGCTTTGGTTCGAAGGAACAGACAGCGGCATCCAAGGCAACGAAAGAGCCGATGAGCTAGCTAGGCAAGGATCATCGGATCCTATCTTAGTCCAGAGCCAGTACTGGGAATACCCAAATGTATGGCCCGTAGTGCACTAAAACTCTGGATCAGGGAAAAGCAGAATGTCCACTGGAGAAGCAGACAGAAGAAGATTCACAAAACAAAAAAACACAAAAACAAATATACAAATAATAAAAAAATGTCATACAATACAAATCAATTCAAAAAAATTTACGTCATTAAAAGTACAAATAAAACATACATGGACATTGCAGAACAAAGGCGTACCTAGAAAATTTTACAAAAGGAAAACTGTAAATGGAAAAAATCATGTTATATATCATAAAATCAAGAGTTATAAAATATTAAATATTAAATACCTTTAACCAGTGTGTGAGATAATCAAAATTTTAAAATTCAAAATTGTTCATGATTAAACATGCGAAATGCGGGAAAGAATGAAAGCGACTTGTTATTCAAAGGCAGATGATTGTACATTTTCTTGGCATTGTATAGTATTGTGCCCTTAACTAGTTCTGAGCTCGGGGTTGGCAGATACATATCGTGCTCCGCATTCCTAAGTGGATAGTTGTGAGAAGGCCTTTCCGGAATAGCAGATATGTGCTTGCGGATTAAGCAAACGGATTCAAAAATGAATAAGGAAGGAAGAGTCAG
Organism: Sitophilus oryzae; assembly: GCF_002938485.1. Classification (NCBI taxonomy): domain Eukaryota; kingdom Metazoa; phylum Arthropoda; class Insecta; order Coleoptera; family Curculionidae; genus Sitophilus; species Sitophilus oryzae. The sequence goes on from NW_022146479.1 coordinate 170,454, forward strand.
TAGTTTGAAATTTTTAAAGAAATTCTGGCATTGAGTTCTACTGTTCAGTCTCAATAAGTATCGAACTGCTCTGTTTTGAAGTTTGAAAATACGATCAAATTTTGTCGCGCAGCAAGTATCCCAGAATAGAAGGGCATAACGCAGATGCGACTCAAAAAGGGCATAATAGACCATTCTAGAGGTTGATAGTTAAATTCCTTAGAAACTGATCTTAGCGCAAAACAGGCAGCGCTTAGTTTCTTTGATAAAGCTTCGATGTGCAAGTCCCATTTTAACGAGTTATCTACAAGTCCTAAGAATCTTACAGAGTTCAAGACGTCAATAGTGGTGTTATTAAGTACAAAAGGTTGTATAGTAATTTTATATGACAAAACTTTATTTTGTGAAAGGTTGAGCCATAGGAGATTAGAATCGCACCAAGATTTAATGGTGCGTAAGTCACTGGATATAGTATTATGTAGTGCCGTAACATCTGGGCCGCTCCAAGTGAAACTAGTATCGTCCACAAAGAGGCAGATTTTACCGCTAATGTCTAGATTTACAATGTCGTTGATAAACACCAGAAACAAAATAGGGCCAAGTACTGAACCCTGAGGGACACCACATTCTATCAGTATAGTATAGGCTTACAAGAAGACATAGACGTATCAATCCTCACAACGTATAAATCCTCTTCTGTTGCCAAGATACGACTTAAGCCATTCGAGCGCCACTCCCCTGAATCCATAGTATTGCAATTTGTTAATTGAGATATTATGATTTACACAGTCGAAAGCCTTAGAGAAATCACAGAAAATTGTAGCTGTAGAGTGATGGTTATTCAGGCTTGAGTATACATTATTAAAAAGGTCGAACATAGCATCATTTGTACAACTGTTACTTAGAAATCCAAATTGATGGGTAGAAAGTACTTTATATTTAAGGAAAAAAGATAGAAACCTTTTTTTAACCAATCTTTCAATGATATATAATGTAGGCAGGAGAGCAATTGGGCGATAGTTCGAAGCTTGATCTTTATCTCCTCCTTTATGCAGAGGAATAATTATTGCTGTCTTAAGGCAGTTTGGAAAAACTCCTTTTTGGAATGACTCGTTAATTAAAGTAGTAAGATAGATTAACGTGCATTCCGGAAGTTCAGAGAACATTTTGAGAGTCAGTCCCAGACGAGAACTTATTTTTAACACTTTTAATTGTACTACGGAGCTCATCTAATGCTACGGGCTTGAAGAAGAAACTGTGTAAATTCTCATTTGCTTTAGTGAATCATGGGAAAAAGTTATGGTGTTCACTAATTTTTTTTATAATATTTTATGTAAACGGAAGGGAAACGGAAGGGAGCTGATATGGAAAGTATAGTGAGAATCAACCTTTAGATGGAATTTAGTAAGTCGATAGATTGGACCAAGACGAACTTGACCGTGTACCACACGTATCACTATGACAGTTAGTTTTGAGGTAAGGAACGTTAAAAGTTGATGTCGTCCGATCGCGACCAAATTTGGTGGGTAGACTATGTAAGCGACGGTGCACACGGTCTCACCCTGCAAAGTTTTGTTTACATCTACATCAGGGTGGGACTAACAATTTGATATTGAAGAAGAATGTGGGTTGATTTCGGCATAATTGGAGACTGGCTACAGGATAACGCCCTCGACGTTTCGAACAGATGTCTCAAAATGGACGAAATCATCAGGATTTTTCTTAATTATGAGTAGATTGGAACCAAACTGGAAACGTGGATAGAGGTACCCGAATGGAGTCCTCAGACGGACAGACGGACAGACAGACAGACCGAAGTAAAAAGAAATTTCACTTCAAATATGCGCACATAGTGTACAGACAATTTTTTTAATATTTACACGTTTTGTGATTTATTTTGTTTTTTTAGGTAACGTAATAATAATAATATTTTATTAATTTCACCGGCTACGTTAAGGTGCGTACAGACCTGACGAGACAAAAGCGGGACGAGCGAGAGACTGCTTCCTTCCGTTTTTTGAGAGAGCATGCAAGAGCCAAGCAAACTATGTATAGCATGCACTGATGTCTCGCAGTCGAGCTAGCCTACCACAAACATGTCCAGACCTGTGTCCAGACTGTGCCGCGAGATTTCTTTGATCGCCCGTCGAAAAACCGACAGAAGACGAATAGCAACGAGACATCTTGGATTGTCTCGCAAGACCGCTGTCTCGCTCTCGCCTCCTCAGGTCTGTACGCACCTTTACATTGCCATATTTTAGATTAATTTAGGTAAGAATTCCAAAAACTAATAAAAATGTGTAAATACTAGTATTAACAGTGATTTTTTTCCAATCACGTACTGATAATTACGTGCAACATGGGAGGTTGATAAAAAAATACTTACCTTTATTTAATTTAGTATTGAATCTCAGTTCTTAACATTTTTTAGTTTGTTTGAATAATGAATATTTTTACTTGTATAATATAATTTGTAAAATAAAAAAAAGTGAATACATTAAAAAAAAACAGTGTCATAATGGCCTGTGAAATGACAATCGCTGATAGTTTCCGTCAGGCTGAGCCCTATGTGCCATTTATTAAAAAACCACAAGTGTCTTCCCAATACAAATTATTTTTTGAAAAATAGATGTTTGTCCTGAGAGAAATTATCATCCACTGCCATTTCAAATGTTACTGTGACGGTATTTTTTTTCTATAATAAAGTATATGTTTGTCAATAAATTATCTGAAATATATTTGTATTTTTTACATTTATTACTATCGATAAAGTGGAATAAACAGATAAAGTATAAAATTAGTGGTGAAAAAAACGTCAACATGTCGTTGTATTGTGTATCTTCTAGATCAATGTTTGATTACTAGATTCTTATGTACGTATTAATTGTGAAAACCCTTAGAAATAATTGTTTTACTTGTTTTATCAGTCTTACTAACATTTAAGTGTTTTGATAAAGAATGTCATATGATGCCGTGATTGAGGTGTAGAGTAATATGCTTAAAAGACAGTGTGTGCATTAGTGTTTGTGTTTCGCAGTAAGTAAAGTGAATTTTCCATATTACTTAATTATTTAATTTTAAATTAAATACCTACTAATTTCCTATGGTTACCATTTATGTATTAAGTATTCTTAATATACTATATTATAGTCGAAGCAAATAGGCCTTCAAATACGAAGTTTTGGTAAAAACTTGAATTTTTGATATAAATTAGTTTGCAAAATCTAAAAACGAATTGCGAAAGATTTGTTTCACCCCAGAAGGGTGAAATAGATAAATAAAATATTTTTTTCACGCAATTTCGGAGAAACGGTAAGGACTACAAAAAAAGTGCGTTGTAGAGCGTTCAGTTTTACATACTTTTTTGGCTCAAAGCAAAATTAACCGAGATAGGGTGGCTAGAAGCTAGGGGACAGCTTTTATTGAAACTTTAGCTTTATTGAAAAATACTAAAATTTATAGTAGGGATAGTAGGGGGTAGTTCTCACCCTTCCCATACTTTTTCTTGATTTTTGTGAATGTCAAATAATAAAGCACTTACCAAAACAATAAGCACGTCAAATCTCATTCAAATCGGAATATTAGTTCTTAAAATATCTTAAAAAATGTGTTTATTTTTTTAAAGTATAATGCCCTCTAGCGGACAATCGAAGCATTTTTGTATAGCCTAATAAACTTATTTTGATTCCAAAAATACGTAGTAGTTCTATGTCCACGGAATATTGAGACACCCTGTATTTAAACAGCGGGGGTGATAGTGTGGTCTAAGACGAATCATTTATTTGCATTAAGGCTGATTCATGGTACACCGGGCCGTACCCGAGCCGGGCACGGACGAAACGGCGAAGGCGATGCCTCGACTATCGTAGATAGGTAGAGGTAGGAATCTGGCCTCTACAGACTACAGACCGAAATGTTTTAGTCATAGACTTAGAATAAAATATAGACTGAGCATCTCATTCATAAATAGCTGGAAGATGCGGACAGACAACGTCTTGTTATTGTTGTGTTATTGTTTTTGGCTCTAACGAGTGCGACACGAGCGATAGATAGGCTGTCTCCGTCGTAACGGTCGTTTCCTGACGGCTCTGCCGCCCAATACCTATAAATTTTCTAAAAAAAATAAATTTAACACATTTTTTTGAACACAACAAAATAATATTAAGTAAACAAAACTAGAAAACGTAAATTTTGTATTAAAAGTTTAAAAATAAAAAGTAATAACAACTTAGTAAGAATTTAATTATAAAAAAATAAAGAATAACATTCCCAACAAGTGGTGATACGAGTCAAATAGAGAACTACAACATTTGGTGGCAGCGACTACAAGATTGGTGACGACGGTGGTCCAATCCAGGATCACGACATTTTGTCTTAGAAGGGCTGTTTAATTTTCTTTAGATATTAACGAGGAAAATATTATTTTATGCTAATAACTATGAGGTTGAAAATGAAGATTAATATTATTTCTTCTTTATTGTATTATTTTAGTCTTTATTTTATCTTCAAAAAAGTGTCTATAAAAACCGTTGAACAACGTTTGAAAATTAACAATTACTAACTGATATATTTTCAAAATATATATAAATATATTACCAGAAGATCATCATCATTAATTATAACTATTTTATAAATCACATATTATATATCTTAGCACGTTCTCTGTTATGTTATAATATATCTACTTGATATATAAAAAATAATTTACTTGAGATTGGATTATTATCTGACAGACATCATCTCAAAGATAGTATTGTGTGGTAATTATGAGTTTGATTCTTAATTATAAAAAAAGTAATATGGAACGTGAACCAAATCAGTGATTATTGAATTTTTTAGATGTTTTAATGTAAACATTGTTGATTAGATAGCAAGTAATTTACAAATAGTTTAGCTTTTAGTGCAGCCGATAAAATTACGGTAACCTCTCATCTCTGACAGGGTGTATCTTTACTAGTTTAAGGTGTGCCAGATATGTAGAAAATAAACCCATTTTCTATTTATAATTTGTTAAAATTAAAAAAAACTGTCTTTCTTTCAACCCTACGTCTTGCTTGGTCAGTCAAAACGTATCAAGTAAAATCTTGTATACAGAGTGGTCCGAACTGTATTCCGGAAACTTCGGCAGCGTATTCTGCAGATAAAAATTAGTAAAAAAGTTTTTATAAATGTTTGTCCTAAAATCGTCTCGGAGATAGAGGGTGTAGAAGTTTCATTTTTATTGTAATTTTTTCCAAATAATTTCTGAGCTAACGGCGATATTTGAATGAATATTGGTGTCTGGGCGTTTTTTGATATGAGAATTTCGATTTTGATCTTAATATGACTCCTATTTGTAGGAGACGCCACCTACTTATTTTTAACTGTTTTGAAGAGTAATAACTTTTCGTTAGTACCTGTAGAAAAAACTACTGACTAAAAATATACATTTCCATTTTTTTTACGTAAAAAATGTCTCTTAGTAACAATCGTTATGAGCAACCGTTCTCAAGATATTTAAAATGAAAATAGTCAATACATGTCAATATTGACAAAAAATAAACATGTTCGGTATATAGTTATTTAAAATTAACATGATAAATTTGAGAACTTTATTTTTTTAAATTAATCATAAATTTTTCATCGAAAAACTGATGATAAAACAGTTTCTGTTGAACTTTTGCTACAAAAACATTTCAAATTTATGATTTTAGTCTAATAACTATTTAGTCAACATTTTTAATTTATGTGAAATGATGACAGGTATTGATAATTTTAATTCCAAATATCTCGAGAACCATATACTCTATCTACTACTTTACCAAGAGACTTTTTTACGTAAAAAATGCAATAAACGTATATTAATTTACTCAGTAGTTTTATACAGGTACGGACAAAAAGTTATTACCCTTCAAACGAGTTAAAATATATTTAGGTGGCGCCCTCTACAATTAGAAATCATATTGACATCAAAATCAAATTTATCATATCAAAAAACTCCCAGACACCAATGTTCATCCAAATATTGATGTTACTTCAAAAATTATTTAAAAAAAATCGAAATAGAAATGAAATTTCTACAAACCGAATCTAGTTTTAACATATTTTTATCTTTAGAATAAGTTTCCGGAATACAGTTCGGACCACCCTGTATACCCGTAAAAGGAAAAAACGCACATTTCACTTGAACTAAATTAAGTTCATCTGCAGAACTGACTGGATCATTCAGTTTGACAGCAAAACAGTCGTTTTGCCTACACTGAGGAAAATTAAATGTAAATTTACATAAAAAGAAAATCTAGGAACTAGTGGGGTTGCAGTCGGAAGGGTTTGACAAAGAATTAATATACACTTTGTTAATTGTCAAGCTTTCGGAATTTATTCATTCCTTCCTCAGGACATTAACGTGGTACAATGTCCTGATTAAGGAATGAATAAATTGCGTAAGCTTGACAATTAACAAAGTGTATTAATTCTTTGTCAAACCCTTCCGACTGCAACCCCACTAGTACCTAGATTTTCTTTCTCACTAGTCATTCAAGACTATTTTCTGCTTTACAAAAAAATATAGATATATTACATCGTTAATAAGCGACTTTTAAAAATCGATTTTAACATTAGCGTAACTAGCAACTCATTCTGGGGAGGGTCTAGGGTTGAACCCATGAGAGGGTTTTTTTTGGAAAAATGAAGAATAATATATCAAAAATAACCACATTTTTTGAATACAAGGTTGACCTGATATTCTCTATCAATAATCTTTGTAGACTTGGTTATGAACAGGTTTTACCGTGGTTTACATAAATACCTACAAATCTTGTAAAAAATAAAAACTAACAGACATTTTTGGAACAAAAAAAAAATTATATTAACTTAATAAAACTAGAAAAAGTAATTTTTACTATATCACAAGCAAATAAAAATTAATAATTAGCCAAGAGTCATAATTCAGTCAAAATTCAAGATTTCTCTGGGGGGTGCCCAGCAATACCTAGAGGAGGGCTTGGAACCGCCGGCCCCTCCTGTAGTTGCGCTAATGAATTTTAATCTGTATTAGAAGCAAATCACACTAAATTATGATTTGCATATGTAAAACATATAAAACACATATTATGAAACAATTGTTGGTATGTTTTTAGTAAGATAAGGCCGCCAAACAACCAATCAAAATGGGGGCCATGTTTAGAAGTGAGGAGATGGTCTTGACGCAGCTTTTCGTCCAGCCAGAAGCTGCGTATCACGTCGTATCTGAATTGGGTGAAGTTGGATGCGTACAATTCAGAGACGTCAGTAATAATTAAATTTATTTTTATTTCTATCCTTATTAAATACCGAGACTGATCTTATATTGTATAGAGTGTCCCATTAGGCGTTTTACAGGATTTGCAGTTTATGAGTAGAGATACAAAGATGTGGTTTTAAGCATACCCTGTAAAACACACGAAAATCGGACAGCCTGTATATAAACGTTACAACTGATTGACAATAAATACAGTTTTTTTAAAAGAATTATTGTTTCAACATACTTAGTTTTTAATAGGTAGCTTACTAATTAATCTAGACAATTTATGTTACCACTTTGTAGTTGAATGAAGATGTGAACTTATTCCAACGTGAGTACGCCAGGGATATCAGAAGATGTGAAGAAATGGAACGTCAAATACGTTACATAGATGAGCACATCCAGAAGAGTGATGTTAGAGTGCCGAACATTTCTAATATACCCAAAGCACCATTGCCAAAACAAATTACAGATTTAGAGGTAAGGATTATTATGCTATTAATTAAATATTATAAAAAGATAACCCAAGTAGCAAAAAAAATTCTAAAAGGACTGAATTATTTTATAACAGTCGAATAGCGTTGTCTTAAGGATTGCTTGATTTTATTAAGCGTTTGGTTTCGACTATTCTGTTTTTTAATAAAAGTTGTCATATTAAACTATTTTCTAGTGGTTTTTACAACGTATCCTATAACGCATTAAACGATAATTTCTTTTAGTATTTAGAATTTAGAATTTAGAATGAGTGGGAGGGGGGTTAATCACTTCGACCTTACAGATCCATTGTGTCCCCCTTTCTTGAATCATAACTCATCATACAGTCCCAGGGCTTTGACAAAAGCCAGTATCTGGGACGGTTTTATAGAGGGTAGTTCTCCATCTCCAATATCAGTCGTACCAAAATTCATGGCACGAATGGTTGTCTCGGCGCACTCAGTGATGAGGTGTACTGGTGTTTCACCATCTTCCCCACAGAATCTGCATTCGCCGTTTCTTCTTAGTTTCAATCTACTGAGGTGTTCATTGAGGAGCAGTGTCTGTTAAAAACCCCGTGACAATCCGAAGATTGTTCTTACTCAGACCCAGGAAGATCTGTGATTTTTGTCTTAAGGATTGCTTGATTTTATTAAGCGTTTGGTTTCGACTATTCTGTTTTTAATAAAAGTTGTCATATTAAACTATTTTCTAGTGGTTTTTACAACGTATCCTATAACGCATTAAACGATAATTTCTTTTAGTATGATATAACACTTAATAAGACAATGCTATATGATAACAAACATATTATTTTATTAGACTCTTATACCCACCATGTAAGAGTTCTATAATATTCATATAACTAGTAGTCACAAGATCATATAATAGTTACTTAAACCTGTCTTATTAAAGTTGTATTACGTTGTATGATAGAACGTTTTATTGCGTTAAACTACGGTGCTGTATACAACAGAGTTATATAGCCTTATATGATAAAATTGTGATTAACACAATAAATTCGCTGTAATATCTGCATTATGAAACTGGTAATGTATAATATAACCTCATTTTAATTTAAATGATATACCTAGTTATTTATTTTGTTATTGTTGTTGTCGCAAAAGTAAAATCTACGTACGAGTATAATCAATCACAGCTATTATGAATTCTGGACAAAGTTGGAAAAAACTTAACAAACGCAGTGGTAGTTATAAAGAGCATGTAAGAAAAAACTCCTCGAAATTACGGCAAATAATCCCGAGAATTCCCTGGGTTCTCAAAAGCCAAAATCTCTCGGGTTGTCTGGCTTCTTCAAAACATTGTTGCCACGTTGGTGTAAAAGTTTTACTGTAGTAATGTTTGTATTGTTTTATTGTTGTTTTTCCAAGTCCTTAGGTTGCCGCTCACTCGTCGGGCACGCATGAAATGCATTGCGTGCATGAATCCATGAAAATCTGATCATGTTTGTTTGTTTAAATACTAATCAAATGAGATTTGGCAACCTCTATTTGTCACAAATCTCAATATGTCCAAAATAGTTCTATAGTGCCTGGAAATTCTGCGTAATGATAGATATTTATCCTATACCGTTTTATTTTACAACAAAGACTTATTTAAGGGATTCATTTATAATAAAATGTTTGCATTATAATTCGCCATGTTTAAGGCAGAGTTTTTGTATGGCCTATGGCCGCCATTATATGAAGCAAAATAAAAACATCAAAATACATTGTAAAATGTTATTTTTGAGAACTATTTTGTGATAAAATTCCCACATACAGTAATAAAGTGTTTAATTAAATTAAAAACAAGAATTTTTGAAAATTTTATTTTATTTTATTGTTTAAATTTATATGTAAACCTTAATCGAAATTAAAGCGCTTTAATTTTTTGCCAAATACTAATCTAATAATCTACCAGTAAAATTTTCGGCGCAACAAAAATTGTCCCTACTTTTCAAACCCTATTAATGATTTTTTATATTACATATTTGTTGTACCTTCTGGCTCTACCCGCCATTTTCATTGTCTAGTAAAGTCTCCTTTTTAACAATCCACATCCTCTAGATTCATTTTACGACACGCTTAAAATGTAATTTGCTACTAATATTCTTCGGTAAAAAATAAAATACTCTTGTACCTCGCTAAATGATCAAATGTTTTTATTGTTCTGTTTCTTAGATGTGACCACGTAATACACAATAAAACTAGTTTTATAATAGTCATATAATGCTGTGTAAAATAGTTGCATAAGAGTTGTATACCCTTTTTATAGAACTTCTGTACTACTAAACGGTTGTATAAAAATGGGCCTTTTTTGGTTGTAAAGCTATCATATTACGGTCATATAGCACGTTATATGAATTGAGGTATCCTATAAAAATTATCACATAGCTGTTTATACAACCTTTATAAAATAAAATTTGCTACTTGGGAATTAATGCTAATAAGAGCAAGCATTTTAAGTCGTGGTAGATCTGGATAAATGAATCATGGTATTAACCATAGTATAAATTATTATACTGACTCTTCCTTTAAGAGTCTATTATATAAATTATACATCGCTGTAATCACAAAAGTTCAATCTATTTCCCTATCGTAACGGAACTTTAAATTATGTATTTATTTTCGAGAAAATTTAGTGCAAACATAATGTGTATTTTGTTGATAAAACCAAACCATCAAAATCTTAAAAATAAAGAAGTTATCTAAAAATGTGCTACAATACGGATATAGTATAATCCTTTATCTTTAATTTCGTTCTTTATTTGTGTAAAAATGCCTAGCCAGTTTTACATGAAACGTTAAATGCCAAACGCTTATTTTCCTACCTTTCCGGACTAGTGAAATTGACTCTTAATGAACTACTTTTTAGGTGCATTTACATAAAATAGAACAAGACTTGCGTGAACTTACCAAAGGAGAAATAACCCTTAGGGAACAACTAACAGAGTGCATTCAGACCAAAAACGTGTTAAACAAGGCTCAGAAGATATTCCAGAACAAAGAAGAGATTTTAAATGAATTTTCGATTGAAGAAAGAAAGGTTGCCTCTCAATTAGGTAATATTGAATAATAATTTTTCTCCATTTCCTTCTTTTTTGTTTTTTTTTCTGCTATTTTTTGTTTTTATTCTCAGTCTTTTTTGTTTTTCATTTAATAAATCTATTGTTAAAATTTTAATATTTCATATTTCAGGTTACATTTCTGGAGTTATTCCAAAAGAAAAACTGTTTTCTTTTGAAAGAATGTTGTTCAGAGTAGGAAGAGGAAATATATTTTTGGGTTACGATGATATAGAGGAGCTAATTAAAGATCCTGTTACTGTAAGTATAACTACAGAGTCTGTCCAACGTTTTAATTGTAAAGTAAATTATCTCTTCTGTCAATTTCTCTGTTACTGCCCTCCTTCTAACTATGAGCTCAGTTTAGATCGGAATTGGAAGAATATTAGAAAAGACACATACTCATTGAACCCCTTGTATCTCCTGACACATCCTCCAAAACATTAGCCTAGTCTTTTTTATATGTTACTAGCGTGTACCCGTGACTTCGTTTGCGTCGAATTAATCATTTGTAATGGTGATGATAAAGCAAAGCAAGAATTTCCATTAACATATAAACTGGATAAAATTTTCTCACATTTATGTCAGCATGAGAAAAAATAATATGGCGATATTATTATATAACTTGGTAATATTTGAGGGGTAGTTTCATCTCGTTGGAATTTGACTTTCGAAAAATCCGTTTGCCAAAACTTTTTGGAACACCCTGTATGATTTTTTAAAAAATTTCAAAATATGTAAAGAAACAAAATAAATTATGCGTGTCCAAGCGTTTTCCCGAAAGACTAACCGTATTTTAAATAACAAATATTGTAATATTTGAGGGGCATTTTCATCCTCTTGGAATTTGAGATTTGAGAAACCCCTCCTTATCGAACCTCCACACCCCACAGTCAATCCGTTTACCAAAAATCAGCTTTAAATGTCAAGCAGTTTAAGCAGAATCGTGATAACTCAATGGTCATATTTTATAAGACACCCTGTATAAATTTTTAAAAAATCTTAAAATATGTAAAACAACAAAATAAAATAACGTGTTTAAGAGTTTTTCCGAAAAACTCACCGGTTTTTAAATAAAAAATATTCTAATATTTGTGGGGTTATTTCACCCCCTTAGAATTCGAGTTTCGAAAAATCCCTTCTTTATCGAACTTCTACACATTGAAGTCATTCCGTTTTCCAAAAATCAGCTTTTTACGTCAAGCGCTTTAAGCAGGATCGTGATTAATCAATGACCACATTTTTCGAAACACTCTGTATACCTTTTGAAAAATCTTAAAATATGTAAAAAACAAAATAAAATATACGTGTTTAAGCGTTTTTCGGAAACTTGACCATTTTTTAAATAAAAAATATTGTAATATTTGAGGGGTCCCTTTGGAACTGGAATTTCGAAAAATCTCTTCTTATTGAACCTCTACACACTAGAATCAACCTGTATGCCAAAATTGAGCTTTTTACGTTGAGTGGTTTGAGCAGGATCATGATTAATCAGTGAGTCAGTCACTTAAGCATTTTATATATTAGTATAGATTTATCTCCTCAAAGACTACTACATTTGTTTTTTTATAATCATGAAGAATTCTTACCCAACCACAAATTTCTTTTAGGGTGTCGAACAGAAAAAATGTGTCTTTATTGCGTTCTACCAAGGGGACAAGCTTGAAGAGAAAATTCAGAAAATAGTGCATGCTTTTCACGCCAAAAGGGTAAACTACCCCAGTTCACCAAAAGAACGAAGCGAATTCAATCAATCAGTGTCAGTCGAGTTGGAAGATATCAAAAAAGTTCTTGCTCAGAGTGAAGATCATATCCGACGTATATTAGGTAGGTGCAAATATTTTTATAGAAATTTGATTTTAAAAATACCGGGTGGCGTATCAAAAGTTGCTCACCCCTATAACTTTTTTATTTTTTCAGATAAAAAAAATGAGATTTGATATGTTAGTATATGACATAAATTAGGATTGATTGACGTATTCAATTGTTTTGGTCACTTTTTGTTGCACCGGAAATAACTACAATTTTTGATTTTTAAATGACACCCTCGGTATTTTCTACTTTATTCGATAGAAAATGATACTCTGTATAGAATGACAGATCATATGTCAACCTTTGCCATTTTTGTATATGGTTTATTTGAAATTGTAACATGCGATTCATAACGACAATTTCATTCGAAAAGCTAAGTTTGTGATACCAAATTATTTATAAAAAATGCTTTTTCCGAAATTTCATTAGCATTAATGAGCCACCCTTGTTCCATTTGAAAAAAATTGAGATATTATAAAAAAATTATATTTTGGGCATACGATTTGGGCATCTTTTAACCGGCCAGGGCGAGACACAAAAAACATTAGACGATCAAATCTATTTTCGCAAGGCTCCTTGATTAAAAATTAGCGTTTTTAATACAGCCATGGCACTCTATATTGAAATTTAAAATACGATTTCTTAAGCGAAAATATCAAAAGTTGACATGTGATAACTATGTGCATTTTATTGAGTGTGTCATTTTCTATCGAATAAAGTAAAAATATACAGAGGGTGCCATTTAAAAATCAAAGGTTGTCATTTCCGGTAAAAGAGGAAGTGACCAAAAACAATTGAAAACGTCAATCAATTCTAATTATTTATGTTATATACTAACATACCTACATATTTATCTGGAAAAATAAAAAAGATATAGGAGTGAGCTACTTTTGGGACGCACACGGTATATCCATTGGTATTTTGTTTCTGATTATAAGCAGAGGTATAATGTAAAAATCATATGTGTGCCCCATCTCAAGATGTATATCTCTCATCTTCAAAATTTCGAATATGTAGTGCATTTTTGAATTTTAAGAGTTATATCAAGATATTTATAAATTTATATAAAGGTGCCCGGTGGCGTAGAGGTACAGGCTCTCGTCTACCAATCTCAAGGTAGTGGGTTCGAATCCCACACCCGGCATTGTTAAATTAAAAATAGTTTGGGTACCTGGTACCTATAGGTCGACTCAGCCTTAAATGAGTACTTGGGATTCACTAATCCAATAGGCGGTTGAAGCGTAGTTCTAGCCACATTACCTTCCTTGTATACGAACGGCTCTAGTATGGCAAGCTGTACCTTGCTACTCCCAACGCGTTAAACGCTATATACGGGAGCTATTATTATTATTATTATATAAAGATATTTTATTTTACTGAAAATTTACTGTAATCCATATTTTAGCTAGTGTAGCTAAAGATTTACCTAACTGGACAGTGATGGTGACAAAAATGAAAGCTATTTATCACACGTTGAACTATTTTTCTGTTGATGTGAGCCGAAAATGTTTAATAGCTGAAGCATGGATACCAACTGGAGATATGGAAAACGTGCGAAAAGCTCTAGAAAACGGAACGGTAAGATTTAGCTGTCGTGTATCAAACATACATCTTGAGTGCTACATACAGAACCTAGTTAGAACCTTAATTTCTAGAAAATCTGCCAAAGTCCTGTCCAGTCTTTCCTGAACATCTTACAAACTAATGAAGTGCCTCCAACCTTCAACAGAACAAATAAGTTTACCAGAGGATTCCAAAATCTAATATCAGCTTACGGTTTTGCCAACTACAGGGAACTAAATCCAGGTACCTTATGTTTCATTAAGAACTAGCTGACTAGCTGAGAGTTTTCTATGTTAATCTTGTGGTCTTATACGCATCACAATAGTTTACGATAATGCCCATCCTACGGACTACGGTATTTACGGACTAGGACTAAGGCATCGTCCGTTACCTACTAATACCACAGATAACATAGAATAATACTATGTTACCTGTACTAATACCATTGATAATAAACAAATAACTCTTATTGCAGCTTTGTATACAATTGTGACGTTTCCATTCTTATTCGCTGTGATGTTCGGTGATTTGGGACATGCGATAATCATGACTCTATTTGGTGCGTGGCTGGTGATAGCTGAGAAGAAGATAGCTGCTCAAAAGAAGGGAGAAATATTTTCCATTTTCTTTGGTGGCAGGTAAAAAAACTATTTTTTTATCGAAGATATTTAACAAATGATTTTTCTATTTTTTTTATTGAACATCTTTTAACATAACTATACAGCGTTCGGCAATAGTGTTCCGCGGGCATCTGTAGCTCTTAGAATAATGAACTTGAGAATTTTGTTAAGTGCAATAGGTATGGTAGACTATTAAGATCGGCAAAAAAAAATCTAATTTTACTCAAAATGAGTTATTTGCATAGACTTAAAATAAAATATAGACTGAGCATCTCATTCATAAATAGCTGGAACATGCGGTCAGACACTGTCTTGTTATTGTTGTGTTATTGTTTTAGGTTATAACGAGTGCGACACGAGCGATAGATAGGTTGTCTCTGTCGTAACGGTCGTTCCCTGACGACTCTGCCGAGAAACACAACACTGTCTTTCGTTTCCTCAAGTACACCTGAACTCTCATTATCATAGCCGGGTATTTTTTTTATTTTAATGAAGCTATAATTAAATTAAAAATATATCGTATTTAAACTTTTTTATATTTTATTAAGATTTTTTAAATAAAAGTTTAGAAAAAACAATTTAGAGTCCAAAAAGGATAAAAATAATAAAATACACGTTATAGAAGAAATTTTATCATCGAAATTAGGTAATTTTTGAAATTAATAATAAATTATTAATTTTAGTCAAACATTTACAACCCCTAATATTAATCAAAACAGGATCTATTCCACAGATATAATAGAATCGGCAACAGGGAGAGAAAAAAAATATGATTGTTGTAATTTTTTTTCTGGTTAAGTGATGTCTTATTATGTAAATTAGAGCAAACATAAATCTGTTCCATTAAAGCAAGGAAGGTGATAGGAAGTGGATAAAATAAAAACTACATTTATAACTCGGTACTGTCTTTATTATACCGGGTGCGTCTCAAAAGTGGCTCATCCCCATAATTTTTTTATATTTTCAAATAAAAAAAACAAGATTTAGTATGTTAGTATATGAAATAAATTAGGATTGATTGACGCATTCAATTGTTTTTGGTCACTTCCTGTTTCACCGGAAATGACTATAACTTTTAATTTTTAAACGGCACCCTCGGTATATTTCTACTTTATTCGATAGAAAATGACACTCTGAATGGAATGACATATCATATGTCAACTTTTGACATTTTCGCATATGGTTTAATAATTGTAACACGCGGTTCATAACGACAATTTGACTCGAAATACCAAGTGTGTGGTATCAATATATTCATAAAAAATGCTTTTCCAAATATGCTAATGAGTCACCCTTGTTCCATTTGAAAAAATTGACATATGTATGATTAAAAATACGATTTGTACATCTTTTTAACCGGCCTAGACAAGACACGAAACCTATTAGACGATCAAAACTATTTTCCAAGGCTCCTTGATTAAAACTTAGTTGGATTGAATAAAACTGGATTGAAATTTAAAATAGGATATGTTTTAAGCGACAATGTCAAAAGTTGACATATATGATATGTCATTCTATTCAGAGTGTCATTTTTTATCGAATAAAGTAGCAATATACCGAGGGTGCCTTTAAAAATCAAAGATGTAATCATTTCAGTGAAACAGGAAGAGACCAAAAACAATTGAATACGTCTATAAATCTAATTTATGTCATATACCTACTAACATACAAAATCTGTTTTTATCTGAAAAAATAAAAAAAAGTTAATTGAGACGACCCGGTATATTAAAAAATATTGTTTCATAATGTAATATCATTTTAAAATTCTTGTATGTTATTTTAGATTCTGAAGATTTTTAGAATAAACCGGAGTATATTTTAATAAAAGCATTATTAATTATTAACAGGGTTATAATTATGATTTTGTTACAATGTAAGTAAGTAAATAATGTAATGTAAAAGAAAAAATTCAGATTTTACATTTTACTAAAATATTATCTAAATAAGCGCCTTTCTACAACAACGCCACTGACTCCTAATGGGTAAATTGAGAGTTGCCTACCGGTCGAAAGTCGTTTCAAGGCTTAAATGGATTATTTAAGTCAAATTTCTTGCAAATTTAGCACTGGCGAACATATATTTTATAGTTCTTGAACAGAAAAAAGTCAATAAAATAAACAGTTAAGAACTACAAGCTAAGAAAATGCATTAATACAGCCGGGGACATAGCGGCAACAAAGCTTTACTGCTTACGTGCGACGCGTACTACAAGGTAATAAAATAATAGGCTCCCTCGCCTCTAATCGGTGTTGTCATATTGTAAAGAACTTATCCTTATTAAACAGTATCCGACTTATAATTTAGTAGTATAAGGACTATTTAATACATCTTTGGAATATTAAAACCTACTTTATTAAACTGTAGTATTAATATCTCAATATATGTGTATAACAAGAAAAAAAATATTGATAATATTAAAGACGTGACAACATAGGCTGGATGAGGAAGGCTCGGTCGACTGTACCCAGAAGTAAACATGTGTACAAAAAAGGTTGTTTGTCCGCGTTGAGATGTAAATAGTGTAGTCTATATTTTATTTTATGTCTATGGTTATTTGGGTCATAAATGACCTAAATACAAAATATTTTCATGCTGTCTGTCTGTCTGTCCGTCTGTAACATGATAACTCAAAAACCACTAAACCGATTTTAACCAAATTTGGCACAAAAATACTGTGGCACCCGAAAATCTGGCTATTAGTTTTTGGTGGGGGTGGGGGGTTGGTAAGGGAGTATGGGAGGGGGTTAAAAATTTAAAAAAATCGTATCTCCACAATTACAGTAGCTAGCGAAACGCGGTTTTCAGTTTAAGATTAGGAATAACATTTGCAACAAAATTTGTAGTAACATCAAAATCAGTCAAAGTCGCAGTTTTTGAGATAAAAAATTCCTTTACTTTGAAACTAAAAGAAATGCCTACCAACTTTTTATTAACATATTTTAGTATGGCTATACGTGCCTCCCGGCGCCGATTTTTTTAAGAAAGGATGAAAAATAAAAATATATATTTAATCATATATTATGAATATGTAAAGTAATCTGAAAGGAAGCCAAAAATGCAATATACAGGGTGTCCCATTAAAAAAAATCATCCCGATCCACTCAAACTTTTTTGAGCCACCCTATAAAAGTTAAAATATTTTCCCGAAATACATCCTAGTATATTCTTTAAGTTTGCACTTAAACAAAATTTCCAAGTTTTTTATTCTAGGAGCTGCCCGACGCATAATTGCCGTACCCTGTATAAAACTACTGCCTAATATAAAATTAATTTCATCTCAATATGATACTTGTACCTTCTTTCAGATACATCATTCTTCTCATGGGAATCTTCTCAATGTACACCGGCATAATCTACAACGATATTTTCTCAAAATCGATGAACGTGTTTGGCTCAAAATGGCAGATAGCTGAATCCGGCCTCCCAGCGAACTTTACACAGTATACCGATACAGATGACACAACTTATGTAGATTTAGTTCCAAGATTGAACTACAAACGCGACCCATACTTCCTAGGGATGGACCCAGCTTGGCAAGTAAGTCTTTTTACTTTAGTACACTATTTATTAAAGTTAATCCCCAGACAAATCATTTAAATTCACTGTACGAAGGAGCCTAGAGACATAAAAACCAAATATAAACAGAAAAATACTAAGTTGCAAATACAAAATAAAATAGTTATTTATAGTAAACCCTTCTGCGTTAATCTCTTAACTACTTGTCAGAAGTTAGGTTTACAGTTAGTTTACAAGTTAGGATATACAAATTTGCCTAACGAACAAAAAAATGCTTAACGTTTCGGAAAGTTTATCTCTTTCCGTCGTCGAAGCAAAAAAAATACACAGAATAAAGAAAAAAAACTATTTTAAATATTTAAATTCAACTATTCGAGAACGCTTTAGTTTTTTAAAACAGATAAGTCTATAAAAACCGTTGATGTTCTGTTAAAATGACACTATCTCAAGTTAAATTTCAAAAATAACAATTACTACCTGATAACAATTACTTAATAAGGCAAAACAACAAAAAACCCTCAAACTTTCTGTATGATTATTTTTAATTTTTACGTATGTTATGTTCATTTATGTTATGCTCTTTAAAATCAAAGAAGCGATTGCCATACATTACTAACATCTGCAGATGCATGAGCAATACATTTATTTTTATTAAATTGTATTAAAAAAGCCTCTTTTATTTTTCTTTATACTGTATGTCGTTTTTTAGACTGCAACCAACAAAATTATATTCCTCAACTCGTTGAAAATGAAGCTGTCCATTGTATTTGGCGTCATCCACATGTTGTTTGGTATCATCCTCAATACGGTCAATCACATGTAAGTAAGTCTTCAATAGAATATTTTTAAAATAAAGTAAACGCAACTGTTACAGTCATTTCAAGAAAACACACGCTTTGTTCCTTGAATTCCTACCTAAACTGCTATTCTTCCTGTTTCTTTTCGTCTACCTGGCAGTTATGATCTTTATGAAGTGGATCATGTATTCGGGTGTCTACGATAGTGATCAACCCATAGGTAAGTCATCAACCCATCATAATCATAACATTCATAGTCATAGAAAATTAGTTACCTAAGTACTAAAATTCATTTGTTTTGAAAAAAAAATATTATATTAGACTTCTTTATTAGGGGATTCCCATTCCAAGTTACGGGATGGAGCCTTCCAGGTTCTTGAGTTCTCCATTTTTTAACTTTATTGCAAGAAGTATTAATGGATATTATATTATTATACAGGGTGGTCCGAACTGTATTCCGGAAACTTCGGGAGCATATTCTGCAGATAAAAAAAGTAAAAAACTTCTTATGTCCTAAAATGTTTAGTTTCGGAGATACAGGGTGTAGAAGATTCATTTTTATTTCGATATTTTCCAAATAATTTCTGAAGTAACGACAATATTTGAATAAAAATTGGTGTCTAGGAGTTTTTTGACATGAGAAATTTGATTTTGATGTCAATATGACTCCTACTGGTAGAGGGTGCCACCTATGTATGTTTTAACTGTTTTCAAGCGTAATAACTTTTTGTCCGTACCTGTATAAAACTACAGAGGGAAAAAATATACATCCCTGCGACTTTCTACGCAAAAAATATATCATTGTAAAAATCGCTTCGAGCAACCGTTCTCAAGATATTTAGAATGGAAACAGTCAATACATGTCATTATTGACGAAAAATAAACACGTTGAGTAGATAGTTATTTCATTCAAATAATAAATTTTGAAAATTTTTGTGCAAAGAAATGATGATGAAACAGTTTCTGTTGAACTTTTGGCACAAAAACTTTCAAATTTATGTTCTCAGCCTAATAACTATTTAGTCAACATGTTTAATTTATGTCAATGATGACCGGTATTGATAATTT
Organism: Sitophilus oryzae; assembly: GCF_002938485.1. Lineage (NCBI taxonomy): Eukaryota > Metazoa > Arthropoda > Insecta > Coleoptera > Curculionidae > Sitophilus > Sitophilus oryzae. Next base: position 190,611 of record NW_022146479.1, read on the forward strand.
CAATTCCAAATATCTCGAAAACCATTACTCGTGGCGATTTTTACCAAGAGACCTTTTTTACGTAAAAAACGTCGTAAATGTATATTTTTTTACTCAGTAGTTTCATACAGGTGCGGACGAAAAGTTATTACTCTTCAAACCAGTTAAAAAATATGTAGGTGGCGCCCTCTACTAGTAGGAGTCATATTGACATCAAAATGAAATTTCTCATGTCAAAAAACTCCCAGACACCAATTTTCATCCAAATATTGACCTTACTGGAGAAATTATTTGGAAAAAATCGAAATAAAAATTAAATATATACTAGACACCCTGTATATCCGAAACTAAGCATTTTAGGACATACATTTATACGAAGTTTTTTACTTATTTTGATCTGCAGAATATGCTGCCGAAGTTTCCGGGATACAGTTCGGACCACCCTGTATATATCTTAAATATATATAATATATATAATATATATAATATAATATTATTAAATATTATATTTTTGCTCGTCCACTTAAAATACTTGCACTTATTTAAGAGACAACCTGTATAATATTTATCTAATTTTTACAGCTCCAGATCCAGAGCCTGAAGGTGTCAATACTCGTCTAGGATCGAACTGCGCGCCCTCTGTATTAATTTACTTTATCGGAATGATGTTATACAAGACAACGAACGCTACAGCACCATGCGAAGCCTACATGTATCCTGGTCAGGAAACCACACAAAAAGGACTTTTGTTTGCAGCTTTACTGTGTATTCCAGTGCTCTTACTGGGAACACCCATTTACAATATCTTCAAGAAAAAAAGCAAGAAGCCTGAACGGCTGAGTCAAGCACATCCCCATGTGAGTTTCATACAGTTTGTATCAAACAAACAACCTTTTTATACATGTTTTATGTATAAAACTTTCTTTAATTTTTAAGAATAATCACAATAACCATGCTGAACCAAGCCGTGCCAGTCGTGCCAGCCAAGGTAACATTCACGCGGAAACTTTACAACCAATTCCAGAAAATTCAGAGCTGGTAACTCATGAAGAACCTTTCAGTGAGATCATGGTACATCAGGCCATCGAAACAATAGAATTCACGTTGAGTACCGTGTCCCACACTGCTTCATATCTCCGTTTGTGGGCTCTATCACTTGCTCATTCACGTATGTATTATAAATAGTATTTATTTTTTACTTCAGCTTCTTTAGTCAAGTCAACTCAAGATCGCTTGTCACTTGTCACTTGTAATATGGCTTCTACAAATCATATCATCAATGAAGAATTCAATATTATTCAGCTACCCGTTCTTCCGTTCTTTACAAAGAAATCGACCTTACCATCGCCTGTAAATCACTCTAGACAGGGTGGTCCAAACTGTATTCCGGTAACTTCGGCAGCATATTCTGCAGATAAAAATAAGTGAAAAAGTTCGTATAAATGTATGAAAAAGTTCGTATAAATGCTTAGTTAGTCGAAGATACAGGGTGTAAAAATTTCATTTTTATTTCGATTTTTTCCAAATATTTTCTGAAGTAAGGTCAATATTGGCATGAATATTGGTGTCTGGGAGTTTTTTGATATGATAAATTTGATTTTGATGTCAATATGTCTCCTATTTGTAGGGGGCGCCACTTACATGTGTTTTGAAGAGTTACTCTTTTGAAAAGTTATAACTTTTCGTCCCTACCTGTATAAAACTGCTGAGTAAAAAAATACACATTTACGCCTTTTTTTACATAAAAAATGGCTTTTGGTTAAAATCCCTACAAGTAATGGTTCTCGAGATATTTGGAATCGAAATTGTCAATACCTGTCATCATTGACATAAATTAAACATGTTGACTAGATAGTTATTTGACTAAAATCATATATTTGAAATGTTTTTGTACCAAAAGTTCAACGAAAACTGTTTTATCGTCATTTTCCGATGAAAAATTTATGATTAATTTAAAAAAAAATATTATATAATAATATAAACTCATTTTTTACTACTCAACATGTCTATTTTTTTGTCAATAATGACATGTATTGACTATTTCCATTCTAATTATCTTGAGAACGGTTGCTCGTAGCTATTTTTACCAGGAGATATTTTTTACGTAAAAGATTACGAAAATGTATATTTCTTCACTCAGAAGTTTTATACAGGTACAAACGAAAAGTTAAAACTCTTCAAAAGAGTTAAAACACACAAGTAGCGCCCCCTACAAATAGGAGACAAATTGACAACAATTTTCATCCGTTATATTGACATTACCTACTTCATAAAATATTTGGAAAAAATCGAAATAAAAATGAAATTTCTACTCCCTGTATCTCCGAAACTAAGCATTTTGGGGCATATATTTATACGAACTTTTTACTTATTTTTATCTGCAGAATATGCTACCGAAGTTTCCGAAATACAGTTTAGATCACTCTGTATATTCTTATAATAAAATTTATATTTTTTTTTATTATAGAACTGTCAGACGTACTATGGTCTATGGTCTTCCAAAAAGGTCTAAAAAGAGATATGGGCTATGCAGGTTCTGCCTTAATATTCGCCTTCTTCATACCATGGGCAGGTTGTACCGTTGGTATTCTGGTACTCATGGAGGGATTGTCTGCCTTCCTCCACACACTACGTCTGCACTGGGTGGAATTTATGAACAAGTTTTACAAAGGAGAAGGGTACAACTTCACCCCGTTCAGTTTCAAACTCATTTTGGACGAGGATGAACAAGATTAGATGTTGTACTTAAATTTATAAGATATTAATAAATTATTATTTGTCTTTAATTAAATACAGTATACCAAAACTTATACATATATTTGTTTTACTATACGAAAAAGAGGCACAAGTCATTTATTAGTTGCCACTTTTTGTGGTAAGCCTAGTGGCCTGTACGTTTGACACATACGACGTTACAGGGGACGCACAAGAAGTTTTTTTTTCTCCGAATAAAACATACAATTTTTTTCAAATGTCACAAATAATATTTCAAACAATGTTAAAGTTTCAGTAATCATCTTTGAATAAGAAGACTAAAGAAGGAGCATAATGCTATCCATGTATTCATGCATGGTGGGCGGAAAAAGCACCCACCCTAGTAGGGATCCCCACCCCACTAGGGTGGGGATCCTTGACAGTTCTGTTTGACGATTCATTTGACACATTTGAATTTGATTTGAAATTTTGTGAATTTGTCAGTCTTTACGGAGCTTATTTTATGTTATTTATTATTTACTCTACTACTGATAGTTGTATAAAGGTAGTAAATCTAGATGGAAATTGTGGCAGAACTTAAATTAACAGTGACACTATCGCGATTTATCGAAAAAGACTCTAAAATAGTTGGTTGTGTAGCGTGCGGTAGATCTCGGCAAAAATTGAGTGAAATAATGGAACAACTTTTCGCTAGTAAGTGACTATATAATATACATACGTGTAGTAAACCGATCATTTATGAAATTCACTTAAATTAACTAAATTATATATTATTCTTGCATTTTAGCTTTTCTTCTTCTTCTTTCTTCTCAAACTGTCCTTTTCAGGAGAGAGTTGCGTTGCCTAATTTATTACTTGTCAAAGATTAGATGTCAAAGAATTTATATACGTTAATTTGACTTACCTGCTTCAGTAGAGTATGTTTGTGTTAATAAATACTTATTATAACTTATCTATTTTTATTAGAATTATATATTTTTATAACAATTTTAATAACTACCAACATTTATTCACAACGTAAAATAAAACAACAAATTATTCTTCTACCCCAGTCTACCCTACGTCTACCCTACATCATAGTTTTGCATTTTTTAAATAAAATTAGAACGACACTGATAAACCGGAGTTTAAGTCAGCCATATTTGAGGCCTATCGCGGTGTACCTAAGATTTTTGATATGCTCCTTCCTTAGTGTTCCTATTCAAAGGTAATAATAGTATTACGAGTATTACCCCTGTCGTCGGAAGCAACAAAACGCAAAGAACAAAGAAAAAACTATTTAAAATACATGAAAAAACTATTTAAAATACATTCAAGAATACTGTAGTTTTTTTGGCAGAAATTCTTCTCTAATATTACAATTTTATTATATTCAGGTGGTATATATTTTTAAAGATTGATTTATTTCAAATATATGTTTTCCGTTATCATTAGTTACTATATGCATATTAAAAAAATATATTGACGTAATGTATATTTTGGGTTTATCCACTAGACCATCAGACCTCGTTATGAAAATAATTAAAAAAAAGTTCAAAAAAATGATCACAAAGCACCGAAAATCATAAAGGTCGATCTTTGTGCGCATTTATAGCCTAATTAATTTCCGGAATATATGGTTCAAGTGATATCACACATTAAATGAAAATAATGATAACCTTTTTTCTGCGGATATAGTATTATTTACATTCCCGAAATATGTCATCATTTAACATTATACACGTGAGAATTTCGATAAATATGTCTTAAAATTTGTAAATATTAGTGAAACAATATTTCATAACATAACCCCTTTTAAATGGAAACACCCTTTTCTATAGGAGTCTTGTATATATAAATATAAACAAGGATAGGAGATAGACAAAAACTAATATCGGTGTCTGGAGCTCAATTTTTGTCAAAAACATGATGGTGAAAACCGCATATCGATATCTGTTACCGTTTCGGAGTTACCGGGTGTTTTTCAATAATATGTATTTTTAACAAATCGCTGTAACTTTTTTGCTATAGAAAATTTTGTATTTTTATGAAAACATTTCCAAAGCACCTTTTTACGTAGAGTTTAATGGTCTAAGTATATTTTTTTTTAAATTAATAATTTAAGAATTATAGAAAATTTGATTTTTTATATGGGACACCCTGTATATTTTTAATTTATTGAAAATAATTTAAAATTACCTGTCCAAAAATATAACACACATAATATTTTGTTCGATTCCTCTTCGAGATATAGAGTATATTCAAATTCGCCCGCTTTAAATAAGTAGGCTTTGAACGGCACCGGCTGTAATGCAAAAAAATTCTAGCTGTGAGCATCAATTAAAACGAAAATAATATTTGCTATGAGAGATGCAGAATTTTATAACAATTTAAAATATATTTAACCAACATCAACACTACAATATCAACTATATCTAATAACAATAAAAATAAATAGCAAACCAAGACATGAGATTTTGCTACAGGTGTTCGACAAATCGATCGTCTTCTGTTATGGACAGACGGGGCAGTTTTTGAACATTTCTCGCGGAATTCATTAACTCAGTGGAGGTGAAAGATACCCTCTCATAACTGCTAAGTATTTCTAATTCTTGTCTAGATTATACGGAAGAATAAGGAACCTTTATTCTTCCGCAAATATATCCATAGGATTAGATCCATGGGCACTAAGTCAGGCGGCTCGACGGCCAACGGCTGGGATCTTGGTTAGCTATTCAATTATTCTTGAAATTGGCTGCAAAAATTTGCTGGTAACTTCAGCGTTCAGAGGCGGTGCCTCGTCTTGCTAAAAAAAGATGTTTTTGAGTTCCATTAAGAGCATATCATCAATAAGGAGTCCAAAGCCTACTAGTTAAAAGTGGCGAACTTTTAATAATTCTATATTTCGAAGGCGATTATAACAAAATATCAAGTGTGCTATATTTTTGGAAAGGTAATTTTAAACTCTTTTCAGTTAATTAAAAATATAGAGGGTGTCCCAAATAAAAAATCATTTTTTCTGTTGATAACTCTTAAATTATTAATTTAAAAAAAAATATACTTAAACCATTAAATTCTACGTAAAAAAGTGCTTTGGAAATGTTTTCAAAGAAATACAACATTTTCCATAGCAAAAAAGTTACAGTGCTTTGTTAAAAATGCACATTTTTGAAAAACACCCCGTAACTCCGAAACGGTAACAGATATTAATGTGCGGTTTTCACCATCATGTTTTTTATAAAAATTGAGCTCCAGACATCGATATTATTATTTGTCGATCTCCTATCCTGTACAGTGTCTATCTCCACCCTGTACAGGGTGGGTCAAATTCGACGCTTTTAAATGGAAACACCCTTTTCTATAGGAGATAGACGAAAACTAATATAAGGTGCGTTTTTGCACAAACATGTCTCACTTTTTTGTCAAACGAAAGATGCCGTAAACAAAATTTTCATAGCCCTCTTCGTTTCCGAGCTACAGGGTCTTTTTTAAAAATTTTTGTAATTTGGGACACCTCCTGTATCTCTGTTATTGTTAAAGCTATCGAGAAGGTGAAAACTGTTTATTGTAGAACTTTTTACGTAGAATACAGTGGCGTAGTCTGTTTTTCTACCAAAAAAATATTTTTGAAAATATGAACTAAAGTTATGTTTTTTTAAATGGAACACCCTGTATATTTATAAATCATATGATCTGTCTTGCCATAAGCTTCTCAAAAATATATATCACTCTATATTTATTTTCACTATTTACTGCAATATTTAAAAGTTTTTATTAAAAGATCATATTTATTAGTAGGCCATGATTGATAATAAAAGAAACTAAAGAATTATTAAAAGTATACTGCTATCTGTCTCTTGTTTTATTTTGGGAGCCGCTAATAAATTCTTTATATATTAGGGAAACTTAACTCTCTACCGCTATTTGTAAATCTTGGAATACGTGTATACGTAAGAATAATCTATCGTATCGGAAATTTTAGATATTCCTTTAGCTAATTTACGTGAAATATACTTTCAGCAAGATGGGGAACATTCCCCCTCATAACTATGGAAATATTAGAATACTGTTAAATTATTATTTTTCAAATCAATGAATTGGAACCAATGAACGCATATTGATAGCCTCCTCGATTCCCGGATTTCGCCGTTCTCGATTTCTGATTTTGGGGATTTTTGAAATACGAAATATATCGTGGGCACTACAACAATGTCGAACACCTGAAAAATGTTTTAATAATTCAAGATTTAGATATTTGCAAACCCATTCCGTTATAAAAAAAGAAAAATATATTCACAGTTTCAGTGGTAACAATTATTTCAAACGTAAAATATATCAATCCCAAATAAATTTTAATATGTGTATGACTATTTTAGTAAATACCATTTTGATTTTTTTGCTATTTATCACGGCCTACTAATAAGAAAATTATATATTTTAAATATTGCAGTAAATAGTGAAAATAAATATAGAGTGATATATATTTTTGAGAAGACCCTGTAGCTCAGAAATGAAGAGGGCTATGAAAATTTTGTTTACGGCATCTTCCGTTTGACGAAAAAGTGGGACAGGTTTGTGCAAACCGCACCCTTCTATCTTCACTAATAACGGAGATACCCTATGATTTCAACCAAAATGGGACACACTGTACAGGGTGGGTCAAATTCGACGCTTTTAAATGGAAACACCCTTTTCTATAGGAGATAGACGAAAACTAATATAAGTGACTAAAGCTCAAGATTTATCAAAAACATGATGAAGAATCTAAAAGAGATCTTAAATAAGTCGAAGAATTTTATACGTTTTGGGCCTCCTAAGTCGAGTGGCGGTCAAGCAAATCGTGCAAACTTAAGAAACACCTCTTTCACGTCAAATGAACCAATCAAATCGATAATTAGGTAGTTCTCCAACACTTTTTTCTAAGTAACCCCCTAATTTGAATCGCCTATATATAACTTTAGTTAAGTTATATTTTAGTATTTATTATATTTTTTTAAAAAGCAACTGTTAAAATTGCCTTACATCTATCAAAAATAGTATAAAAAAATAGTACTTTAACAGCGAGGATAGGTTGAAAACTTTATTTCTTCTCGCACATTTATTAATTGCTTTCATTTTTGAAAAAATTTGTATTCATTTTCATAAGTTATTCGGGATTTAAATGGAAGTAGTATGGATATGGCGTTTGTCGCCTCAACCTGAATATCTATTGGTAATTTACTTATTTCCTATTTAATGTGTGTTTTTCGGATGAGTGTTGTTTCTTTTCGAACGGTGTAGTTAATCGGCACAACTGTCGGTACTGGGCTGAGAACAACCCCAGGGTTTTTCACGAGGTGCACACACAAAACCCTCAGAAATTGAACGAGTGGGCTGGTATTTTTGGAAATTCTATTGTGGGTCTTTTGAGTTTAACGATATTGAGAAGAACTTCAACGCACAAGTCACAGAACAGCTATCTAGCAACTACCGCACCTGACCGTTCAACCTTGTGGCAAGTGAAAAAATGCAACCATCTAGAAATAATAAGAAAAAACCTCAAATTGGTCGAAGGAATTTATCCTTTTGGGGCAAAAGTTGTGCCCCTTACAAACAAAATTGACGTGTTATTGGATTTTTGGAAAAAAAATACCCTAATAACAATTATTTATTATTTTTTTATTTTAATAGAATTCAAATTACTCTTCGTAAATCTATATAATTAGATTACTCTTTTGAAACTGGATATTCAAAACAGCACATTAAGGGTCGACGCTGATAGCCTGACAAAGAATATTTTTCAAGCGTTTTTCGTACAAGGAACGAATCCGAGCCTACATTAGGGGTGACAAAATGTAGCTAGCTTACTTTCGTCTAGTCTAGATGAAAAGGGGTGGGTCCAGTCTATAAGCAGGGGGTTGGGAATCTATTGGGGTGCGTATGGGTATAAGTTAAGCGTATACAGTCGTTTAATAAATCTCAGGGGTGAGTTTTAGCGAGACTTTCTATGTTCGACGGGGTTGTAACCGAAATCTGAAAGGATATATGCTGTATAATAAAGAGATCACAAAAAATAAATAATATGTATATAATTTAAGTAACTAATATTGGTTAGAAACTTAATGAAGGGTTTTTATATTTTACAAAAACTATCAGGGGTAGTGGGAAAATGTTTATTTTTACTAGGGTTTATATCGCTAATTAAAAATGTATTGTAAAATTAATAAGTTACACTAAACAAAGATATACAGAGTGGTATTCGATATAGCGCACCTCATTCGCCTCGATTGATTATATGAAAACGAAAAGATGTAGAAACAAAATATTCTATGGGTATATGTAGGAAGGCAATATGCATAATTTAAAATTATTTTGAAATGTACAGGGTATGTCAGAACTAAGATCCACACCAACGTTATATTTTTTCTTATGGAACACCCGGTATTGCTTTTTAGCCTGAAGGGTTTATGCTCAAAGATATCCAAATAGGAATTTTCTTGACAGAGTTCATTTGAAAAGCTACTTTTCCTATTTCGCAGAGCTGATAGTATCGTATATGAAAAACCTATCAGGCAGAAACCTGTCGTTGGAATTAAAGAAAATGAATTTGCCTGAATTGGTTCTTTTATAGAAAATCCAATATATCTACAAGTCATCGTAATATAAATTAAAGAACTAGTTTTTCGTTTTTCTGGATAGAATAATAAATACTTACTTATTAAACTATTGCAGGTAAATTTAAATAAAATCCGTAAACTAATGTCGATTTTGAAAATAGCTACTAACTGTCACCATAAAATAATAAATACAAGAAGAACTGTCAAGTCAATGTTAAATTATGGAAACAGCGTATCTGCCTGGGTAACTAATTTTCAGATATGGCGGCTGGGACATTTGACATGACATAGACAAGACAATTTCAATTTTACGAAATTTATTTCCGTTTCCGGTTTTTAATGGCGGGCTGTTCAGGAGGTTTAAATGAGGGTTAATATACTTTTTACACTTTCTAGTAGTAAATAATAGAACAAAATTACTCAAAAATATTTATTTGGAATTTAGAACAATGTAAATATGTAAATCAACACAATTAAAGAGCTATAAACCAATAAACTACTGTATCAATATTAAATATTTAAATAATATCAGAGATGTTGTGTTAAAGTGAATTAGTAAAGTAACAGTGCATTGACTTACAAAAACTTGAAGATAAATAAATGTTTTCACAGCTTCACGGGCATAAAACTAAATAACTGGAAGCAGGAAAAAGGCAACCGGAACCCACACAAAACCTGGAATCAAAAAAAATATGTAAAAAACATAAATATAGGTACATAAGACTTTTGTGAATTAAATCAAACAGGACTTGAATGAATAAAAAATATGATACATATACATCTAATACCTCATTTGTATTTTAAAAATAATCTACATACATAGATTTATAGCATTATTGCTATGAAAATACATAATAGGTACCTATGTGATATGTAATTACGCATTTCTGTTCATTTTGTAGAAAATTAATGTAGGCTACTAATAGTTCAATAATCATAATTTACCTTGTATAACTTCCTTTCAATTGCTCAAAATCACCGATCAGTCTTTAAAGTAGAGATACGGAAAAATCCTTGGCAAAGAATATCCCAAGATTTAAAGGGTTTAAAGCTAAAAAAATATAAAAACAGTTAATATATTACCTATTTTTACATATAATATGGCCCATACCTACTACACGCAGAAACGTCGATTTTATCATTTTCTTCATGTAATTAATATCATATATACTTTATTAAAGTGTTAACAAGGAACTTTTTATCAAAAAACATCTTTGTACTTATAAATTTGAGCCGAAATATCAGAAACAAATTTCCAATCAAATCAAAACGGCAAAAGTTAAAATGGCGCCCGACCTTGCCAGAGGCCTTGGGAGCTGACGCTGACACACAGACAAAAGAACAGGACGCTGACGTGCATAAAAATGTTCCGTAGCAGAAATTGACAGAAATCATATAGAAATATTCAGATTTTTGTCTAGGACAGTCTAGAAGGCCATGCTTTCTGCCTGGGTAGAACCGCGCCACAACTGTTTCCAATTTTCCGGTTTACTGTCACCCCCCTGACTGTCACTAGCAAATTGCCATGGCGACACCAGCCTTGGTTGCCATTTTACTAAAAAATTGCTCTTTATTCAAAAAAACGCATTTTAAAAATCAAAACGCGTTTCTATGGTAATATAATTTCGTGTTCGTTCTTTGATAGATTGTTATTGATAAGAATTTTAGTTAACGTCATATTTTTGGCTATTTTAAAATCTTAAAGAAGCCCAAATTTTATTTTGTTCAATGCTGCGGAAAAGAATATTTATCTGATAAATCTGATACTTTAAGAAGAGCAAAAGTATGACGTTAATCAAAATTAATAATAACCATCTATCAGAGAATGAAATCACAAAATGAAATCGAAATTATATTACCATAGGAATGCCTTTTCATTTTTAGGTCTCTTTTTTAGGAAAAATTCAACTATATTTTCAGTTTTTTTTTAATTTTCTCTAGAACAAGTTTAACTCTTTAGGTTAACTCTAAGCATTTTGGTTTTATACCTCTTTTGGTAATAATTGCTCTAATCAGAAGTTTGACTTCATATAATATCATTTTAACAGAACGTCAGCGATTTATAATATACGTATCTGCTAAAAGCTGTGTTCTTGAATAATTATTGTATTTGGCTATTTTAAAATGTTTTGTTATTTAGACTTTGTTTTTATTGATTTTCAACATCTTTTTTTTACGACGTGTTCCTGGGCTTGAAATGTACAACCGCTAAAAATATTTGCACTTATTTAAGACCCTGTATAACCAGAGCTTTTATCTAACCTGTTTATTTTCATTTTAGTAACATTTTCTACATACTTTTTTATTCAAATATTATACATATCAATTATAAAACACACGTGTATTAGTAATAAAGAGTTTGCAGACAAAAACAGATCGCCATATGACAAAAATATCGAGAGGATAGCGTCGAAATTCTGAATAACAACTTTCAAATTAATGTCATCGATGAAATTTTAATGTGCCCCATCTTTATTTGTCTCATTTTTTCAGCGTAACATCAGATTTATTAATTTGCGATCTAAATAACTTCATCCCAAATAACTTGTATTAAAAAATAAAAGTTTTTTCGTTTTTCTTCTAATTCTGCTAATAACTGAGGTTGAACAGTTTGTAATCTATAATTTAATTTTCTTTCACCCAATTTTAAAATTAATTTGTTATACAAAAATGGGAATATTTCCAATACGCGTTCAAATTGCAAGGTCATTTTTGTAATTTTGTTGTTGTTACAGCTGCGGGTAATAAATTTGAATGTAAGGGTAATAAACTTTCAAACTAAAATAGTTTTAGTTTTATCAATTTACAATCTATAAATAATTCTGAAACTATATTTCAAGTTTAATGATTTTCTTTTTCAGCAAATTTAAAGTTGTTTTATTATTTTTTAACGATATATCAATTTACAATATGTTCCTCATTTAGTTTTAAAATCAAATTAAACCTTGAGTGGTTCATTACCTTATCCAGAAGCATAGTATATTATAGTATATATAGTATATAACAAGGTGGTATAAATAAACACACCGTATTGTATAAAAATGTTCCCAAGACAAATGTAGAATGTAGAATGTTTTGAAGGGGGGTTAATCACCTTCCCTTTTTTGAGTTATAACGAGTTATAATTGATCATACAGTCTCAGGGCTTTGACAAAAGCCAGTATCTGAGACGGCTTCAAAGAGGTCGGCCCTCCATTTTCGACATCAGCCGTACCAAAGTTCATGGCACGAACGGTTGTCGTCTAAATTTAGAATTTAGATTGAGGTGTAGATTGTAGAGATAGTGATTGTAGAATGTAGAATGTAGAATGTAGAATGTAGAATGTAGAATGTAGAGATGTAGAATGTAGAAATTAGTAAGTATGTAGTATGTAGAATGTAGAATGTAGAATGTAGAATGTAGAATGTAGAATGTAGAATGTAGAATGTAGAATGTAGAATGTAGAATGTAGAATTTATAATGTAGAATGTATAATGTATAGTGTATAATGTAGAATGTAATAATGTAGAATGTAGAATGTAGAATTATAGAATCAGAATGTAGATCTGCATATGTACTTAATGTAGTATGTATTATGTAAAATGTAGAATGTAGTATGTAGTATGTAGAATGTAGAATGTAGAATGTAGAATGTAGAATGTAGAATGTAGAATGTAGAATGTAGAATGTAGAATGTAGAATGTAGAATGTAGAATGTAGAATGTAGAATGTAGAATGTAGAATGTTTAGGAGGGGGGTTAATCACCATGACCTTACTGACCTATTGTGTTTTCCCATTTTTGAGTTATAACTCATAACTCATAACTCATCATACAGTCTCAGGGCTTTGACAAATGCCAGTATCTGAGACGGCTCCAAAGAGGTCAGCTCTCCATCTTCGACATCAGCCATACCAAAGTTTATGGCACGAACGGTTGTTGTCTCGGCGCACTCAGTGATAAGGTGTTCTGGTTCTGGAGTTTCCCCATTTTCCCACACAATCTGCATTCGCCGTTATTTCTCAGCTTCAATCTACTAAGGTGTTCATTGAGGAGACAGTGTCCTGTTAGAAACTCCGTGACAACCCGAAGATTGTTTTTCAAAAGTTTCTCAAAAATAAAAAAATAAATAAAATAACTCGGTTATTTTAGACTTATTAGAAACTCGGCAAAGATAAAATATTATGTTTCTCTTGTCGAGGTCTACCAATCTTGAAAATATTTGCACTTCTTTAAGACTCATCCTGTATAATAATTAGAGTATTTTATTAAATTGTAAATTTTTTTTAGCCACATATATCTTATATAAAAATTTATAGATTTTTTTTATTAATATATGATTATGGTTAATTATTTATTATTAATCATACTCATATATCTGCATATTTACTTAATGATTAATGATTATTTAAAAAAGGTCAAAGAAAATTGGCATCCTGAGTTATAATATATAAACATATTTCAAAAGACTTTGTATAAAATGCAGCTCAAAGATAGGTATTCTAGTTTCAATTTATCTGTGATACAAAGATGCATTCTTCTGCATTTCTAAAAGCGATTACACACTAAATAGTCTCTATTCTTAGTACTATTGTGACGTAACATTGGTCAAGTACATCCATCTCAGTTGACATATAAATCGGTTCAAAATGCTTCCTCTTTATCAATCTGTTCGTGGTCAAGGTCATCAAACTACAGAGTCGCCGATGTTTACAAGAATTAGTGCGATATGAAATTTGTATACTTATTTTGTTTTAATTTCTTTTTATTTATTTTTTATTTCTTATCCAGGCCAGTCAAATAAGATCTATTATAGGGGTCACTTGAAAAAAAGTGTTGGAAAGCTAATTATGTTTTTGATTTGTTCAGTTGACATGAAAGATCGGTTATCCTAGTTTTGCACGGTTGCTCGACCGCCGCTCGACTCAGGAGGACCAATAATATATGGTAAAGTTCTTGGACTTTTCAGATTTTCACCTATAATTCCGAAACGTTACGTTCTAGCCAATATTTCACTATTACAAAAATTAAAGACCATTAAATTCTGCGTATAATGAGTATGAATTCATTCAATTCGGTAACGTAGTATGGCAAAAATCGAAAAATGAAAAGTGGTGATATTTACCAATTTTTCTGATAAACGCATTAAAGTGACATTCAAACGTTCGTCACACGGAAATGATCATTCTAAATAATAAACCATGCAATGAAAGTTGTAGAGCATCAAATTAGCATTTTACATGAAGTACTACATACTGAGGAAATGAAAATTTTCGCCAATTTTTTTCCGTCCAAATCCCCATGAAATTAGCTTATCAGGAACTTTTTTACTTGTAAAACAAATTTGCCTAACAAAATTTTGTACCCGGCAAATTTGTTTTACGAGCAAGGAACAATCAACAAAAGCATTATTATTTTTTAAGATGAGTGCAACATCTCGTTGATACAATGATGACTTGGTATCACATCCACTGAAAGCATGCAGGAACACGATGTTTGATTTTAAACTCTCCGAGTATTTGAAGTATCTAGGGCGTACAATTTATTTTCCTTCGCACCCTTCCCAGGCTTCATTGGTGAAATTTTTGAGGTGATAAGTGCTAATGCTGTGAGTATGAGTATGACCAACAGATATGTGTCCTCTCCAACAATAATTATTGATGGATAACTCAGTGATAAGTCAATTGCAGTCGTAGCGTAATGCTAATTAGACGCTTCTTATTACGGCCGTTGAAAAAGAAATGCTCTTTTGAAGTGGCAAAACTGGTAAAAATAACTATTTTAAACAATTTTAAAACATCAATTTTAGCTATACTACTGAACCGAATTGAACGAATTGATACTCATTCTACGAATTGTTGGACGACGGAACATACATATATTACTTGATGTAAAATGCTAATTTGATGCTCTGTAACTTTTATTGTATGGTTTCTTATTTAGAATGATCGTTTCCGTGTGACGAACGTTTGAATGTCACTTTATTACGTTTATCAGAAAAATTGGTAAATATCACCATTTCCCATCTGTTGATTTCTGCCATACTACGGGACCGAATTGAACATTATACGCAGTCATTGTACGCTGAATTTAATGGTCTTTAATTTGTGTAATAATGAAATATTGGCTAGAACGCAACGTTTCGGAACTATAGGTGAAAATCTGAAAAAAGTCCAAGAATTTTACCATCTTTTGGTCCTCCTGAGTCGAGCGGCGGCGGCGGTCGAGCAACCGTGCAAAACGAGGATACTTATATTTCATGTCAACTAAACAAATCAAGACCATAATTAGCTTTCCAACACTTTTTTCCAAGTCTAATTTGATTGGCCTAATAACGGAATTGGATAGTATGCTTTTCTAAAAATAACTACAAAATATCCCAGAAAAATAAACTGATACCTGACCATAATGAATAAATTACAGAAAATTTCAAAATTTTAATTAATCAAAACTATTAACAAGGAGCCGCTTAGCGATGGGATACCAACCATCAGAAGAAGAGCACTTTTTGATTTTAATTAGATAATGAAATAGTTTTTTCACTCTCCATTATGACCATTTACAACTCCATTATTGAGTTACGCCTCTGCCTGAAACAGCGCAAATAGGTGCGTCGCACTAACAATTTAATTAATTGTTAATAATGTGTTGTTTGTCACTTATACTTTCATTTACGGTGTTACTTTGGATTAGCGTAGACTGGTGTATATTAGCGGCATTTTTTAGTTCAAATGTTCATTTGATTTAACTGTAATTTAATATCTAATATGTTTCTTGAAAAAAAGAACTGGATATTTCGCCATCGAAACAGAAATGTAAAAATTAAAAAAAATGGTGGCTTTTTACTTTAAACTATCTAAAATTGATAAATATATTTATATCGAGAACATCTTAGACATTTTGCACAGAAACCTTACCAAAAAATATTCCATATTGATTTTTTAGCAAAAATAGGTTAGTATTATAGAAAAATATGTTTTTTTATTAAATAAATCGTGCTATTTCAGGCTAGAACATAAAGACCTTTTCACTGGTAACAGTTGGTAATGGTCACGGTTTGTTTAAACAGGAGGGAAAATATAAATTGCGTGTGCAAAATGCTTCTGAGTCACGTGCTCATTCACCCTAAAATTTCCCACGAGTAATTTACCCCCTTAGCTGATTTTATATCATGGGTTTTACTTGACACATTTTTATTTGCAAACTTATTTTAGTGCTTTTTTTTATTTATCTTTGTTGATTGGCGTCATTTAAAAGAATCCAAAGGTTTTAAATAACATAGAATACCGCAAATGAGTACATTTTGGGTCCATTAAGAGACAGAAAATTTAAAAATAAGAGCATACGTTTTCATTAATAGGAACCATTGTTTCAACAACGTTGAAGACTTGTCATTTTTAAAATATTGAAGATCTCATCTGTCATTTTTGAAATAAACCAAAAAAATTACAAAAATAGTAGGTATTAGGTATTTACGTTAGATGGTCTATAATAAATATTGTAATCTTAAATCATACAGGGTGTTCAAAAATCTATGCCAAACTTAATAAAATATAAATTAAATTTTCTTCGTTTTTTTTTTAAATGAAGAATTAAAAAATAAACTTTTTTTTGTATTTAAAGTATTTCCAAACTTTTAATAGTTTCGCATATACACGCAGTATTATTTCATATGGCTCTTTCAACGGTAAAATACGAGGAAAAAATCATTGGGTGGCTTTGACAAAAATTGACTGTGGAAAATGCCATATGAAATATAAAACCGCGAATATCTGCGAAACCGTTAAAAATTTTAAAATACTCTAAATACTAAAAATGATCTTTTTTTAATTCTCTATCTAACAAAAAAATAATATACAGGGTGTTCCATGTAAAAATACGACAAAAAATGATTTTATATTTTATATGAAATATTACTTTTTAATTATATATTTAATAGTATACCTGTATGCTACATAAAATAAGAAAATGAAGACAATAACGTTAACTGATTATTTTTTTTATTTAATCAAACCAACAAGTTTTATATTTAATAACACTTAAATAACATTTTATTAACTGTATAAATCTAAGTTTGATAATATTTTGAAATAAACATTTTACTTAAAAAACATGTTAAAAAGTCAATCAATTTAAGTACATACACCAAAATCGGAACCAAAATTTATCATTAACTCCAATTATATATGTTTGTTTATTGATTTAAAAAAATGGTACATGTTCTCAACAATATCGTGATATAAACAAATGTCATCCATCAAATTAATACTCTTCTAACACATTCAATTGGATAACTAAATAAAAGATTTAAAAATAAATTATCTATATTAAGATAACTGATCCGTTTGTTTATTTTTTAAGGATATACAGAGCGAGTCTTAAATAAGCGCAAATATTTTTAAGGGTGGCATATCATGACCCCAAAAGAACGTCTATGAGTTTTTATTTATAAAAAAAATGTTGAAAATTTTGTATTTTTTAAAAATGGTTGTTAAAATTTCAGTTAAAAAATGTGATACCTGGATAATTTTAAAACATATAGGTCTATACCGAGTGCGTCTCAAAAGTGGCTCACCCCTATAACTTTTTTATTTTTTCAGATAAAATAACGAGACTTGGTACGTTAGTATATGACATAAATCAGGATTGATTGATGTATTCAATTGGTTTTGTACACTTCCTGTTTCACTGGAAATGACTACAACTTTTGATTTTTAAATGACACCTTTGGTATTTTTTTACTTTATTCGGTAGAAAATGACATTCTGAATAGAATGACATATCATACGTCAAAAATTGTATTTTAAATTTCAATCTAGAGCGCCATGGCTATGTTAAAAACACTAATTCTTAATCAAAGAGCCTTGGAAAAATAGATTGGATCATCTACTGTTTTTAGTGTCGTGTACTGGGCAGTTAGAAAATGCTCAAACCGTAATTTTTAATCATATCTCATTTTTTTTCAAATGGAACGAGGGTGGCTCATTAGCATATTTGGAAAAACCATTTTTTGCGAATAATTTGATACCACACACTTGGTATTTCGAGTCAAATTTTGGTTTGAACCGCAAGTTATTATTTCAAATAAACCATATGCGAAAATGTCAAAAGTGGACATATAATATTGTCATTCCATTCAGAGTGTTACTTTCTATCGAATAAAATAAAAAAATACCGAGGGTGCTATAAAGTTGTGGTCATTTCAGGTGAAACAGGAAATGACCGAAAACAATTGAATACGTCAATCAATCCTATTTTATGTCATATACAACATACCAAATCTCGTCTTTTTAACTGAAAAAATAAAAAAGTTATAGGGGTGAGCCACTTTTGAGACGCACTCGGTAGATTATATTTAGAAGAACAAAAAAATAAATAAAAAAAATCAAATCGTTCTCAAAAATCAAAATTATTTTTATTTAAAATTTCACACTACAGTAACATGACTGTTTTTGAAAAACGACAAAGAGAAGATGTACTTCTATTATACAGATCTACCAACCCTGAAAATATTTGTACTTATTTATGACATTCCCTGTATAATTCCAGGTATATAGCATATATTTTATTAGATCAAGCAATTAATTTTAAATAATGTAAGTTATGAAATAATCGAATTTAATATTAATGAATAATTATGCACAATAACGAGCAAATAAATTAATAATATCTACCTACTCACTTGACGATTGTTGTTTACAAGAAGTTAAATTGACATTGCGCTCAGAGTACAGTTCGAAGAAACCTAAATTAAAATTAAATGCATTATTAAGAATTATAAAAAGATAATGTTAATACATTTTATTTGTTTTTGCTTATTAATATAATTATTACAACAGATTCTGAATACGATTTCTGTTTATTTCCAGTATTTCTATTCACTAGAAAAGTTCTATCCAAGAAGAAAATTCTAGCTTTTGTTCTTAAAAGCCAGATAAAACAAAAACAAATATGTATTAAATGTAGTAATTAGATTTATATACAAACTTCTTCTTTCATAAGAATAATAATAATAATGATGACAGATTCTTAATACTTGAAAGTGCCTACTTATGTTGGGGATTTTTATTGGATTTTTTTTTTCATTTACCAGAATTTATTCATTTAACGATCATGTACTAAACATAATCTTAAAAAATATATAACTTGTTATTAATAGATACAGGATATGATGATTACTAATGATTAATTAATCGAATACAAAACGAATCTACCTTTTTAGATCAATATTTCCAAGTAATATTCAAATAACTACTTGAATAAGAGTGTTTTTTACATAGTTAAAATGTTTCTATATTCACAGATTTTTAGTTAATTCTGATAAATTTCATAGAGGATTAAAAAAACTGGATACAGGAGATAAACTGGATAAATTGGGGACTGGAACCTTAGACCACGCGGTTTATTCTTAATTTTTGCAAAAGTAAAAAAGTTTTGATATACAGGGCGAATCTGAAATAAGTGTAACTATTTTTACGGGTAGTATATTTCGATCCCAGAAACACGTCTATGAGGTTTTTTTCGCGAAAAAAAAATTTGAAAATTTGGAAGACCAAGTGTCCGAATTAAAGAACATAAAGATTATTTAAGAAAGGGAGATTTTCACAAATCTAAGATTTGTCAGCATTCATGGAACACAGGACACAGAATAAATTTTAACAACGCCAAAATTATAATGAAAGAAACGATAGCCTCTAAGAGAAAAATAAAAGAGGCTTTTTTAATACAATCTAATAAAAATAAATGTATTGCTCATGCATCTGTAGATGTTAGTAATGTATGGCAATCGCTTCTTTGATTTTAAAGAACATAACATAAATAAACATAACATAAGTAAAAATTAAAAATAATCATACTGAAAGTTTGAGGTTTTTTGGTTTTACCTTATTAAGTAATTGTTATCAGGTAGTAATATTATTAATTTTGAAGTTTAACTTGGGGGGGGGATATAATGTCTTTTTAACAGAACGTCAACCGTTTTTGTATCTGTTTTAAAAAAAACTAAAGTGTTCTGGAATAGTTATTGCAAAAAATAACTATTTTATTTTGTAGATTTTCTTGCAGTGGCGAAATACCCATATATGATTTTTTGGAGAAATGAATCCGCCACATAGGTATAGACATTTTTTAAAATATCTCGGTTATTTTGGACTTCTTTGAAAAACGGTAAAGAGAAAATATGTTTCTTTTACCGAGATCTACTAGTCCTGAAAATATTTACACCTATTTAAGACTCACCCTGTAGATGCGGGATCGGAGTGCGCTAAAACTCTACTTTTGGGTCTTGAGGATCTGCCTGCTCGTCCAGAGCACACCGACCGGCAAAATTTCAGTTAGCGATCAGAGACGCGTCGGCTCGAAGGACCAGCTGCTCGAAACCGATCGAGAGACGCGCGAACATATCGTCCTTTTTTTGATTTGCCGGTATTTTTAATAAATTCGGACAGTTTTTTTGCCGAATTTTGTATTAGTGAGAGTTACAGAACAATAAACATTGGTCATTAAAGAAGAAAAAAAAAATGAGGAAAATATTTTAATACCTAATTTGGTAAGTCATTAATTTTAATGTTAATTTTAATTAACAGGATTAATTAAGATGCTCCAGTTTTAATAATTAGTCTCTGTTTTATTATTATATATTTATTTTTTTTTTAAATATAATCTTTTTTTGTTCAAAGAGACTGATGTTAATATACAGTAAGTACCCGTAGCGTGATTAGAAGAAGAAAAACTTATTTAATATTAATATTTCGAGAGAAATATGAATTAAAATATATTTTTACACCATTTTGTATTTTTCCAATTTCACAATTTTCAATATCGTTTTGGAGAAAAATTAAAAAAAGGTGAAATCAAGGTGAATTTTTTTCAAGTCTTAAAAATCAGAACGTGCTGCTATAGTCTTGGTATTCGTTTTCATTGTTTTATAAATGTTTTTTAATTATTTTAATCAACGTCATATTTTTTGCTGTTGTTAAAAATCACCCTTACCGAAAACTAATATCACGTATCACCCTTTCCGTAACGTTGAACTAAAGAATTTTCTCTACGATCGTGCAAAAAGTAGCTATTGTTTACACTATCTACTGTATTAAAAGTCATTTTTTTAGCTAAAGAGAAAAAAATTGTAAATGTTTGTAAAAATTTGTCAAATCCTGGAAGATAAACCAAGTACCAGTACTGGTTGTAACATTCCGGAAAATAGTTTTAAGTGAAGAACAAGAACCGGAGACCTCCACGAGCAGAAATGACAAAATTCAAAAGACTACTGGAAATGAAGTTTGTCCATTAATTACCTCAGTGAATTTTTCAAACTGCGATATTAAAATTAAAATGAACTCAAAAAAAGTTATTACAAAAGCAAAAGTGTCATTGTTATTGGTAATATTATTCTGTCAAATACTGTTAAAATTTATTTTAAATAATTACTAGCTGTAAACGGCAATAACTTGTTTAATTTAAACGGAACACCCTGAGAATCAGATGCACAATTTAATTGTCTATCAAATTGTATTATGCCATTTTTTACCTATCTCTTCAAGTTTCCGTAGAAAATGCATTTTCTTGTAATTTAGAACTTATTTATCAACATCCCCATGGAATACTGACATTTTAGATTATTTTTAAAGATGTACCAAATTTTTAAAGAGTACAGTTACTAATATTGTCGATATAGTTCGTTTATTTCATTAAAAAATAAAAAAAAAAACTGTTTAAATATTTGTTAAAGAGGACCAGTTAATATGATTCCAGTATTCAAACTACATTAATTAATTGTTTGCGTTGATTAATAATAATTGCTCCAAATACTAAAAAACTGAATTATGTATGTGTATTAGACAGTGTGGTAAAAAGTAACACCTTAAAAATGATATTTAATTTTTTGACAAATGCTTATTTATAACAACAGAGAATTATATTGATTTCTGATTCAAATCCACATTTATTTAGAATAATTTATTAACGAACACAATTAAGTATGTAGTTAATTAGTATTTGGGCGGAAATACTGGTGGTATATTTAATTAATGGTATACTCTTTTATAAAGATTTAAATAGCTTTCTTTTTGCATACAAATGGGCTAGTAAAATTATCGTTTTACTAAAAACAATAATATTACTAGCCTGTACATTTTGTACATTTGTTGTTTTAAAAACAATCTAAAATGTCAATATTCCATGGGTATATTGATAAATGAGGTCTAAATTATAAGAAAATGCATTTTCTACGAAAACTTGAAGGAATAGGTAAGAAGTGGTATAATACAATTTGATAGACAATTAAATTGTGCATCTGATTCTCATAAAATATACAGGGTGTTATATTTAAATTAAATAAGTTATTGCCATTTAAAGCTAGTAATTATTGAAAATAAATTTTAGACACTCTGTATAAGGTAGTATAATTTTATTATTGCAACACAATAACTGATCCATAAATAAACTTCAGTAAATATTTAGTATTTAAAACTTTGATATCCTCGGAGAAATGAAGCCTTAAAATTTATACTGCAATTTCGCAAAATTGAAAATATTTCAAAATCGGTAAGGATTAAGTGTAATAAACCTTAATCAAATTTACCTTTACTTTAATCGTAGAAACTAAAAATGTAATAATATACAGGGTATTCCACATTTTTTATTTATTTGGGACACTCTGTATCTTGTAAAAATATTTTTAAATTGTAGCTCTAATAGTCCTTTAACGAATCTAAAACTTACAATTTGTAAAAATCTAATCGTTTAGCTACAATATTCCGTGTCGTATGTGGTGTGTATAGTTTTAAATTTCAATTTAAAAAAAATTATTATAACGAAAAATTATGCAGGTATCTGAAAATTAAATCCGTTTTAAATTATCAAATCTTAATAAACGATTTTAATGCGAATATACATTGATTTTTATTTTTTAGTTTCAAAAAATTTAACGAAAAAATATTTTTCTAAAAAATAATTAATAAACTAAAGTATTTTAATAAAGTGAAGGAAATTAAAGATAAAGGATTATACTATATCCGTATTGTAGCACATTTTTAGACAACTTTATTTTTAAGATTTTGAAGGTCAAGAATCAACAAAATATTCCTTATGTTTGAACTAAATTTTCTCGAAAATAAAGACATAATTTAAAATTTCGTTACAATACGGAAATAGATTGAAGTTTTGTGATTACAGTGATGTCTAATTTATATAGTTTTGTAACAAATTGCTCGCTATTTTATGGCAATTGCTGAAGCTTTGCAAACCTTAATCAAGACTTAATCAAAGGACGCGTGTTTGGAATTTTAGGTGTGGCTTAACTTAACACGACAGGATCGGGCTAAGCCTTAGGCAGATTTCTAAAATATAATCTATACTAATATATAAAATCCTTAAGTGACTGACTCACTGATTAATCACGATCCTGTTCAAAACACTCAACATAAGAAGCTCAATTTTGACATACAGGTTGATTCTAGGGTGTAGAGGTTGGATAAGAAGGGATTTTTCGAAATTCCACTTCCAAGGGGGTGAAATTTTTATTTAAAAAACGGTCAAGTTTCCGGAAAACACGTATGTTTTATTTTGTTTTTATTACCTATTTTAAGATTTTTTAAAAATGTATACAGGGTGTTTCGAAAAATCTGGCCATTGATTAATCACGATCCTGCTTAAAGCGCTTGACGTAAAAAGCTGATTTTTGGAACACGGATTGACTTATACGGGTGTAGAGGTTCGATAAGAAGGGATATTTCGAAACTCGAAATCTAAGGGGGTGAAACCATGCCTCAAATATTGGAATATTTTTTATTTAAAAACCGGTAAACGGGAAACTCTTAAACACGTATATTTTTTTTTCTTGTTTTACATATTTTAAGATTTTTTAAAAATTTATACAGGGTGTCTCATAAAATATGACTATTGATTAATCACGATTCTGCTTATACTGCTTGACGTTTAAAGCTGATTTTTGGCAAATGAGGTGTAGAGGTTCGATAAGGAGGGGTTTCTCGATTGGTTTTTCTCATGCTGACATAAATGTGAGAAAATTTTATCCAGTTTGTATGTTAATGGAAATTGTTGCTTTGCTTTATCATCACCATTACAAATTATTAATTCGACGCGAACGAAGAATAGACTCTTAAGAAACACCCTGTACTGTTCTATATTTTAATTTGACGCACCAATATCATAACACGAGTTTCAAAAAATATCTGAATATAAATCTTATTTTAAAAAAAATATAAACGTCCATCTATAAATATTATAATATGTATTTTATTGTAAGCAGACATCTGTAGCGATATAACGGGGATATTACGTTTATTTTTGATACTGAAGAAAGTAAACAAAAACAGAAATAAGAAAAATATGTATATTTTCATATATCCAGGATCCAAACGGAATTAAATAAATAACATCTGCTTGATTTATATATAAGTTGACCGAAAAATCATTTATTAAATTTGTTTATGTTAATTTGCAAGTAGATATAGATCACGAGAAACTTGAAAAACATATTAGGTATTACATTAGATAATGTTTGTGATTGATGATGATGAGATTTATCTTAGATCAACAAAAATTTTGACGCATTTTTTAATCAAATATTTTCGCTTTAAAAAAATAAATGTAAAACATACAAACACGTTAAAATACAAACAATTAAATATTACATAAGTTTACATTATTTTGTAATGCTATATTTTAATTTGACTTTTAAAGTCTCATACTCACTATGCGCTGATTCGTCGATATGGTGCGTCAATTTTTCGATAGTGAGTGTGTGTACGTCCATAGTGCACCCGCTTCTCGCTTTATCTCGGTAGACTTCTTCTTAGGTCGCCGTCTCCCTTCGGAAGTTGGCTATGATGGTGCGTGAAACCGCACCTCTGAAACCACCTGAGTACCTCCTCATTTGTCACTCTATCCATCCAGGATATACGACGATACAAGTAATGCGTTTTTCCAACGTCTGATTGAGTGTCCAACTCTCAGAGCCGTAGAGAAATATTGGAAAGATGTAGAACAACGCAGCATACGTATGCGCAGTTCGAGGCTTAGATCTCGGCTGGAGAAATAGTTATTTTTTATACAAGACGATAAAATGGTATTTTATCGACCGAAAAGATTAATTCACGAGCGATGAAATCACGAGTGAATTAATTTCGAAAGACGATAATGCAATTTTATCGTCATGTATAAAACAATATTTTTTCCATAGCGAGTTACGTTTTAAAAATATTCAGAAATTATTATTTCAAGGAATTTATTACGAGTAGAAAAAATATTGTGCTGAGTTGGAGTTGGTTTCTATGTAATTTGACAAATAAATAAAGCTGTCTCTTTAGTTGTCAGTTTTGAGTCAATATTTTTTAATTCTCTTTCGTGTCGATTGCTGATTGAATTGGAGCCAGAAATGGCTCAAAACAAAATAAGTAAATTACCAACAGATATTCAGGCTGACGCAACAAACGCCATATCCAAACTACTTGCATTTAAATCCCGAATAACTTATGAAAAGAAATACAAAAGTTTCAAAAATGGAAGCAATTAAAAAACGTGCGAGAAGAAATAAAGTTTTTAACCTATCCTCGCTGTTAAAGTATCATTTAATCTACCCTTGCGGTTAAAGTACTATTTTTGATAGATATAAGGCAATTTTAACAGTTGCTATGGAAAAAGGGGTTTTTATGGAAACAAAAGTATGTCTGGCCTGTTCGATCTTCGGCAAAATTTCAGTTTTGGGGTCGCAAGCGTCGTTAACAAGGGCTCCTAGATATTTTATGGACTTGTTCTACCACCTTGTTGTGAATTCTGAGGACAGTATTTTCCGGTGTTTTGGAAAATACAAGTTTAGTTTTATTAGCGTTGTGTGTAATCCGTACTGCATGCTATGTTCAACGATGCAGTCCATCATGTTCTGAAGGTGTAGAATGTTGTCCGCTAGTATGACCATATCATCTGCGAAGCGAATATTGTTAATCAGCTTACCATTGATTTTGATATCATCCTCAACGCTCTCTACAACATAACCTAAAAAGGGAGTCAAATTTCATTTGGAATTCTTACATTAACGTTTATATATAACAGGTATATCCAGAAAATCGCCAATCGAAATCTTTCAAACTAAATATCTGGGAAACTGTCCATTTTCGAAACAAAGTTTTAATGGGGCGAATATAGAGCTCCACTAGCTCTATCCGATGAAGCCTCACTGATAGTTTAGCTACTTACCGTCTCCGAAAGGAAACATCTTATTTTTATTTATACCTTTATTTTCTTTCTGCTGATATAATTTAATGTAGCGACCAAACGCCAAAATTTTGTGATTCCATCGAGTGACTTCTACGCTTAATTTCAACGTTAACGCCTTAAATAGATATTTATGATACAAGTGAGTTAACAGCATTATTAAGATACGCGTGTGAAAGTTGCACAACGACTGCGTAGCACGAGTTGTGTAACTTTGTTGTAACTTTGTGTAACAACACATTAGTATCTAATGGAGTTAACTCGCGTGTATTGTACAATATTTTATCTACGTCTAACTAACACACAATGAATTTTAAAAATTATTGTAATTAACTATATGCCTATCCTAAAAATCAATTACCTTAATACCTTTGTTCAAATAACACCTATGAATAACACCATGCATGGCAATGTCAATATGACAGCATGGTACAAAGAATACAAGGTAGGATATTGCGCAGGTTGGTCGCTACGTCACAGGTGATAACAGGCGCTATTGGTCAGCAAGCTCCGCGCGCCAGTTCAAATCGTCAAGGTATTGTAATAAACCTATTTTTTTTTGTTTATATACCGTCATTGAACTATCGCTAAGCAAGATACTGTGGAGCAGTGCGTAAAGAGTCAGGCTAGGAAGCGAGACACCGGAGTTCGAACCTCGGCCGGGACATAACTTTTTTATTGAATTTTTTAAATACTGTTGTATTCTATAGTTTATTTTCGTAATATAAAAAAAGAACTATTTATTCTGGTATTTTTTAATCTCCGGTATTAATATAAATTGATTGTTGGTACAATACCTCATTTAATATAAAATAATATTCTACTTTTTGAAATGTATCGGGCCCTAATTGTACCTAAAAGTAATATATTTTTACAGTGATATACCATATTGTAAACTATTTAATTTTTCAGTCACTTAAAAAGTTAATTTGCATTGAATAATTGCCTACCATTAAAGGAAATTTGAGCTATAATCCTTGATGGGCATATTCTGGGTATGCAAATACTTCCTCTAAATTTTGGGTTTCGTTCAACCGATTTATTCTCAAAACCTGAAACATCTACATATAAAAAGAAGCACAGGTCACTAATTATAATAAACTTTACCCTTGGAATTACTTCCACTAATTATAATAAACTTCACCCTTGGAATTACTTCTATCACAATTACAATACATTCATCTGCATTGGCATTTTCTACTTTTCGATGGGAAACAATCAACTTCCCAACATTTTTTAAATGATGTTACAATTCCTCGTGGTTACTTTTCCATAGATATCCTCATC
Source organism: Sitophilus oryzae (assembly GCF_002938485.1). Lineage (NCBI taxonomy): Eukaryota > Metazoa > Arthropoda > Insecta > Coleoptera > Curculionidae > Sitophilus > Sitophilus oryzae. The sequence continues at coordinate 218,381 of NW_022146479.1, forward strand.
TCTGTCCTCATGTGAATTCAGAGACAATGAACATGAAAATTATTTACCATAAACATCGCAAACTAAAAACCTAATAAACAATTTTATACCGAATATAGAAATAAATTTAGTATTCTTACCTATTATCGTCCAAATCCATGTTAATAGATTAGAGCCATTTCTGAATCGCTTCCAGCAAAATCGAAACAGAAGTATGAATATACATACTCTAAGCATGAAAAACGGTGCAGCGAAAAAAAGTACACAACTATGGAAATGAAAAGGTACATGAAAGGTACTCATAACTTTTTTTTTTAGTGCAAAATAAATGTTTTACAAAATATGTTTTTCTCTTTGGTAGTTATCTAAACAAGGAGTGCGGTAATGAAAATGCGTGAGTTAAGAAGCTCTTAACTCACTCAAAATGCGTGCGTTAAGAGCTTCTTAACTCACTGACGTAGATAGAATTATTTAGAATTATAGAAAATAGGCCCCCTACTAAAAACAGATTTTGGTAGCTTGACAAGACTATAAATTAACAGACTGAACTACACAACTGTGCATATAGGAAATTACATTTTATGTACGTATAGTTGCTGTAAATATAAAATCTGTCACTTTTAATTTAAAGACATGAAGGTAAACATGAGCACGTGCGCACTTGAAATTTACCGAGGCTACGCTACACATCCATTCAAAATTCTGTCTCTATAAAATTGGGTCCCATCCAAATTTACCAAAATACTTTTTTTTATTCAATAAAGTAATGATATAAATCAAATCAAAGTGCTTTTCTTTGAAACGATGTGACGTCTTAAAATGTCGCGTATAATTAGCAAAATCTATTTTTTTTCTTCCAAAATGTGTCTAGTTTACTCAAAAAAACTTAATAGTATAAATATTAAAAATAGACTTGATTAAACACATTTGTGTTATATCTTCAGTCAATTATAGAGAGACATCGACCTACAAAAATCAAACGATGACAAATAAACAGAAATGTCCAGAGGAAATTATTATTTTATAAATAGAGAAATATATATAGGTCAGTGTTTTTCCAAAGTAGAGTAGATTTCTGCACAACGTATAATATTATAAATATACAGGGTGGTCCGAACTGTATTCCGAAAACTTCGGCAGCATATTCTGCAGACAAAAATAAGTAAAAAAGTTCGTATAAATGTATGTCCTAAAATGCTTAGTTTTGCAGATATAGGGTGTAGAAGTTTCCTTTTTATTTCGATTTTTTCCAAATAATTTCTGAAGTAACGTTAATATATGGATAACAATAGGTCCCTGGGAGTTTTTTTGATATAAGAAATTTGATTTTGGTGTCAATATGACTCCTACTAGTAGAGGGCGCCAGCTACATGTGTTTTAAATGTTTTGAAGCGTAATAACTTTTCGTCCGTACCTGTATAAAACTACTGATTAAAAAAAATATACATTCACGACGTTTTCTACGTAAAAAAGATATCTTGGTAAAAATCGCTACAAGTAATGCTTCTCGAGATATTTTGAATCGAAATTATCAATACATGTCATCATTGGCATAAATTAAACGTGTTGACTAAATAGTTATTAGACTGACATAATAAATTTGAAATGATTTTGTACCAAAAGTTCAACAGAAACTGTTTTATTACCATTTTTTCCAGAAAAAATTATGATTAATTTCAAAAAAATAAAATTTCCCAAATTTATTATTTCAGTCAAATAACTATCCACTTAACATGTTTATTATTTGTCAATAGTGACATGTATTGACTAATTCCATTCTAAATATCTTGAGAACGGTTGCTCCTAACGATTTTTACCAAGAGACATTTTTTGCGTAAAAAGTTTCGAAAATGTATGTTTTTTTACTCAGTAGTTTTATACAGGTACGGACGAAAAGTTATTACGCTTTAAAACAGTTAAGACACATGTAGCTGGCGCCCTCTACTAGTAGGAGTCATATTGACACCAAAATCAATTTTCTCATGTCAAAAAACTCCCAGACACCAATTTTCATCCAAATACTGACGTTACTACAGAAATTATTTAAAAAAGATCGAAATAAAAATGACACTTCTATACCCTGTATCTCCAAAACTAAGCATTTTAGGACATACATTTATACGAACTTTTTTACTTATTTTTATCTGCAGAATATGCTGCCGAAGTTTCTGGAATACAGTTCGGACACCACCGTGTATACAGGGTGTCCCAGAAATAAGTGCAAATATTTTAAGGGGTGGTAGATCTCGATAAAAGAAACATATTTTCTCTTTATCGTTTTTCAAATAAGTCCAAAATAACAGAGTTATTTTACTTTGAAAATTTCCAAAAAAAATTATTTTTTGCTAAAATTTTGAGAACCACTGGATCTTTTCTAGATTTTCTTTTTTGTAAATTTAATCTAATACCTATGTTGCCATATTATCAAGAAATTATGTTTTTTAACTAAAAACTAAAAAAAATTTCCAAAAAATTTTTCCAAAAATTTCGAATTTTCAATTTTTTTTTTGCAAAAAAAAACTCATAGGCGTGTTTCTGGGATTGAAGTATACTACCAGTTAAAATATCTGCACTTATTTCTGGGAAACCCTGTATAATATTATAAATATACAGGGTGATTCCTGTAAGTCGGTCATGCTTTCGGGGAATGATGGGGGACGTCGAAATATTAATTTTGATATAGCACACTATGGGTCGGAAATGCTTCTTACGCAAGATACAGGGTGTTAAACTTTTTGAAAAATTAAAGATATTCTTTAATAGTTTTTTGAGCAGTTGAAGGTATCGTTATAATTTTTATTATAGGAGTCTCTACTGAACAGACACTTTAAATGTAAGAGTTTTGTTTCAACCAGTGGCGTAGCCAGTGATACGCATCGGGTAATATTTTTCAAAAAAAATAGTACGCCACTGATAAAAATAAAAATTTCGGAGTTTTTTTATCTGCTCGGTTTATTTCCAAGAAAAAATGTCTCTTGCAACTTTCTTCTATCTAACACCATTTTGTCACAATTTAAAAATAAATATATTTTTTAATGTGAACCTTAAATATGCGAATTATTATAACTACCTTAAAACTAAGAATTTTATTATTAACAAAATACAAAAAAAATTCTAGTTTAAATTTATAATTTTTTAAAAATGTATTTAGAGCTAATAGTAAAAAGTACTAAAGTTACCTAAGATGAAGGGAGCTAACGATGCACATGTGTTTCTGCCCTCTAGTTATAATAATTCGCTGTATTAAGATTTTCATTAAAAAATTTATTTATTTTTAAATTGTGACAAAATGGTGTTAGGAGAAAGTTGCAAGAGACATTTTTTCTTGGAAATAAACCGAGCAAATAAAAAACGCCGAAATTTTTATTTTTGTCAGTGGCGTACTATTTTTTTTGAGTAAAATTACCTGATGCGTATCACATCTACGCCACTGGTTGAAACTAAAACCTCTTCTTTTTACATTTAAAGTGTCTCTGTTAGGTAGACTTCTATAATGAAATTTTATAACGATACCTTCAACTGTTAAAAAAACTATTAAAGAATATCTTTAATTTTTCTAAAACTTTAACACCCTGTATCTTGCGTAAGAGGCATTTCCGACCCATAGTGTGCAATATCAAAATTAATATTTCGACGTCCCCTATCATTCCCCGAAAGCATGACCGACTTACAGGAATCACCCTGTATATGTAAAAAAATTGTATATAAAGGGTCTGTTCTAAATGAATTACCATTAAACATATATATTTTGTAAAAAGTTGTAAAAAATCCTGATACAGAGCTTTTCCGGAATGTGGAGCCATCTTGTATGTATGCATTTGTATATGTGTGTTTATTTAAATACTAAAGTGAAAGCAACGAATTTAAGTGGGTAAACTTTGTAATATATCTTATTAACAATACAATGCAAAAAGTTTTATAAAAATTCGTTGACAGTAAATGAATTCCGAGGTTTGTATCCCATAAGGGCTTAAAGCACTCCACTATAGTCCAGAAAAAAAACAAATCTCTAAATCACTTTCAATTAGTTTGATAATTAATGGTTTTAAATACGTCATCCACCGTCAGACCGTTTAGAAAATTTGAATGCGGGTGGGCGAACCTGTGATACGCATTACTCTACCCCTATGATTAGCTATCCTGGCCACAATCGAGCTAAGAAGATATTTTATTGTTTGGTTTGACACAGCTTGATGGTTTTAAATTACTTAACGGAGAATAATCAGTGCTCTGGGCGCATCATCTCTATTTACGATTAAGTTTTTATTGAACAGTAGCGCTTTGAAAAATATCTACATAACGGAAAAATGAAATTTAAACCATAAACAACAATTTGTAGCGAAATTCTATGTTTTTTCCTTTTAACTTTACTAAACACAATGCAATTGATAATAGGCTTGGTACATTCTCCGCCAGTGCTGCCACCATCGGAAAATATCGTAAACAACCGGCATATACAAATATACGGGTTTAAATAGCGAGTATAGGCTTGGTGCATTTCAGTTGACTTCAAAAAATTCCGACCGCAGCGCTTCAACGGTAGAAATCAAAAATTCTCAGTATATATTTCACGCCGCCGCACAAAGGAGTATTTTTTAGATCTAGCTGGCCAAAAGTGATTTCCGAAAATTACGCGTAGATAAAAGCTTTGTTCGGGTTCTTGTTATTACCGATTCTGAACCGTCCTAGAACTGTGATGCGTATGCGCAGAAGGAAATATGAAGACATTATTTCATTTGCGCATGCGCTGCAGAGTAGCAATGCCAGAGAGACCCCCCGCTTCGAACTCAGTGTTTATGGTGCCCCACTCCACCATAAAATCGAATGCATCAATCGGTTTTCGGACGTTAAACAGCCGGAACTGTTTTCTGTGTCACAGTTCTGTGTGAAAAACGTGACTTTTAGAAGTGTTGTATTTTTTTGGTGTATTCTCAAGACTAAAATTCATTTTACCTTTATTTCCATATTAGAGTTTTTGTTTATTATCGGTTTCTTATGCGTTTATTCTTTTATGTTAAAAAATCCTGAACTTTTGTCTGTGTTATGAGAGGATATTATATCTGGAAGTGTTTTGTTGTACTTCAGGGTTCGTCCGGGTAGTGATTTTTGTAGAGATGATAAATGAACAGTATTCCCTTCCTAAAAATCATATATTCAAGGTCCACTATGCTCCACCTATTGATTAATTAAATATTTAAAGCTTACTGTTTTGCGAAATGTAAAAAAAATAATAATCTCCTGCTGATCTGCTGATATTTTTATGGTCTGTGACATTCAAGTTATTAGTAATTTTGCATTTTCCTTTATTTTAGGACCATCTGGCATTAGGGACTCGTAGAGAAATATTTGACTTGATGAGTGCACAAAATCGCCTCGATATTAACGAGAAGTTAGAATTTGTCGAAAATCATTTGGCAATATTGGAGCCTCATAGCGACGAACAAATTAAGGAAATAAAGCATAAATTTTCATACGTTAAGTCCGAAGTAAAGCGTCGCTGGATTGTAGCAAAACAACGACCAGACCTATTCGGATAAAATAATCAGACATGGCTAAGGGGAGTGTTTGAGCTGCCAAAGGTACAGACAAAACCAGGACGACCGAAAAAGTTATTTGAAGAGGCTAGCGAACAAACTAAAAGACGCAAGACTGAAGAACTTCGATTGTCTGATAGTCCTAATAAAATTATTTATGCATTTATCTTAGTACCTACCAAAATTATATTCTGTAAAATAATAATATGACACATTTTTTTTTAATATACGTAGATTGAACCAAAAGATAGTATTTTGAAACTATTTTCAGTGATAAATAATTTTGGCCAGGTAGATCCAGCAAATACTCCTCTGTGCGCCGATGCCGTCATGTTGATCGCATTAAAATAATATTGAAATCGTGGTTTTTTCATAATAATTAAGTATTTTAGTTTTTTGCTAGTGCAGTTACTGCAGCTATAAAACACTCAGGTACGAGGTTTGTGTGATGTAACTTACGCTGTTTCGGGTACTAAAAAAAAAATAAAACAGACTTCGAACTAGGCGTCGCACAGTGCTTCGTCCCATGGACAAAAATCAAAAAATAAGTTAAAATTTACTAATATCTGAATATATAATTTTATACCTATAGCAATGTTCAACCATCCTGTATATTATTTTTCATAAACAGCGTTTTTGTTAGCAAATATTTTCACTAAAAATAAATTTTGCGATCATTATCTCATCAGTGAAAAGAATAACATTCATAGTAGTTCTGTATATCATGGAGTTAAACGGTACGTACTTAATTGAAAGCCACTATGGATATTGTTAAACAAGGTATGTACTTTAAATTTATTTCTAAACAAGTTCGTGATTGTTTAGTTTTTATTTATTTTTTAAGATGATTCTTAAATGGGTATAAAAACTTTACGTTTTCAAACTTCAAAAAGGCATTTAAAAAAACATATCGTATTTATTGAATATTTTTGTTGCCATATTCATACACTTTTAATTTTTGTATAGTTCACCTGCGTCTGCTTGCGACGAAGTTTATTTTATAATACTTTTCAGATGGAGTAAAATTGATAAGCAATGCCGATCTGGCTAATACTTGGCTTGATCATAAAGACTAGAACTCAAAATTATTTGTATTTCAAATAATATGTTCTTATTAGATATTGATGAACCTTCCAGTCAAATGAGACACCACTTGTGCCTGAAAAAGCCCACTATGTTGGAGCGAAACGTCGCATAAAAAAAGTATCCCCCCATCTTTCAATTTATTATATAATCTCATACCCAAGAAAAGGAAAAAATAATATATGGATATGGTCTATTAAAGAGGTAACTATTAACATCCGAACCCCTCATAGCGACAAAATGAACAGTAACAACGCGAAAAAGTAACATATTAGAAAATGATGTACAGAAATATCTTATATGTGAGATACTTCATCTACCTGTGATTTAGATACTATAAATTTAGAAGATTCTGTCAGCAGTGATTCTCCTGAATCAGAGTAGTTACGATCTATGCATTTTGTTGTCCTAAAGTAAATTTATAGCATCTTAATTTTTTTTTTAATTAAATATAACATTAATGTTTCTTTTTCATTAAAGAAAAACATTTTTATCTTATATTAGGCTTATATTGTAGGAATCATGTTCTAATGTTATTTCAATTCTTTTTTATCACAGGAATTTAATACTTACACCGTTTTCATACTATAACTTATTATTTGCTTAGATGGAACACAGCTCCAACATTATTATTATTTATAAGATTTTTTTTTCATAAACGTGGGACTAAGAACATCATCATTTAGTACAATGAGAGTACTCATCATTTGTGTCAAATAAACCTAGTTTGAATAAATTGCTTACAATAAAAGAGAATTTTTGGATTTTTGTCCTCTAGAGCCATATGTTCGAAGCACTGTACGTCGTGTTGTGTTGTGACAATTTCAAATGTTTATAAAATTGCCGAAAAAATGTTAACGCGTAAAGAAGAGCGTAAATAGGGCGTTCTTGGGTGCAATAACATTCAATAACTCAAGTTTCTCGGATATTCAACTCTCCCAAACCAACACTTTATAGCTTCATAGTTTCTCAGACCGATTTGATCAAAAGCAAAAATGGATTCAAGCAGTTCGACCAAACAAGTGGGTAAAGAATGTGCTTGTTACATAATCAAAAAATTAAATAGACATAGACTATGAGAGGATAAAATATAATTTGTAATATAAATGATATACTTCTCTTAATCAACTAGCGATTAAATGTTTTAGAAACATTTTCTAAAATTATAACTATGTACCTTAAAAAAATTTCGTTATCGGCGAAATATCCCAAATTATGCCCCACTAGCAAAACCAGTGATTAAAACTATGCTCGTTACCGTAGTTGAACCAGTTGAACTCACCTAAAAGGTTTTTTTAACTGATGGAATAATAAATTATAATACAAGTTAAGACCTTCAGAAGATATCAAAATATTTACTTTACTACTTTATTTTTATTTTTAGAATTTTCACAAATTATACTTCCTAACACTTAAGCTAACTCAGAATAATTAAATAATAACTTTTTCGTATACCGTATATTTGTATATACTAGTTGTTTACGATGTTCTCCGATGGTGGCAGCACTGGCGGAAAATGCACCAAGCCTATAAGTGACTTTCCTCTATGTTATTTTTACTTATTCCATGGCATGAATTTTCCACATGATATAATATGACCGTGATATCATTACACCTACACGCACATACCTATTATAATTTAATTAAACCAATTCAAGTTCAAAATCAGCGCCATCACAATGTTCTAATTAAATTAAAATAGAAAAAAGTCTATTATGTTCTGTTCATGTGTAAATCACTGATCCAACAAATACATTATTTTTTTTTTAATTTTCCCTACGTATATGGCAGTTGAAATTGAAAATGCCGGTATATTGCGGCTTGTCCATGCATGGAAGAATTCTCGTTTTCATTTTGTTTTTATTGTTCATCGACGACATATTTATGTGCTTGACAGCCTTTAGAAATCGGAACCAGGCCGATGAGTGAATTAATTTGTGTTTTTTTTCTATCATGTTATGAAAAAAATATCTTTAAAGGTGCAGATCCGTTGATTACAATCAATGAAATTATTTTTAGAGTGTTTTTTTATTATAGTAAAGGAAGCGCAGTATTGATGTTGTTCGAATAATTAAATAATGTATGTTAATTAGTGTAAAGCTTCTTTTTGTAACAAGCGAGTTTTAGTGTAATTTTACAAAATCATTTAGAGATGTTTAATGATTATTACCGATTTACGGTACTAATTTTCACAATTAGATTTACATGTGTATTTCCAAATAAAATTTGAACCTTAAAGATAATACAGAGTGTTCCAGAAATACATGCAAGTATTTTAAGGGGTGGTAGATCTGACAAAAAGAAACTTATTTTCTCTTTGCCATTTTTAAAATAAATTAATAATAACTGAGTGATTTAACTTTGAAAATTTAAAAAAAATAATGGCAACATTTTAAGATCCACCGGCAGCAATCGATAATCAGCCGCAAATACCAAGAAATTACCAGAATCTCCAACCACATATCAACTAGAAATATTTAAAAACGACTTGGAAAATTCAGATTAAAAGCAAAAAACTTGCCTAACATTAGAAAACGGAACTCCGGTCGATAGTAGATCGATGTAATTACGTTAGAGCGTTGTTTTATCCCTTTACGTAAAGCCTCTATATGCCATCTGAATTATTTCTCATGCTATATCTCACACTCTTGTTTTTATGAATAAACAACAAAATAATTGATATTTTTATTTGAATAATAAAAGTAATTTTACATGCCTATTTTTTAGTTTTGTCAGAGGTTTACTGTTTTGAGTAAAATCTCAAATGAATTGGGTAACTTAAAAATTCAATCAGATGATCTATTTTACATCTTACAGAATGTGAATAACGTAGGAGGTGGCAACATTGCATTCTCTCGAAGCATAATAAACAAATTTCCGGAAACTGAACAAGCGGCACTCAAAAGTGTCAATATTTTTCGAAAAGTGTCAAGAAAAATTAAAATTTTTAAGATTTTGTTTCGCAAAAAAACCACACGGGCGTTTCTGGGGCCAAACTATACTCTACCACTTAAAATACTTGCACTTATTTCTGTAACACCCTGTATATATACACTTTTGTAATAAAATTTGATGTTTTTCTTTAATTTCGCTAAACACTGGGCTATAATTAAACCTCCAGTGTGTACAGGTAGTCTTTACTCCGCATAGACAGACTAAGACGGAAGAGCATTTACAGATCTGCTGTCAGTTATACACGGTGTTCTATTTTAACTGACAGGTAAAGCGTTATGTGTAGACGAATCTTTATTTTAGTTAGCGATTTTAGTCTGGCAACTATACAAGAATAGTTTTTAATCATATTGGGGATTTTTTTTCTGTTAAATATAAAAAATTAAAAAATATTAAATAAAATAATAAATTGTTCTTTTCTGATAAAATAACGGTCCAAATCATGCGGTTTCTTTCAAAAATAGATAAGTGCTCTTTAAACCTACTTCACCAGTAAGAAAATTTATCCTAATTTACCAAGTCGTTTAGCAAATTGCTGTGAGAATACCACAATTTATAAACAAGACAGGGCCCGATGTTGAGAGCTACAAAACAATAAGCAAAATGAACGTTTTAGCATCGTGGCTAGTAGGGATTCGATGCATTCCAACATTTAGTATTAATTAAACAATTTAGAAACACCATCTGGGCTAAGAATTTCTAAATTAATGCTCATCTCTTTGCCATGTACTATGACAAAGCGAGTTAAAATCATGAATAAGGAGATTCACGCATTTTTATTTAACTTTATATATCGGTCCAGTCAAATTTAAAAATTAAGAATTATGAATATCAAACTGTCTCGGTTATTAACTTATGTCTCTTACATTTTTATATGAAAATGTATTTTTAATTTCTTTTAAATATGAATTATAAGTTTTTTTTATGAAAATTTAGTAGCGCTAATTGTTAAGTAACTTTTATCACAAATTACAGACACCGCACAGGCATGATCATGGAAATGAGAAAAATTTACACTCAATATCAATTTCCTCCCAAGCTCAGGTTTTTTTGAGACATTCTGTAGAGTTGTCAACTGGCAACTAAAACATTTTGTTACATCAAATAACGTGACTTTTGCTTGAGGAACTACAAATCTACAAATACTGAAAAATTTAATAAAAGTAATTGGTCCGTTCTTAGAAATAAATCAATAAACAAGAAGACAATAACTTACAAACATTAGTGATTTATATATTTTCAACTTATTTTTCAATTAGTGATTTGGAGAATTATAAATAAAAAACAGTGGGATGATTTTTCTTTATTCCCCGAATCTTGAATTTATATCGCTTTAAATTTAAAGCATTACGGATATTTACATTTGCCGAATATCAAAAGTAATGTTGGAGTGTGCGAAAACAAGAACAAAGCCATAACTCCGAGCAATAAAAATTTCTTACATTAACGAACAATCGTAAAATTAATGAAAATAAACAAAATCAAGTATTATATATTTACATTGTTGGATCTTAATTTATGTTTTAGAAATAGTTCTATTTATTTGTGTTTTTTTTTTCTTTCTTTAAATTATTACTTCAGCTAAAAATTTTTATTTGACTTAACATTTTAGATACAAATTTTGTTTTAGTTATTTAGATATTAAAAAAACATATTACAGTTTGCAATTTGCAGTTTTTGTTGCATGAAAAATTAAGTAAAATGTTTTATTAATTAGGTTTAATTAATACTGAGTGTCCGAAATGGGACCTGTAATAGTAATAGTTATTAATTAAATTTTTTATTATACAGGGGGGTGGGTGTTCACCACATACTACACGGAGTATTGTAGCTAAACGATTAGATTTTTACAAATTGTAAGTTTTGGATTCGTTGAAGGACTATTAGAGCTACAATTTAAAAATAATTTTACAAAATACAAAGTGTCCCAAATAAGTAAAAAATCTTATAGTTGTATTTTTTTAAATAAAACACCCATTATTCTATTTTTAGATTCTACGATTGAAATAAAGGTATATTTCATTACGGTTTATCGCACTTAAACCTTACCGATTTTGAAATATTTTCAATTTTGCGAAATTGCAGTATAAATTTTAAGGCTTCATTTGTCCGAGGATATCAAAGTTTTTTAATACTAAATATTTACTGAAGTTTATTTATTGATCAGTTATTGTGTTGCAATAATAAAAATTATACTACCTTATACAGAGTGTCTAAAAAATTATTTTAAATAATTACTAGCTTTAAATGGCAATAACTTATTTAATTTAAATATAACACCCTGTATATTTTATGAGAATCAGATGTGAAAACCGTTTGTGAAAAGTTTTTAATACTATATATTTACCGAAAAAATATACTACCTTATACAGAGTGTCCAAAAATTTATATTTAATAATTACTAGGTTTAAACGGCAATAACTTGTTTAATTTAAATGGAACACCCTGTATATTTTACTTGAATCAGATGCACAATTTAATTGTCTATCAAATTATGTTATACCATTTTTTACCTATCTCTTCAAGTTTTCGCAGAAAATGCATTTTCTTATAATTTAGACCTCATTTATCACTATACCCAAGGAATATTGACATTTTAGATTTTGTACAGGATTAGATTGTATTTAGATTTGTAGATGTATTTAGATTTGTACAAAATGTACAGGAGGTAAAAATAATAATATTGCAAGCCCATTTGTTTACAAAAAGAAAACTATTTAAATATTTGTAAAAGAGTATACCAGTTAAATATACAGGGTGGTCCGAACTGTTATACCAGTTAAATACACAGGATGTTCCATTTAAAAAAAATACAACTATAATATATATTTTATTTATTTAGGACACTCTGTATCTTGTAAAAATATTTTTAAATTGTAGCTCTAATAGTCCTTCAATGAACCCAAAACTTACAATTAGTAAAAATCTAATAAGTCTAATAACTTGGAGACTGAATATAGCTATTTGCCAATAACCTATTTTGTTGACTAGTACATAGAACGCACATTTGCTAGGTGTTGTTCTGTAGTTCCTGTCAATCCCATTGTTGAGAACTATGTTGAACAATCATCTATGAACCACCGTTATTAAGGAATTGCTGCCAATATTGAGGAATCTGCTACTTGATCCTTCTAATGTTGAGAATTAATGTTGAGGTTTCTCCTTATACTTACGACGATTCTTGTGACCCTCTTTTTTAAGTTATAACTCAAAAAAGAGGGTTACAATAACTCTCTCATTCAATCTACATTCTCTACAGATTTGTTAGCCATACAGCTTCTTTTTATATTAAGCAACAATAACATCTGGACAAAGATAACAAACACTGTAAATGTTTTTATTGCGATTGTTTCAGTTTTAAGACAAATACATAGCTGAGTTAGAAGAATTTATATGGCTATTAATACTTTTTACAGAAATATTAATGATGAGACGGAGATGACAGCGGCGCTATTCACGAAAACACATAACAAATAATAAATCGCGACGCCTAAAAATATCTTCGGTTATTATGTTATTGGGTCAAAATCAGACTGGATTTGATTTAGATGCCGCTGTTTAGTTTATGGGTCATCGAGGATGTGACGCTGTGATGTGAAAAAAATAAATATTTATATTATTTCAGAGAAATTTAACATCTATACTAATACTCGTATATAAAATCCTTAAGTGACTGACACATTGATTAATCACGATCCTGCTCAAATCACTCAACGTAAGAAGCTCAGTTTTGGCATACAGGTTGATTCTAGGGTGTAGAGGTTCGACAAGAAGGGATTTTTCGAAATTCCAGTTCCAAGGGGGTGGAACCACCCCTCAAATTTTACAATATTTTTTATTTAAAAAACGGTCAAGTTTCCGAAAAAACGCTTAAACACGTATATTTTATTTTGTTTTTTTACATATTTTAAGATTTTTTAGAAATCTATACAGGGTATTTCGAAAAATCTGGTCATTGATTAATCACGATCCTGCTTAAAGCGCTTGACGTAAAAAGCTGATTTTTGGAAAACGGATTGACTTTAGTGTGTAGAGGTTCGATAAGAAGAGATTTTTCGAAACTCGAATTCTAAGGGGGTGAAACCACCCCTCATATATTAGAATATTTTTTATTTAAAAACCGGTGAGTTTTTCAGAAAAACTCTTAAAAACGTATATTTTATTTTGTTGTTTTACATATTTTAAGATTTTTTAAAAAATTATACAGGGTGTTTCATAAAATATTACCATTGAGTAATCACGATTCTGCTTAAACTGATTGACGTTTAAAGCTGATTATTGGAAAACGGATTGACTGTGGGGTGTAGAGGTTCGATAAGGAGGGTTTTCGGATCTCAAATTCAAGAAGAGGTGAAAACGCCCCTCAAATATTAGAATATTTTTATTTAAAAACCGGTGAGTTTTCAGAAAAACTCTTAAAAACATAATATATTTTATTTTGTTGTTTTACATATTTTAAGATTTTTTAAAAAATTATACAGGGTGTTTCATAAAATATTACCATTGAGTAATCACGATTCTGCTTAAACTGATTGACGTTTAAAGCTGATTATTGGAAAACGGATTGACTGTGGGGTGTAGAGGTTCGATAAGGAGGGGTTTTTCGGATCTCAAATTCCAAGAGGGTGAAAACGCCCCTCAAATATTAGAATATTTTTATTTAAAAACCGGTGAGCTTTTCGGAAAAACTCTTAAACACTTATATTTTATTTTGTTGTTTTACATATTTTAAGATTTTTTTAAAATTTATACAGGGTGTTTCATAAAATATAACCATTGAGTAATCACGATTCTGCTTAAACTGCTTGACGGTTAAAGCTGATTTTTGGCAAACGGCTTGACTGTGGGGTGTAGAGGTTCGATAAGGAGGGGTTTCTCAAATCTCAAATTACAAGAGGGTGAAAACGCCCCTCAAATATTACAATATTTGTTATTTAAAAAACTGTTAGTCTTTCGGGAAAACGCTTGGACACGCATAATTTATTTTGTTTTTTACATATTTTGAAATTTTTTAAAAAATCACACAGGGTGTTCCAAAAAGTTAGGTAATTGATTAACCACGATTCTGCTTAAACTGTTTGACGTAAAAAGCTTATTTTTGGCAAACGGATTTTTCGAAAATCAAATTCCAACGAAATGAAACTACCCCTCAAATATCACCAAGTTATATAATAATATCGCCATATTGTTTTTTCTCATGCTGACATAAATGTGAGAAAAAATTATTCGGTTTGTATGTTAATGGAAATTCTTTTTTGCTTTGCTTTATCATCTCCATTACAAATGAATAATTCAACGCGAACGAAGTCGCGGGTCACGCTAGTCTTAATATAAAGTTCCGTCTACGCATAACGTTGTTCCTGTCAGTCTTACCTGTTCAGGCAAAACGTTGAGATAAAAATAAACATATTTCTTTAAATTCAATACACTCAGTTTTAAGACACTCTGTATACATAAATAAAATTATTAATTTTTAAAATATTATTCGCAAACTAGGGAGAGGGAATGAGACAATGAACACGAGATGATAGGTGTTAGGTAACAGCTTTTAGATTACCGTTCGAGACGCATTGATGTTACTTTAATTTGTAAATTTTGGTTATTGTGACAAAGAATCTTATTAAAGTTAAAGTAAATGTTTACTCATTATTTAATATATCATTATTATAAAATAAAGAAGAGTTCGAGCGAAATAAACTACGTCTAGGGCTTGACCTCGCCAAAATTATCTTCGATTGTCATTCCCCAGCCGTCTTTGACGCCGTTTTTTTTCTCGTATATTGGTAACTTTATCTGATTAAATCTTACAAACCAATTTAACTTTTTCGTTATAAAAGACAATCCTAACATTTAATTTTAAAATTACTTGATGTAACTACCTATAAATTTAATTGATATATGTCAATAATAACAATGGTAATTTTAACAGTTCACAGCTGCACCATCGTTTTAGAACTCATAAAAATCTCACTACAGCTATAATAACGAGCATACAAACATTTTCAAATTCTCCGCTGTATTAAAAATTTAGTTTTTATGGCTTATGTATTGAATAGATTATAAGAGGGACCTTTAAACGATTGATTCAGAAAGGCGTTCCCCTACATTGTAATTAAATAGTTTTAATCGGTAATGGTTAGTTTGGATAGAAGCTTTGTATGCGTCAGTCAATCTCAAAACATATCGATTGATGCCTAACAACCGGTATTATTTTCAAGAAAGAGCGAAAGTCAGATATTATCTTATATTTAAAAAAAAACAGAATTTTCTCATTAAAAATCGAATTTAGGTATAGGAAGTGTTTAATAAAACAAGAATATTAAACAAAACTTTCTTCGATTATGATACAAAACATAAGGTGTGTTCCATTTAAAACAGTGGAGAAAAATACAACATTTAATATTGACATCCCTGTATATATAAAAAAAAGATTACAAATTTTGGTAGGCCGAATTTTGAAGAAGGCACTATTTACAGTACTTATCAATGTAACAGTACTTAACTACCTGTTAAAATTTTTAAAAATTCTTCGAATTTAGTATTTTAAGAGGCCTGTAAATAAACAGTAAATTTAGTTTTAAAACGGTTATATTTAAAAAAACCATTCGGAATAGTATGTGATATTATGGTATTTTTCTCGGTATTTTTAGTACGGAAATTTAGTGGCAAAGTAACTGAGTTAAAAAAATATACAGGGTGGTCCGAAATGTATTCCGGAAACTTCGCCAGCATATTCTGCAGATAAAAATAAGTAAAAATGTTCGTATAACTGTATGTCCTATAAAAGCTGGGCGCGCACTGCATCGGATCGGACCAAGATCGGACCGACCAGCAAAAGCGACTGCGACCATCGTACATATAGACGGCGCTGGCGTCCACTAAAACATTTCGGCCTGTAGAGGCCAGATTCCTACCTCTACCTATCTACGATAGTCGAGTCACCGCCTTCGCTGTTTCTCGCCGGACTGGTACCGATTCAGTGCGCGTACACCATAGACTTAAAATAAAATATAGACTGAGCATCTCATTCATAAATAGCTGGAACATGCGGTCAGACACTGTCTTGTTATTGTTGTGTTATTGTTTTAGGTTATAACGAGTGCGACACGAGCGATAGATAGGTTATCTCTGTCGTAACG